>NC_092335.1:379045277-379363888 GCF_046630445.1 Rutidosis leptorrhynchoides | reverse complement strand
GATGAACGGATTAGAAGTTATAATCAATTGAATTTTCGATATTTTTATTAAAAATGATTATTATTATCGTCGTTTGTATCGTCGTTCTAGTTTTATCTTATTATTATCATTATTATTATCATTATCAATAAAAGGGATTTATCATTAAAAATTGTTATTTTTTTTATTACTATCGTTATTATCGTTAAAGTTATAATTAGTATTATTATTATTATCCAATTATTATTATTATTATTATTATTATTATTATTATTATTATTATTATTATTATTATTATTAGTATTATTATTATTATTATTATTATTATTATTATCATTATTAATATATATATCATTATTTAAAAATGGTTATTGTTATTGTTATTATTATTATTACTATATTATCATTAAAATAATTATTAGTATTATCGTTAATAATGTTATAGTAACTATTATTATTAATATTAGTGTAATTAAAACAAATATTTGTAACACCTAATTATTTTGATTACTATTATTATCATTATTATGAACACGATATAAAAGACGATTAAAAGCTATTAAATGAAACGATTAGGAAATAATGAGTAAGAGTATCATGATGAAATTAAAATATTATAAGATATTGATTTAGATAAAATTATCGTTCTTATTATTTTTATCATTACTATTATTATTAAAAAGTATCGTTAGTATTAAAACTATCATTTTAACAAAAATTATCATTTTAATAGAAATGTCATTGTTACTATAAAATATCATTATTATTATTATTTTAAATAGAATTATTATTTTAAAGATAATATTAAAAATTATCGTAAATATTAAAGTTATCATAATTAGAATTATCGTTTTATCATAATGTCATCTTAGTAATTATAAATATTGATATTTTTATAATAATAATTATTATTACAAAATAATACAACTTTTACTTACTATCATTATAGATATTATTTTATCAAATAAATATGTGATACAAACATATTTTACTACGTGTAATAGCTTACTTTAATAATACCTATCATATTATCTTTATGATATTAAATGAACCCTATAAATTTTATTACTTAATATATAAAAGTATATTTTATTATATAAATTTAATATAAAATTTTATTTATTAATAAATAAATTATATTATTTACTCCAATAAATCTTTTAAAAATATTTAAAAATATAAAACGACGATATTTAAACTAATATATTAATCATGTATAGATTTTTGGAAATTATTTTGAGTCAAATTTACTTTTGTTGACTTTTGCATATTAGTCTCGAGCATTAGGATTGTGGTACACTATAACTTGACCTAATTTGTTAGACAAATATTGACCAACACATAAATATATATAATTAATTTAGGTTCGTGAATCCGAGGCCAACCTTGCACTTGTTCATTGACGTTATATGTATTTTTACTACGAAATACAGTATGGTGAGTTTCATTTGCCTTTTACCCTTTATATTTTTGGGACTGAGAATACATGCGCTTTTATAAATGTTGGACGAAATAGACACAAGTAATTAAAACTACATTCTATGGTTGAATTATCGAAATCGAATATGCCCCTTTTTATTAAAGTCTGGTAATCTAAGAATTAGGGAACAGCCACCCTAATTGACGCGAATCCTAAAGATAGATCTATTGGGCCTAACAAACCCCATCCAAAGTACCGGATGCTTTAGTACTTCGAAATTTATATCATGTCCGAAGGAGGATCCCGGAATGATAGGGGATATTCTTATATGTATCTAGTTAATGTCGGTTACCAGGTGTTCACCATATGAATGATTATTTTTGTCTCTATGCATGGGACGTATATTTATGAGAACTGGAAACGAAATTCTTGTGGTCTATTAAAATGATGAAAATAATTGATTATGATAAACTAATGAACTCACCAACCTTTTGGTTGACACTTTAAAGCATGTTTATTCTCAGGTGTTAAAGAAATCTTCCGCTGTGCATTTGCTCATTTTAAAGATATTACTTGGAGTCTTTCATAGCATATTTCGAAGAACGTTGCATTCGAGTCATTGAGTTCATCAAAGATTATTATTAAATCAATTTATAGTTAGATAGTGGATATTATGAAATGGCATGCATGCCTGTCAATTTTCGATGTAAAGAAAGTTTGTCTTTTAAAAACGAATGCAATGTTTGTAAAATGTATCATATAGAGGTCAAATACCTCGCAATGTAATCAACTATTGTGAATCATTTATAATGTATATGAACGGGTCCTTTCACCGATCACCAATCAAACGAAACAATCACCTTCGCCAACGAGATCTTATTCGCCGGTATGGATCTGCTACCGAAACCTCAAACAACCATCCTGCGACGTTCCCGAACAACATTTCACTTCGTAATCGATTTCAATCCATTAACACTTCGAACCCTAATAACGATAAATCTATTATGTTTTTTAACTTCCCAGATCATTGGAACCAATTCGATCTCCTGATTTGCTTTAAAAGGTATAGAAAAGTGATAGATCTATACATTCCGATCAGGAGAACATTAAGGAATGGGAAGAGTTTTGGGTTTGTTCGTTTCGCTGACATCACAGATGTTGATTACCTGCTTCAACGTCTAAACACCATTAATCTAAACGGACAATGGTTGCGTGCTTACAGAGCCCATGAAAGAAAAGGTAATCCCATTGAAACCGGTAAACCATCACAAAAAAACGAATCCCCAACATTCACACAAAGAGTTTACGCCCTTCCCCCATATCCCAAACCATAACCAAACCTCTGACAAACGTCGATCCAAACCAAAATATGTACCCAAAGCCCCACAGAACCAATAAGTTCCCAAATCAGACAATATCCCCGCCCATAACGATACAACTGATAGAAATCACTCAGAACCAATTCAACAAAACCACACTCACAACCCCTCGAATCCGACCACTAAACCACGAATGCTTGACTTGGAAGAGGAACCGATGAATAAACGGGTATTAGCTAATGCTATAATAGGTGAGATATTGAACATCGACTTAATCGAGGATTTTTCGGTTCTATGTTCAGCAGAAGGCCTTTCCAAATTCAATATAAAATACTTAGGTGGCCTTGAAATATGTCTCACATTCGAAGATAAAAGTACCATTGATACTATCCTAAGCAACGAAGATCATATCCTAAAACAATGGCTCAAGAACATTCGTCGTGTCCAGTCAAAACCTTTTCAATTGGCTAGGTTATATTGGCTTACAATTAAAGGTGTTCCAATCAGTTGTTGGTCAGAAAAGAACTTCAAAAAGATAGCAAGCTGGTATTGTACTGTCCTTGATACTTACAATTGCTCGTTTAATGGTAATCAAAACTTGGTCTATGGTAAAGTTTTAGTCAAACTTTGAGGCCAAGAGGGTCTATTAAATAACTTAGTACATGTTAAAATCAAAGAAGAGGGTATGCTTTATGTCCAAGTCATTGAGGACGTAAATGAAATTTTGGAGATTGAGATGGAAGAAACGGAATCCACAATTGATCTCACAGATTCAAACAGTAACCATGAAAACGACAAAGATTCTTCGCAGGAAAACTCTGACAATGAAAACGATGATGAATGGTCGCTGGAAGGTAACAATCATCCTTTCGTCGAAAAAGATGAAGGGTCTAAAGTTTTTGCCACATCAGATAATTTTTTTGATAATATCGACGAAAGGAATAATCATAACTCAACCACTCCAGTTAATGTTAGTGACGACACCGGGTCCTCGAAATCCCAGAATCATAATGTGGATATTGAAATTGGTAAAAATGGTGATACTGTTGTTGAAGATACTACTAACGAGGCATCCAGTAATTCGGTTCCAAATTCTTCAGATCAATGCTCAAAACAAGACTTAGCCCAAGATCCAAGCCCAATTGAAACCCATCCCTCTGTTAACCCAACTCCCGTTATCACTCCTGTTAATGACACAACACAAGGCAAACAGGCTGACCCATGTGATAAGTTGGGCCTGGCAAATTCATGCTTTGAAAAAGAGTCGGCCCAGCAAGACTCCAAGTTTTTCTTTAAGTCCGATATTAACAAAATGTCTGCACAAACTCCATTTGTTCAGTGTCAAGCTTCATTAGATGGTTACAAAAAAGAACTTCCAAGTAAAAAGCGTAAAACCTCAAGCAAAACCTCAATTGAATCTTGGACTAACATTAGAAATTGGAACGCTTCCTCCAAATTCTTAAATGTTAAGTCTCTTGCAAGAAGGCCAAGGAAGAAGCACTCGGTTCGGAGGACTAATTCAAACTCTAACTCGGTTCAAAAAAGAGACAAGGACTTTCAATCGCTTTCCGAAAAATCTCTAAATTGTGAGGAGGTCGGAGACATGCTGGGGTTATCGAGGAAAAAAATACCAAACAGGAATTAAGGTACACTCAAAGGTACTTTCATATTTTCGTGTCAAATTATTTAAACTTTATAATGAAGATACTATCACTAAACATTAGAGGGTTGAGATATGAAGATAAAAAGAAATTTAAATGGTTTAAAAAAGTTTGTTTTCAAAATAAACCTAATATTATCGCTTTGCAAGAAACTAAAGTTGAAAAAATTTCTGAACAATGGATTGAAAAAATTTGGGGAAGCTGTGATTATCGCTATGCTTTTAAAAAATCAAAAGGAAAATCGGGTGGGATTCTAACGGTTTGGGATATGAATATTTTTAAGGCTAACCGAGTTGTTGAACGAGAGTCCTATATTGCGATAAAAGGACATTGGCAGGATATAGGTACTGAGCTCATTATAATAAACACCTATGGTCCCCAATTCGAAAAGGATAAAAAAGTCATGTGGAACGATCTCTCGGAGGCATTGAAATATGATAATGCTATGTGGGTTATTTTTGGGGATTTTAACGTGGTCAGGTTTGCAACTGAAAGAAAAAATACCGAGTTTTGTGAAAGGAGAGCCAGAATGTTTAATGACTTCATCAAAGATAACTGTCTTCTCGATCTACCACTAGGAGGTAGAACTTATACTCACATTAGTGATAATGGTACGAAATTCAGTAAACTCGACAGGTTTTTGGTTTCGGAAAAGTTCATTCAACAATGGTTGAATGCGAACGTATTGGTTCTAGACAAGAAGCAAACTGATCATTGTCATTTGTTATTAAAAGATGGTGATATAGATTTCGGGCCTAAGCCTGTTAAAGTTTTCGATGAGTGGCTGAAACACAAAGAATCATATGATGTAATGAAAGTCGCATGGAATTCAAGCATCAATTCTAATAGACCCGAAATTATTTTTTGAGAAAAACTAAAGATTGTCAAGAAAGATCTTCGAAAATGGTTTTCTACGTCTCATGGTAAACTCAATGTTGAAATAGAGGAATTATCAAACGCTATAAATGATTGGGAAAAGAAATCCGAAGTGTCTGATCTTAGTGGGGAAGATCTAGGTTATTGGATGAAAGATCGCGATCTTCTAGCACAAAAAGAGAATACGCAAATAGAGATGCTCAAACAAAAAGCAAGATATAAATGGGCATTAGAAGGAGACGAAAACAGCAAATTCTTCCATTCCTACGTCCGACGTCGTCATCATAAAAACAACATACATGGAATCAACAAAGCCGGGGTATGGACTTCTAACCCTACTGATATTAAAAATGAAGCTTTTACTTTTTTTCAGGGTCTTTTCGAGAAAACCAACTCTGATGCATGGATGCTTAATAATTGGGACGGTTCCAAACTAGAGGAAAGCATGGCCGAAACTCTTGAGTCTCAATTTTTAGAATCGGAAGTTCTAGAAGCTATCAAAGGGTGTGGACAAAATAAAGCCCCTGGGCCAGACGGGTTCAATATCCTATTCTACACAAAATTCTGGGATATTATTAAAGGAGATCTTTTAAAGGCCATCCAATGGTTTTGGGAATCGGTGCAAATTTCAAACGGGTACAATACGTCCTTCATCACTCTCATACCAAAGGTTAAGGACCCTCTCAACTTTTATAATTATCGACCTATTAACCTCATCGGTAGTTATTACAAAATTCTTTCAAAACTGCTTGCAAACATAATCAGAAAATTCATACCGAGGCTAATAGGTGATGAGCAAACCACTTTTATTTCCAGTAGATATATTTTAGATGGCGTGTTAATTGCTCTTGAATCAATTGATGATCTCAAATCTAGAAATCAAAAGAGTTTTATATTTAAAGTTGATTTTGAAAAAGCTTTTGATTGTCTAAATTGGGATTTCCTTTGCTCTATTATGAAATCAATGGGTTTCGGGGCTAAATGGGTTAATTGGATAAAATCATATCTAACCTCCACCTCAATCTTGGTTCTTGTAAACGGTTCACCAACTGACCAATTTTCCCCAAGAGAGGAATTAGACAAGGAGATCCTCTATCTCCTTTCCTTTTCATTCTTGCGGGTGAAGGACTTAACCACCTCCTTAATGTTGCAATTCGCAAAAAATTAATTAATGGTGTCGAGGTCGGAAATGATAAAGTCGTCGTATCTCATCTCCAATATGCGGATGACACTATCATTTTCGGCAAATGGAACAAAAGTGAAGTTAGAAATATTTTGAAAATACTTAAGCTTTGAAAATTTATCGGGTCTTAAAATTAATCTTAATAAAAGTTGTGTGTATAGAATCGGTACGTCAAATGTGGAACTTTCTAATATTGCTAATTGGTTCGGGTGTAAAGAAGGTTCCTTTCCGTTTAATTATCTTGGTCTTCCAATCGGTGCTAATTTAAAAAGTTATGAAAATTGGACTCCCATCTTTGATAAATTTAAAAAACGGCTTTCTGATTGGAAGGCAAAATCTATCTCTTATGGCGGTCGTCTAACCGTCATTAAAGTGTACCTAACTAGCCTTCCACAATACTATTTCTCACTCTTCAAAGCCCCGGTACATGTTCTAATGAATTAGAAAAATTGAGACGTGATTTTTTTTGGGGTGGGTCTTATGATGAGAAAAAAATGGCCTGGGTCAAATGGGACCAAATTCTTTTGCCATACGAATTCGGTGGTTTAAATGTCAATTCTTTAAAATTAAAAAATCTTACCTTATTATCAAAATGGTGGTGGCGTTTTTTAAATAACGAAAATTCTTTTTGGGTTCGAATTATAAAAAGTATCTATGGTGTTAATGTGGGGTTGGGTTGTTTTTCTTCCTCATCCGTTATTAATTTGAAGAAATTTTCGGGCCAAACTTGGTTTAATATCATCAATATCGAACACACCCTAATTAAGTTAGGGTGCAGTATCACTAATGCTTTTGTCAAAGATGTAGGGAATGGTGTTGACACACGCTTTTGAAAGATAAGTGGATTGGTGATAGAGCTTTTTGCGATTTATACCCAAGGCTTTTTAGACTGGAAGTGGATAAAGATGTCTCAATCTGGGATCGTGTAACCAAATCAGATTCTGGCACTATTTTCTCCTGATCCTAGAGCTCTCTACCCAAATGGAGGGCTGCTGACGAATTGCATTCCATCACAGACTCTATCGAACGCTTCACCTTTTCAAACAATCGATCCCCAAGTTGGTCCTGGAAACATAGCCCAAATGGCAAGTTCAGCACAAACAATTTCATGCAATTATTGAATTCGATGTCTGCTGCTTCCTTTGGTTCGAATACTCCAACTATCCTAAATTCTTTTATTCCGCAAAAAATTGGAATTTTTATTTGGACGGCGAATCAAAATAAACTTCCCTTCCGAACAGAACTTGATAAAAAGGGTATTGATCTCCACACCGTCCGGTGCCCGGTATGCGATGACGACATTGAAACTCTCCCCCATTGTATTTTAAAGTGCTCCAATTCCATTGACATTTGGAACAAAATTCAAAAATGGTGGGATCTAGACATTCTTAACATCTCGTGCCTTTCTGATATCGCTAATGCTTCGAACCCTCAACTTAACACAAATCTTGCCAACTCTCTTTGGCAAGCGGTTGTATGGA
Organism: Rutidosis leptorrhynchoides; assembly: GCF_046630445.1. NCBI lineage: Eukaryota > Viridiplantae > Streptophyta > Magnoliopsida > Asterales > Asteraceae > Rutidosis > Rutidosis leptorrhynchoides. Next base: position 379,355,969 of record NC_092335.1, on the reverse strand, counting down.
CCACTAGCTATTACATTTGGCTACATCGAAAGGATCATGTTTTTGGAAAGAAAAAAACATCTTAGCACATCAAAAATCGTGTCCGAAATCCAATCCAAGAGCTTCGAGTGGATAAATAGCCATTGGAAGAATGGCAAATTAGTTTGGCTAAAATGGATAAACAATCCGAGATGGTTTGACGCTAACATTACAAAAGTTGGTATTGGTTAATGTTCAGGTTTTTTATGCCGGATTCTTTCGTTCTTCGTCTTGGCCGGGGCTAAGAGGAGTAGGGTCATTTGCTTTGTCGCTGTTGTGTTACAGTACTGTAATTTGACTTCTACTCCTGCTTGTATGTTCAAGTTGATCCTACCTTGGCGAATCTCGTTAGATGAAGGCTTTTTCCTGAGAAAAATATTAACCATCCGTGTATCACTATAGTTCTTTTGTATAGCTTTGTTTGTTTGTTTTTTTTTTCGTGTTTGCTTTGCATTATAGTCGAGTTTTGCTTGTTCGAGGGTGTCTAGTTTAGGTGATTATTTGGATATTGTATACGGTCTTCGGACCCTCCATTGTTTTTGTTCTTTTTAATAATATGTTGGCTTTTCAAAAAAAAAAAAAAAAAAAAAAAAAAAAAAAAAAAAAGTTAAAAAGGTATTTCAACTCTAAATTATTCAACATAAATAAACTGATAAACGCGCCGAATGTTATGCTGAATGATTCAACATTCTGAACTAAGACAATTAAACACACCCTAACTCTACAAATTACCTTATTCATTCATCTTGCAACTTAATCAACTACGGAGTATCATATTTGTTGCACTAGAAAAGAGGAAAGAATCTCAATCACAATCTTTTATTGACGTAATATACAATGTTCAAACTAGATACCGAAAAACACGTCAAAGCCTAACAAAGAAATACTTAAAAGTATATATCTATGTAATGGCAAGGTGGATTTTGATTTTATAATAAAAAATTTAATCAAAAGCAAAAAAAAAAAAAAAAAAAAAAAAAATGAGAATGCTTGATGGAAGAGGAACGCTGCCGGTTTAAAAACGACATGAAATAAATGCAATCCCCTAGACAACTATTGAAGATCACATAATAATACTGTAATAGAATGACAAAATTACACGGGAGGTCTTGTGGTATGTTCAAAATTAAAACCGGAGTCCAAAATAATTTTTTTGACTTGAGGGGTCACTGTGGTATGTGTTCGTTTCACAGGAAGTCCATTTTACTAAATGGCGTCAAAACTTCCGTTAACTTTCAACATGTGCAGTGCACATGAGGGCATTTTTGTCAATTTAGTTCCCTCTTGTCCATTGACCCACCTCCCCTTTATTCACCTTCATTTTCTTCTATCATAAACATCGTAATTCGTAAACCCTAATTTTGTTCATAACCAAGCTTCACCAATAATTATCAATATATATCCCTCGTTAATATTGTTCCTAGTTTCATTTGCTATAGTAGACTTAACCCACATCTTCATTTTCAAATCTTGATTTTCAAGTTGAAACAAACTCGTATCTTTTTCTTCAACATTTTTTTTCTCCAATTGGGGAAAATTCCAAACTTGCTTCAAACCCTAGATTTTGGAGAAAATACTAAATATCAAAAATTTCCGTCTGTGTTTATAGAGACAGAAACAATGAACGAAGTGGATAGATTAGATGATATGTAAAGTCTGATTCTTGAAAGTGATGTTTAGATTTAAAGTGTTTAGGTTGTTTAAGATTAATCAAGAATGAATGGATGGGATGTAGAACATCCAGTTATGACTACCACTATCATTTTCCTCCACCATCACACCAAAAAAGAAATTTAGGATAAAAATGAACTCGCCGGAATTAATGGAACTCGCCGGAACAACAATAACAGTGAAGTACCAAATTTTCTTCTATTGTTTTTCGATTTTGCCTTGTGTATTTCGATTTTGCCTTGTGTATTTCGATTTTGCTGTCGGAACTAATATAACTCGCCATCGTGTTTCGATTTTGCCATCTTGTTTGGAGAACTGTGACGGAACATATCTATATATGATGCTCCAGATATAATGCTCGTTGTAAGGTCCGTATGTTCCAGTGATGCTCGGATTTGATGCTCGAATCTAGATTTGATGGTGTAAATACTTTTGAAAAATCAACTGGGTTGTGAGAAATGGTAGAGATATGATTTGAAGTATTAGTATTTGATTTTGAGTTGTTAGAGATTTGTATGATTTTGAGATAAAAGAGGATGAATCTTCAACATAAATTTAAAGGAGGATGAATATGCAAGATAAGGAGTTTGTGATTTGAAAGAGAGAGAGTTAAAAGGAGAAGGTGAAGCAAAATGACGTTTATACCCTCACATGCTACGCATGTGAGGGAACTTAACAATTTTTTAACGGAAGTTGGGCAAATGGACTCCCCGTGAAACAAACGCACACCACAGTGACTCCTCAATTCAAAAAAATTTCCTTTGAACTCCGGTTGTAATTTTGAACAAACCAAGGGACTTCCCATGTAATTTTGTCTATGAATAAATTGTCACAAGCACACTCAATCAGAGTGCAGAGGGGAATTTGGTCAGTTTGTTAAAGCAGACTTTAGAAAAGTTCAACCTTTTTGGCGGATGAATAGCACCTTCAGTGACACGAAGCTTTGTTCCATATAAGACGGTGGTGTCAGTAAATAGTTTAACTCATAGCCAAGTTGAAGTTGTCGTTTGAAAAACCATCCAAAGTTGCTGCTAACCCCGAAAAATTCAGTACCAAAACTTTGCAGATCGAGGGGTGAAATGCCAACCATGAAGTTTGTAACCAAAAATTGCAGTTTTTATAGCCGGTCAAAAGCCATTAATGGACAAGCAATATTCACACATGCAGAGGTTGAGTAGAGATGCAGACACAAAGCTAAATCTCGAATTTTATAACCAAATGATGCAGTTCGGACGGTAGTTCTAAATATTCGGTAAAAACCACAAGGGGTAACAAGCAGGTATAATGCATGGATGTAGACACGATTGCTAAACGTTCATAACCAAACGTTGCAGATTGAGTCACAGTTCAAAGTAGTCACTAATGCAGTGTAGAGGACGAGGGCTATTTCTCAGGTGACAACCCAACCTCAAAACCACAAAGAAAACAAAAATAAGAAAATCGTGTTAAAAAACCAAATACTACACATATATCATATCATACTTGAAAAGGAAACAGTAACATTACAGTAAGAAACAATAACCATAACCATTAAATAGATTTAAAGTATAAAAAAGACCTCTACTATGGATTCGAAAGCAACCCCGTTTGCAGCAGCCACAAAGGGCGGCAGGTCCAACACACCAAAACGATATAACTTTAACATTCAAGAGAAATAAAAGAAAAAAAATTATTGATACATTTACACATTTTTGGTTTATAAAAAAATATACCTAAAGAAGTCGAATTTAAGATAGTGCGGAGTAGTAACTTGTACCAAGTACTAACTACTAACACACATTACCCTGTACTTTGTTTTTTTATAGACAGGTTTAAAACTCAAAAGTCGATTAAATTTAACTATTCAAATTTACCCTTCAAATTTAGGCACTAGAGCAGAGGCAACAAATTCAGTCTATTTAACTAATTCACCGTGTTCACAGAATTTTAAGTACTAAAAAACAAGTCAACAACTAACAAAAAAATACTTAAAGCATATTGTCACCAATGTGGATGCTTGATTCTATAATGCATCTATAATGCATACTAAGATTACTATCCAACACTTTATTTTTTTATCACTAGAACAAAAATTTGAAAAGCAAAGGTCACTGGATGAGAAACAAGACCGGTTGCAAAAACATGTATGAGAGAAATGCAATCAACTTTACAGCTAATGAAGATCGTAGAATATTTTGTAGAATATTATGTAACGCTAAATATAAGAATTGAGAATTGCTTGAATTGTCACAAGCAAATTCAATCAAGAGTTTAAAGATCAAACATTATTGTTTCAGTTTGTAATAGAACAATGCGAAATGGTATTTCAACTGACAAATAGAAGTAGCAAACTGACATCCGCTACAATCAATGAAAGTTCACAGAAACATTTGTGGATGTTCAATATAACAAACATCTCTTCGGGTCGTGCCGAAACCCGAAGTCAGCCTGTATACTTTTATTTTTTGGTTGATATATAATTTTTCCGGGGTACCGTCCCCTCATAAACATTCTACATGTTTGCTATAAAAATATAATATGCAGACTTTTAAAAAGTTCTCAAAATGGCCCAAAAAGCAGATAAGTGCAGTTAAGTAAAGCTGATAACTATCTTACATTTTTGACGAACATATAGAACCTTCAACTACAAGAGGATATGTTCCACATAGAACGGGGTCACTTGAAGTTTAACTCATAGCCAAGTTGTCGGTTGATGAACCATTTAAATTTGCTGTTAAGGACTACAAGAAGCATCAATAACCTAGTACTGAGATGCAGACATGGTGCTAACCCCGAAATTCAATAGCAAAACGTTGCAGTTTGAGGGGCGGTTGATAGTAGGTGTGGTGCAGAAGAACGATGCTAAACCAAGAAGTTTGTGACCAAAAATTGCAGTTTAAATAGCCGGTCAAAAACCTTTTTGTAAACGAAAAGGAACATTCACATGCAGATGTAGTGCAGAGATGCAGACACGGTGTAAAACCTTGAAGTTCATAATCGAATGTTGCAGTTTGGCTGGCAGTTCTAAGTAGTCACTAAAAACCACAAGGAGTAACAACTAGCAGGCATGACGCATAGATGTAGACACGATGCTAAACCATGACGATCATAGCCAAAGGTTGCAGTTTGAGAGACACAGTTCAATGTAGTCACTAATACGCAAAATCAGGTCTAGAGCAGAGTCTAAGATGCAGAGTGTAGAGGACGAGGGCCGTTTCTCGGGCGATAACCCAACCTCATAACAGCAAAGAAAAAAATTATAAAAATTTGTTTAGAAACAATTAAAATTAAAACAAGCCAAATACAACATATATATCATATCATACAATAGTTCAAAAGGAACATAAGACAATTACAATAACATTAAATAGATATTAAGTATGAAATAGACCTCTAAGATGGAGTCGAAAGCAACCCCTTTCGCGTCAGCCACAAAGGGAAGCAGGTCAAACACACCAAAATGTCATGTTTATATTAATATTTAAGAACACTACGCATCACGATTTCACCATATATGTAAATCCAGGAATACCCAATCATCATTCTGCAATTTCCGCCATCCCTGCCTCGGTCCTTAAACTCTGAAAAACATACATTAGTACAAAAACTGTTAAATTAAAAAGAGAGAGAGAGAGAGAGAGAGAGAGAGAGAGAGAGAGAGAGAGAGAGAGAGAGAGAGAGAGAGAGAATGTGAGCATGCAGTGAGCATCGTTATATGAAGATAAAGAGAGGTCATCCCAGAAAACTATACACTTCATACAGCTAAGCATAACCTGCAAATAGAATTCGCTATCTGCTCTCGGGTGACTGATACCTTTACATTTGGCTATACATTAAATGCATTCTGATAGTATCTCATCTTTCACAAATTGATTTTTTTTTAAATAAGAACTTTTCGAACAAGAATTAATCGAGGTTTGCAGCATACCCATTGAAGTATGGAGAATCGCGTCGGGCACGGCGATATGGAGGTGATCTACTGTATCTGCGAGGTGATATATAACGACGAGGTGGGGATCTTCTCCCTCGAGGACTGTAGCGCGGACTATAACTCCTGTAAACAAGTACATTACGGGAAATGAGTCAATACTCCATAACTCAATAATAAGCTGTCATTATTGATATAAAAGATAATTTTATAAGCACCTTAGCATTTTACAAAAAGTGACCGAGTAATTTTCCTAAATCCTAATTGAAGTATATATTTCAGGCACTCGGAAGTAAAATCAAGCATTTACACAATGACATGAGCAAGTTCTTCTGATTAATAAAGATTAATTTCTTTTTGGCAAAATTAAAATTTCACATAAATATTTACACTTTGAACATCCCACATGACAGGTTAACTTCCTCAAAACACAGCAACTTTGAATCCAATACGTGTATTTGGACTATTGGATATTGCAACACAGCACACTGCTTTAACTTTAACAAAAAGCTGTATATGTTACGAAATGGGATAAAAAAACACTAGTTGCTATATACAAACCGGTTTTCTGCACACCTCAATACATTACTGTGTTATCAATTAGACTAATTTCATAACACCCATCAAAGGCACAAAACAACGCAGCAACAGGAAATACACATTAACTCGTACTCTCATAAAAATGTTCCATGTGTTACTATCTTGAATTCCCTTAAAAAACTTGTACAAAGGATTTTAGTACGGACAGCCTATATAGCACTGATAATAGCATCGCGTTTAAATATAATAATAAAAACATTCACTTACCGCCGCCCATAACTTGGACTCCTTCGACGTCTAGGACTAGGGCTACGACGACGCCCACTTCCTAACCCACGTGAACCAACACGTGAGCGACACTCACGAGCAAAATGTCCCGGCTCACCACACTCATAACACTTTAAGTCATCACCACCACCACGTCCACGACCACCGCCACCACCAATTCGACCACGGCCACCACCATCCCCTTTAGAGTTATGAGAAAGCTCTACACGCCATCCATTCTTCCCTGGATATATCAAAATATTCTAAATGAAACAAATTTCATTGACGCCGTATAATTACAATGATAAACAGAACTACAAAGAAGTGACACTGCACATAAAGAAAATGAAAAAAAAAACTACTTTTCTGTGAACATATAAAAGAAAACTGCAAATAACGCATTAATGTTAGAGTAGGGTTATGATTAGTAAAGCACGTTCAATATTATTGATGATATAAAACCCTATTTATAGAATACATAGACCTACATAGAAACCCTAACGGACCCAACCCACAATCGGGTTGGGCCACTAACCTATCCTCTAACAATTAACATGTAATACATCAACAAAAGTTCAATGAACAATAAATTTTACTATTATGGTAATGATACTGAGTTGCAGAAACAAACATACCATCTAACGCACGAATAGCATCTAGTGCATCCCTGCGATCATCGAACTCAACAAATGCATAACCGGGTGGCCTTCTAGCAACCCACACACTGCATAAAAATTCAATTAAATTAAAGACACTCATATTTATATATAATAAGTTAACTACGGATTTCCAAAAGTCATCCAAAGACACATGTTACGGCACAGAATGAGAAATAAAAACAGTGGTGAAAGACTTACAAGCGATAAAAAGCTTATGAATTTGACCATAGGAAAAATACAAAGTTTTAATCTCTTTTTGTAAATAACCATAGTAAATATGATCCCGGATGAAAAAGGTTTGTAGCATCACCTGAATGTCTGCTATCATATAATCATTAATATTTGTAACCAGTTTATCCAAAACACAATTCAACTAGTTACGATTTTATTTATGCAAATAGACAAGTATAATATGAAACTGATTGTACGGAAATGGTGATAAGAGTAATTTAGTTGCATAGATAAAACTTGGTTACATAAATCATTTCGATAAATCTAACATGTTTCGCATAAACAAATGCTGAAAAGGACGAATAGTACGAAAAGATAAGTATAAAAGAAATGAGAATCAAATAATCAAACATAAAGATACACACTCCAGTATATAAACATAAACATACTTCCTTAAAACACCATAAACGCTGAATTCATCTTCAAGCTCTCGCTCAGAAACACGTGGATCGAGGTTACCAACGTACACACGAGACATCTTTTTTCACCTATATCATCATAAATGTATGAAAAAAAAACTGTATCTAAACGAATTATGTAAAAATAATTACAAACACAAGAATACGAAGGAGAAAAGTTTGAACTAAATTAAACGTATCGTTTAAATTGCTAAAAGTTATGAACTTTATGTGAACTATGATTACCTGTGTGAAGAATTTCGATCCGTTTGAATGAATTGAATTGTGATTGTGAAGCAATTTGAAACCCTAATTTGACGTACAAAGGGGTAAGAGGATAAAAAATCAGTGATCAGTGATGATAATAATAATCGTAGCCTAAATACTGACTACTGAGTTACTGACTGAATAATTGGCAAGATTGGGCTTAATAGATGCGATCCTTTACTTGGGTAGTAACTTCGTTGGCCCAATTACAAAAATAATCAGTGTTAGGCTTTTATTAAAGTATACATAGAAAGTTTCCATCAAATTTTCATGCAACTTTTTCAAAAACTTCACAAACGTGCAAGTTATATTAGACTAAACATAACGGTGCGTCAGACTTGATCCGTCAGTTGATGCAGTAAACTGACGAAAACTGACGGAATATAATCGGGTGTCAGTTTTAACAGCCTCGAGATGTCAGTTGGGCCTCTGATGCAAAAAAAAAAAAAAACAAAAAAAAAAAAAAAAAAAAAAAAAAAACATTAGTTACTCGTGTCACTTTCAGATTGGTTGATCCTTGTTGACATACCCCAACGTCATCCAACTGTTTTTTTCACTTATTTTTCATTCCGAAAATTTTTAAATTTTAAACATAATTTTCTTTATATATACATATATACTCAATATTTATCTTCATCTTCATCAACAAATTACACAGAACACTTTATCTATATACATACTTGCTCAATATCATTCCAGGATTCAAAGGAACACACCCTTTCTTGGAGTTGTGCATACCGAATTTCTTAAATATCTTATCTATATATGTACTTTGGCTTAGCCCAATCAATCTCCTTGATATATTCCGATAGATCTTGATTCCCAATATATATGATGCATCTCCCATGTCTTTCATGGAGAAACATTTCACTAGCCAAGCATTGACATCTTTCAATGTCGAGATATCGTTTCCCACGAGTAATATGTCATCGACATATAGTACAAGGAATACTACAACACTCCCACTAGACCTAACATAGACACATGGCTCATCTTCGCTTCTACTAAAATCAAATTCTTTGATTTTCTCATTAAAGCAAATATTCAAGCTACGAGAAGCTTGTTTAAGTCCATAAATGGACTTTTGAAGCTTGCACACACTATTAGGATACTTATGATGTACATAACCTTCAGGTTGTGTTATAAACACATCCTCTGTTAGCTTACCATTAAGGAAAGTTGTTTACATCCATTTTCCATATTTCATAGTCATAAAATGCAGCTATAGCAAGAAGTATTCTAATGGATTTCAACGTAGTCACTAGTGAAAAAGTTTCACCGTAGTCTACACCATGTTGTTGCTAATGATACCGCGACCCGCACCCGCATGCTTTTAGTAATGATAAGCGGCCAAGTCATAGTAAACGTATGCGGGTGGACTCTATGCAGTATGCGGTAGCGCACGGTGTACATTATTCCCAGAAGGGCGGTTACTTGGCGACCAAGTCCGAATATATTTTCCATAATTAAAACCTAGATTCAGAGGAGTTTGTTATGGAAGAGATTATCACAGTCTTGGATGATTCTAGAATTAGGATTTGCCTATATATACTAACCTAATCGTCATTCTAAGGGAGGATCTTACGTAACCACCAACACGTAACAGTCGTTATCAATATCTCTCATTCTCTAAAGGTTAACAGGTTTGTTATTTAACAATTGCTACCTACAACCTTATCCAAGGCCTTCTGATCGACGACCGTCATCGAAGGTGGACTTAACCACTTAGCCACCCCGCCGACATCATCATGACGGCCAGGGTTATTCACGGTATCCGGATCGGAGAGCTAAGTCCTAAGATCCTTAAACCCTTCTAACATATTGAGCATGCATACTTACCCTCCTGAAAATATATGCATGATCAATTGGTGCTTTCATTGAGAGCTGAACTAATTTAAGACGTGTTTAATTGTTTTTTCCTTTTAAAGTCTTGAATTGTTAAAGCTAGTTATTTACAATTTTCTTTTTTTCGAATTTTTTTAACAGAATCATGGTTTCCGGGGATTCATCGGAACGAACTCAGACTGATGATCAGAATACTCAAGCTATGACTACGGATACATACAATACATCTTATCCTCCACCAACGTCCGGCGAACCTTCCAAATGTACAAGCCGATATACTCGGACGGAATAACTCCGCCACGGGCCAACTTACCGGTTACAACTACGAGGTTGGATTTTGGGGGTCCTCTAGAGTGGGTCAGAGAGTGATCTCTGTTGGTCCTAATGGAGGAACGGTAGGGCCAAACGTAGTGTACTGCGGGCAGTTGCCTATTCATAGTACTACAGTGGCAATCCCTCTCCAATCGCAGAGTGTTCAGCAGAATTCATCGTTTACACCGTTGCAGCCCTGGCAACCACCTCGCCCATTATCACAGTTTCTAACTCCTGCGAATGCGCAGGCATTACTCAATAGTTGGGGATATGGTGTGATTCCAGATGCTAACTCGCACTGGACACCGCCAACTGCAGAGCAACAAAGCACTGTGCACGCAATAGGCCTTTCGGAAACACACCCGCAAGTTTCGCGGCAGCCTGCACCGCAGTTTTCAGCTCCTTTTTATCAGCCTGTATACTCTATGCCATCAAGACTGCCATCTTCCCCATACAACAGCCTTGGGCATATGCGTAGACACCGGGGCAACCCTCTTGGCAAAATGTGCAAGGGCAGGCCAACATCGCAGGTCTATTTATGCAGGCCGCCCTGCCTGATATGGTCCACTTATTTTCGCAGCCTGATTTTGTCCAGGACATGATGAAGCGTTTCTTCGCAGGTCTCAAGGGCGACCCTGTCACACAACCCTTTGAGCTACTAACTACCTTTGATAAATTTACTCCACATATATCTGCGTATCCGTTTCCATCTGCGCTGAAGATACCCCACACACTAGGTACCTATAATGACATGACTGGCCTGGATGATTTTTTGCAACGTTTTGAAGGTGCAATGCGCACCCAAGGATGGGTGGACCAGGTAGCATGTCCGATTTTTCCAATGACATTGTAGGGTATTGCGCGAGAATGGTTTAATAAACTCCCGACTGGTAGCATATCCGGATTCATGGATTTGCGGACAAAGTTTCTATTGCAGTACCAAAATCAGAAACCGCGCAAGCGCACTCATATTGAATGTCATGATATCATACAAAAACCTAAGGAGTCTTTGGGGAATTTCTTACGAGATACACCAATGAGTGGTTGCGCATACCGGATCTTAAGCCAGAACAGCAAATCTCTGGGCTCATACATGGTATAAGTTCTGAGCGCCACCCAACGCTTGTTAAGCATTTGTGTCATACAGTGCCGACTACTTATACTGAAGCGCTAAAAGAATTCCATGATTATATGCGGAGTGGCAAAGATACAGATATTCCTACCACTAGCTTTCGTAATGATAAGAAAGACGACGATGATCGTTCACGAGATTCAAGTGGCAGTAATTATCGTAACAATTAGCGCGACATTAACAATCAGAATTACGCACTGTTGAAAAGTTTGTCGAAGACACCAAAGGAAATTTTAGCCACCGAACCCGTATGCGCGACCTTTGCGATTCCAACCCCGATACAGAATTTGGTAAGCGGGATAAAACAAAGTACTGCGAGTTTCATGACGATCACGGTCATAACACCAATCGGTGTAAAAACCTAATGGAACGAGTGCTAGGAGCACTGTGGGCAGGAAAGTTGGATCATTTGAAGCCACCAAAGAAAGACAAAGGGAAAGCTGCAGATGAAGCTCCCAAAAATAAAACTTTCGCATGGCAGCAGAAAGCAGACAAAGCTAAAAATGCTAACTTGACTATTAATATGGTCGACGCAGAAAAAGTTGGTCAGCAGAGAAAATACAATGATCACAGGGAATGGGAACTCCTCCCAATTTCGTTCCCTCCCATTCCATCAATTGATACAACCAACGAGCCTGTCATCATCAAATGCCGTATTCCTGATCGCAGAATACAGATTAAGCGCATGCACATTGATACGGGAAGCGGTGTAGACACTATGTATGAACACAGTTATCGTTTTCTTCCTACAGAAGTAAAAGTACGCTTGCACCAGCCTGATATTACTCTCTCAGGATTCTCAGGAGAATGCTCGTGGCCTCTGGGTCGAATAGAGCTTGAGATAGAACTTGCGGATGATAAGAATCCGCAGATGGCGAGAAGGGAGGTAGTCGACTTCTATGTGGTGCGCTCAACTTCACGTTACAACGCACTTCTTGGCAGAAACTTTATACGGAGGTTCAACATCATACCTTCAGTGGTGCATGGTTTGATTAAGTTGCCTACCTCTGGGGGAATTGCCACAATTGTGTCGCATCACCCAGTCGAGTTATGTGGTTCGGTCACGCTTGTAGATATCCCTAGTACAGGGGAATAACTTAAAAGCAGCACAGTTATAGCTAACTGCTTATATCCTGATAAGAAAATCAAAATTGGTGCGAATTTGTCAATGGAAACTAAAGCTAAGCTACACGGTATTCTGTTAGCTAACGCAGATCTTTTCGCGTGGCGGGAATCGGACATGACTGGGGTTCTGCGCGATATTGCGGAGCATAAGTTGAACGTTAATCCATCGCTTACACCCGTTAGACAGAAGAAGCGACACATGGCTCTTGATCGCAGCGATTGGTTGTGTGCAAAAGTGGATAATCTTGTCAAGGCAAACGGTTTACGGGAAGTACGGTACCAAACATGGGTTGCTAATCCCGTATTAGTGAAGAAACCCGATGGTAACTGGCGAATGTGCGTGGATTTCAAGGACATCAACAAAGCATGTTCAAAAGATATATATCCTCTACCGGAGATTGACTGGAAGGTAGAGTCATTGTCGGGTTATCGATATAAGTGTTTTTTAGACGCTTACAAAGGTTATCATCAAATCCTTATGGCCGCGGAAGATGAGGACAAGACAGCTTTCCATACACCGCAGGGTATATATTGTTATACTAAAATGCCGTTTGGTCTAAAAATGTTGGCGCCACGTATCAGCGCGTCATTGATGCGGCGTTCAAACACCAGATAGGCAGAAATCTTGAGGCGTACGTAGACGACTTGGTAATTAAGAGCAACACCGAATAACAGATGCTCGCGGACATCCTAGAAACTTTTGCGTCTCTACACAGGATAAACATGAAGCTAAACCCGCTCAAGTGTAGTTTCGGGGAAGAAGAGGGCAAGTTTCTAGGGCATGTAGTAACAGCGCGAGGAATCAAAGCGAATCCTAAAAAGATAGAAGCTATTGATAAGCTACCATCTCCTAGAACAAAGAAGGACGTGCAAAGTTTGACTGGGAAACTAGCGACAATCACTCGCTTTTTGTCAAAAGTCGCGGAACGACAACTGCCATTCTTCAACACCTTAAAGAATTGCTTAAAGAAAAAGGACTTTGTATGGACTCAGGAGGCGGAATCAGCTTTTCAAGAAATGAATAAGGTGCTTGCGGAGTTACCAACACTATCCGCGCCAGTATCAGGTGAAACACTAACGCTATACCTTGCTGCATCAAAGGAAGCTATCAGTTATGTTCTCATCGCGGATCGCGGGAAGGTAATTCTTTTTATTTTTGTTTCATTATTTATTTCGTATGCGATTAACGCTGAGGTTTTCTCAGACACAAATGACGGTTTACTTCGTGAGCAAGACGCTGACAGGAAGTGAAGTAAACTATTCACTGATTGAAAAGCTTGTATATGCGCTGGTTCATACAGCGCGACGTTTGCGTAGATATTTTCAAGTGCACCCAGTGGTGGTCCTAACTAATTAGCCGATTAAGCAGGTTGGTAAATACCTAAAATTGAGGCAATGTCAGGGAATACCGCATTGGTTAGCGTAGCTCTTTTTCTTTCAGGTGTTATACAAGCCTGAGGTTTCTGGTCGAATGGCCAAATGGGCAGTCGAGTTAGGTGAGCATGAAATAAATTTTTCATCGCGAAGTGCGGTTAAAGGTCAAATACTTGCGGATTACCTAGCGGAACTACCTGCGGATGTTGAAGCATCAGCTGAACATCATAAAATACCCGCACCAATTTTCGCACCATGGGAATTATACACCGATGGTGCCTGCAGCGCAGAAGGTGCAGGAGCAGGGAAATTTTAACTGGCCCAGACTATTAAGAACATACATATGCGTTACGATTTAATTTTGCGGTCACAAACAATGAAGCCGAATATGAGGCTTTGTTAGCAGGTATGCGGATTGCGCAGAAACTTGAAATTAAAGTCCTGCACGCATATGTGGATTCTAAACTGGTATGCAGCCAAATTAATGGTGACTTTGAAGCACACGATATAGCCATGCGGCAATATCTCTCGCTAGTGCACAATCTTGCAGATCAGTTTAAGACTTTTCAAGTCTCTCATATTATGAGAGGGCAAAATAAGAAAGCGGATCCGCTTAGCAAGTTGGTTGCGTTAGCCTTTAATCATCTGGGTAAAAGAGTTCTCATAGAAGAACTACACGCCTAATCTATCGTTATGATGCCTTTAGTGGCACCTGTCGAAGAATCGAGTTCGACATGGATGACGCTCATCATTGCTTTCCTAAGGGATGCCACATTGCATGTCGATTCCACTGATGCAAAGAAGGTCCGAACTAAAGCACCAATGTATGCCCTTGATGGCAATGTCCTATACAGGAAAAATTATTTAGGACCATTGTTACGGTGCGTCGGGCCAAAAGAGGTTGAGAAAGTGATACGGGAAGTGCACGAGGGTGCATGCGCACTTCATTCAGGGCACAGGTCTATTATGTCTAAAATCATGCGGTTAGGTTATTATTGGCCGTCGATGTACGAAGACACGGCAAGCATAACTAAGCGTTGCGAATCTTGTCAGATACATGCACCATTTAGCAGTGCACCTGTGCATCCAATGATTCTAATTTCCTCACCATGGCCACTCTGTAAGTGGGCAATTAACATAGTCGGATCATTTCCAAAAGGACGAGGTAATATAATCTTTTAATTCATAGTTATGCTACATGCAACAGTATCTTACACAGACTCTGCACATGCAGAAAATATCAAGTTCTTGATTATGGCAATCGATTATTTCACAAAGTGGGTAGAAGCACGCCTACTGGCAACGATTTCAGGAAAAAGAGTGCGGAACTTTGTATGGGAAGACATTGTCTATCGCTTCGGTATACCGAACGAAATTGTTAGCGATAACGGCACGCAATTTACGGGAGATCCTTTTCGCAACTGGTGCGAAGAACTTAACATTAAGCAAACTTTCACATCTGTTGCTCACCCGCAGGCGAATGGTCAGTGCGAAGTCACCAATCGGGATACAGTGGCCAGAATAAAGGCAAGGCTGGGGCACTGTCGCGTTGGTTGGGTAGATGAATTGCCAAAGCTGCTGTGGGCACATCGCACAACACCTAAACCAAGCACTGGTGAGACTCCGTTTAGTTTGGTATATGGGACAGAAGCTGTTTTAGCCGCAGAGATTGGGGTACCAACGTTCCGCGTACAGAATTTTGATGAGGGATCAAACTCAGAAGCTTTGCGGGAGAATCTTAACTTGCTGAAGGAACGCAGGCTTTCTGTGGTGTTTAATGAGGCTAATAACAAACAGAAAATCGCGAAGTATTATAATCAGCGTGTACGCTCGTGCTCCTATAAATCTGGGGAATTAGTGTGGTGGCAGAATGACGCAACTCATACGGAAGATACTGGGAAGTTGGGCCCTCGATGGGAAGGTCCATACAGGGTAGTAGGAACAAGCAACACCGGGGCATACCATCTGGTTTCGTTAGATGGGAAACCTGTGAAACGCACCTGGCACGCGACATTGTTAAAGAAATGTTACATGTAGCTGGTTATATCTTAGCGCATTATTTTTTCTCTTTAGTTCATGTAATTTCCGTCCGTTTGGATGTGTCGTGGTTGTAATTATACTTTTGATGCCAATGGAAACATTTACTCGCGCATACTTTTACTGTGTACATATTACAATTTTATGCGGTTTTCTGCCTACATAAGGGGTGTCCTCTGGCCCCCGCGCGGCAGAAGCCTGTTTGGTTACAAGGCTAGACGTAAACGGCAGGTGAAAGGAATTGGTTTTCCCCTAGCCAAGCGCCACGCAGACTAGAAGGCTGCAAAGTTGACTTAAAATACAAGCATTGGTTTGCACATGCGTAATTACTCTCTCGCATTGGCTTGCTTGAGGAAACTCTAAAGCATAAAAGCATTGGTTTGTTTTTAGTTACGTTGCTTACCACACAACTAAAGTGCACCTCTAGTACGTGACAAAGCAAGAAAGCAGTAGCTTTTGAGTCTAAAAAATACTTAGAGTTATTTTGTTAAAATATTGGTTTATTTTACGCAGTGCCCGCGTATGCGTATTGGTTTTGGTTAACCTGTGCGCATAGGCATGCGGTTTATATTTGTCTTGATTCGCGATATATATTCAATATAACACAGACGCATGCAAAATATGCGACGACCCGAAAATTTTCGACCAAATTTAAACTTTATCTTTATATTATTTCGACACGATAAGCAAAGTTGTTAAGTTAAATCTCAAGAATTTTAAACTGTGTTCATACATTCATTTAACCTCGACCAAATTCCGACGATTCACGAACCATTATATAAATGGATATGATTATATATGTGTATATATATGTATATATATTATAATTTGAAAACGTTAACAAAGTATTAGATGTATAATACTTTTTATGAATGTATTAGTTCCAATATATGATTAATATATTTATTGACAGAATTAAAGGATAATATCAAATGATTAATTTATCAGTTACATTGTGTTATGATTACGGGTCTCTGTTGAGAGGTCCACTTTGATTTAGGAAACCTTTCCTTTTTAACGGTATTCAGAATAATTGGTAAAGTGATCTACATATGAGAACAAAGTGTCAAACAACAAAAGTTGGACAAAAGTTAGTAGAGAACTGAAATTCATAATATTCGATTGATCCATTTTCAAACGTGCAGAAACGTTTTTCGATTCCATAGAATATTAAAATGTTTTGTTTAAATAACATAACTAGAATATATACAATAAGTTAGGATATGAATTATTAGAGTTATATATAAATAATTTGCAACGTGTATTTAAAACGTGTTGATGTATATATGTATATAGTTTCAAATTACTTAAGTGAACAATAATAACATTTGTTTATTGATTCGATTGATATAAGTTGTGTTAATTAGAATGTTTGAGAAGTAAAATAAACGCTAGTACATAAATGAACTATATCTATTTAAGTTTTAAAATGTAAACGTTATATAATACAATATTTCCTATTATGTAAACGATTTTAAATTATACTTTGAAATATAAATAACTTTTAAAAAACTAAATATTATTAAATAAATATTTTAATTATATATAATATGTACAAATTTATTTTTAAATAAAAATATATTTTACAAAGCGATAAAATATAATATTAACTTAATCATAAAACGTTTGATTTAAAATAATATATTTTGATAAACATTGAGGCATTGATTTATAGAAGCAAATGACCACAACACTCAAATGTAAAGGTATACTTTGGGTAATATAGTCTATCGTTGATTAAGTCTAATTATTGATAAAGGTACACGTCGTGTAACGTAAAGTACAAGTTTTCTAAGCGTACGAAAATGCGTCCGAGAAACCGGAACCGGTACGTAAGTCGAGCATCAACGTACAATTCATCGATTTTAAAATTACAAATCAACTATGCACGAGAATATAATATAATATTTAATTAATTCTAAAGATTAAATATATTATATATTAAATAATAATATTAAAAAAGCGTCGGCAAGATTTTTGAACACATATGAGCTGTAAATGAGGACTCATGCACTCGCATGAGATCCCTCTCACAAACTCATGCGAGTGCATGAGGGGGGTTGGTGGCAGCCACATCCCTTTAAATATCGATTTCTTGCTCGTTTCAATTCATATTTCGCTCGATCTCTCTGCTCTTACTTATATATTTATATTTATATTATTATTATTATTATTATTATTATTATTATTATTATTATTATTATTATTATTATTATTATTATTATTATTATTATTATTATTATTATTATTATTATTATTATTATTGTAAAGACCCGTCCTTATCCACCTGGACGAAATCTTCATCATTTGGTCCCATTGCGAGGTACTGATCTAAATATGCCATGAATGACTTCAAGTAATATCCTTAAAATGAGCTAATGTACAGCGGAAGATTTCTTCATTACCTGAGAATAAACATGCTTAAAAGTGTCAACCAAAAGGTTGGTGAGTTCATAGGTTTATCATAACAATCATTTCCATGTGTTAATAGACCACAAGATTTCATATACACAAACAATTTAATAAAATTATTCTAAGTGGTTGAGCAGTTGGTAACCATACTTAACATTTAATCAACGTCGCATATTCCCTTTATTATGAAATCTCACTACACCGTACCAAGTGTAGTCACGAAACGAAGTACTGTGCAACCGTTGAATACTGGTCATCCAGCCCGGTTGGGGTTGTCAGGCTCGATAGATCTATCAACAGGATTCGCGTTTACAATACCCATGTAAATAGTAGTTACCAAGCTACAGGGAAGTATGTATAATGACCCGCACTTTTTCGATCATTTTATATTTATAAGATTAATATTTACATAAATTAAACCTTACCAACATGACAAGCAATCCAAATTGTTGAGACTTATGTCTTCGAAAAGAGTTTTACACAACGTTTGACCGTCCAATTTGACCGATGATATCACGAACTATATAACATACGATAATTATACGTTTATGTATATATATGTATTTATATATATTTAACATGATCTAAGGATGTTTAACATCTCATTGGGTACTAATAACAATGAGTTATAAGTATATTTTGAAACTACTAACTTAAGTTTTCAAAACGATAACTATACGTAACGTTCTTCGACATAAATACTTATAACCTATAATACTTATACATGCATCGTATAGATATGTATTTTATCACTTTTAAAGGGCTTACATACATAAAACAATATAAGTATATTTACAAAAGATAGCTATATTTGAATCCTCGTTCCGTTTTCTCAAAGATTTCTACACGTATATCTAGGGTATATGTACCCGTATCATACGCAGCTTCTAGATGTATTTACTATTGGTATATACCAATAAAAATCTACTCCTTAGCAGCCTTAAATGATTAAGAAACATGTGGAACCAACCATTTGTCAAGTAGCATGAATTATTTAGCAAGAAAACAAAGTTAGGTATCTTTTTTTTCCTTTATATCCTAAAAACGTTTTTATGCATGCACACCATTTCTTCACCCCATTTTCTCATACTTACACTCCCATTTCTCTCTCAAAATACTCTTAACTTCATACTTGATCATCTCCAAGCATTTTCCCCATCATTTAGCTTCAAAAACATCACTTAATCACCATAAGAAAACCCTTACAAAAACACTTCAAGAATCCTTCCAAGAACACAAACTTACTTCCAATCTTTCATCCAATTCCATCACCCTTTTAGTTCTAGGTTCTTACTCCTCTTTTACAGCAACCTTGTCCAAGGAACTTGAGGTAGTAACTATGTTCATAACCTTATTCGATTCATATATATATAGCTATCTTATTTTGTGGTATAAAATTTTAACAACAAGAACATAGTTTGAAAGTTTTCAAACTTGTTTGCAAACTAAATAGATCCTTCTAACTTAACTTTTAAAATACTTCAAGACCTGTAATATAACTTAATTACATGCTAATTTAACAAGGTATAACTTGGTTTTTCAAAGAACACCTTAAAAACTGTTTTTACGACGTCGGAGTGCAACCGGGGACTGTTTTGGGTTGGATAATTAAAAACCATCTTAAACTTTGAATTGGAAGTTTATCTTCTGGAAAAATGATTTTTAATATGAATATGATAACACATAAAAATTTCATGATTTAATTCAAAGTATAAGTATTTTTAGAAAAATAATCATTTAAGGTTGTTTACATAAAGGAAAATGTTTAACTTCATAAGTTTCACTAAAGTTTCACCTATGCCGTGTGATTTTGAATACAAACCAAGGTATTTTCAGTTCATAGTCTTAAAGAGGAACTCGATCCAAGGAGATGGCAAGTTGAATCAACGAAAACGGAGTTGTAACGAAGAAACTATGACCGAAACAAAATTGGTTATCCAAGACTTGTTTAACTTCGGGATTAATTGGGAAAAATTAAATAAAATCACATCTTTCTAAGATAACATGATATTTTATATATATGTACTTATAATTCAATTTTATATAGTTCAGGATCACCCATAAACAATACGAGAAGATTAATCATAAGATCCCATGTTTGTACGCAACACGTCATTTGACAACACCGGTACTTTATGTACGCAACACGTCATTTGACAACACCGGTACCGTGGGTCAAGATTAATCTCGACCAATACATATACGATGGGGTTTTATTTATTTCGTTGGGGGTTTTATTTATTTCATTGCGGGTATATTAAACATCTACAAATGAACCATTAAAATTGAATTACTAACAACGAAATGCTAACTACGGACTAAGGAATTATTCAAAGTATTAAAAGTATAACAAGTATATATATGAGACGTTTGTTTAAAAAGAAAAGGTATTGATATATTATATATGGATAGGTTCGTGATATCAACCGGAAGACCAAGTCAAAAATATATATATCTTCAAGACGAACGTGAGTATATAGTCCCACTTTTAAACTCTAAATATTTCGGGATGAGAATACATGTATTTTATGTTTTACGTTATGGACACAAGTAACTGAAAAATATATTCTACATTGAGTTGTACCACTGGCATACTTCCCTGTAGCTTGGTAACTAATATTTACAGCGGTATTGTAAACGCGAATCCTGTTGATAGATCTATCGGGCCTGACAACCCCAACCGGACTGGACGACCAGTATTCAACGGTTGCACAGTACTTCGTTTTGTGACTACACTTGGTACGGTGTAGTAAGATTTCATATTAAAGGGAATATGCGACGTGATTAAATGTTAAGTATGGTTACCAAGTGCTCAACCACTTAGAATATTTTTATTAAACTGTTTATATACGAAATCTTGTGGTCTATATATATATATTGCTGCCGGCACTAGACCTATATCTCACCAACTTTATGTTGACCTTTTAAAACATGTCTATTCTCAGGAGATTACTAAAGCTTCCGCTGCATAATGTTGAATTTGAGCAGGATCTTGCGTACGCATATTTGTGTCAAAAATAAAACTGCATACCCGGGGATCTGTGTTGTAAAATACGCTAGAAACCGTGTTGTTATCATTATATGTAAAGTTTGTAAGTCGAAGATTATCGCTAAACGATAATCATTTTTATGTTGTCCAAAGCTTGTAACAAAAATAAGAATCATGGTTTGTAATGTATAATATATGCAGTTTTTCTTTTAAAAATGTCGCATATAGAGGTCAATACCTCGCAATGAAATCATACGTTATTTAACACGTTCTTATGGTTAAGGACGGGTTATGACAGTATGCCAGTGGTACAACTCAACGTAGAATGTATTTTAAGTACTTGTGTCTATTTTGTAAACATTTATAAAAGTAGCGCATGTATTCTCAGCCCAAAAATATATATTGCAAAAGCAATTAAAAAGGGAGCAAATGAAACTCACCATACTGTACTTTGTAGTAAAAATACATATGACGACATTGAACAATGCAGGGTTGGTCTCGGATTCACGAACCTATATCATTTGTATATATATTAACACATATCACATTTAATCAACTAAATTTTAATTATTTGTTTTTTTATAATGTATTAAGATTTATATCCTTATATATAATTATATTAATACTTATAATAGGTTATATATGATATTTAATTAATGTTATAATAATAAAATAATAATATATTAGTTAATATATTAAAACATAGTAATTTGTATTATTAGTTATATTTATATTATATGGAATAACTATATTTTATATAAATAATATTTGTTGTAATGACAATAATAATGCTAATAGTAATATTAGTAATACTAATAATGATAGTAATAATAATAATGTTTAAAATAATAATAATAATGTATCTTTAAAAAGACTTATTCAAACTATAAGATACCCAGTGGCAGAGCCACATGATCTTTAGGGGTGTCAATTGACACCAATGAAATGCTATGTGTGTCTCTAGTTCTGTAAATAATTATGACTATAATTTTTGCATTATTAACAAATGACCCATCCCGCGTTTAAGTCGAATTAAATTTTTTTTTTATTGATTTTAGAATTATTTGAGTATATCAAGGGGCAATTCGTAAATCTTTGAATCTATAAATTAAATTTGCAACACCATACATACATTAGGGTCCAAAACTATAACTTTCTAATTAAATTATTGTCGTTGTTTTTCGCTTTACGTCCAATCTCAAAACCCAGGTTCATTCTTGCATTCATTTTTTTTTTAGTATGTATATAGGCATATTATTTACCTATATGTATGCATATGTATACTCATAAATGAGTGTTTATATATATATATATATATATATATATATATATATATATATATATATATATATATATATTACTATTTAAGATTAACGAAGTTAGATTATATATTTCCATTAATAGGTTGTGTCCCATGACCTGAAACTTTCAAATATAGTCATTGAAATGATGAGTTAATCGATTGATTTCAGTTTGTTTCGATTATAGTCGTGAATACTAGATGGTTTTTTTTTAAAGCTTTGTACAAGTTATAATCAAGTTTAAAATTGAGTTTTACCTAAAAACGAAACCGGATAAGACCAAACTAAACACAACGTGGCTTCTTGTTGTTTTACTTCTCCATCATTCCCTCTGTGGTTGTAAACTCATGCTTTGAACTTTTTTTTTTTTTACTGATCCACTATGAATATGTGTTCATAAGATTGAAAGATGGTTATTGAAAGTGGGTGTGGTTATGAATATGGGTCAATTATTTATATATAGAAAATGACATACTCCGTATTTTGATGTTTGGAAAGTTAGTAGAGTTTTGAAAGGTTGGTGGCTTTGTATGGTGGAGGGAGTGTGGTTATGGATGAAGCCGATGTGGACAGAAAACATAAATGATGAGTTTCTTGGTGATGCTTTAAGGTGTTGAGAGATAAGAGGGGAATGGGAATGATGGAAATAAAAGACGATGAGAGTGAAATTAGTCACGAGATGATGTTTGGGTTTTGATATCTTTCCATCACATGATACATGTTATATATAATAAATTAATAGTAATTTAATATTAATAATAAATATCATAACAGAGAGAAACAGTAAGTTTGGTTGATAATTCAAACTCACGGATTAATTAGCTATTACTCTGCCGACAGTTTTAGAACGAGTATTATTTCGTGCTCCGTTGATAATTAGTGGCGGATAAAAGTATTCCGAAAAATTCTAAATTTTTATATTAACTATATTTAATTATTTTAGTCATTATGGTATAAAATTCGATCATTAACTATTAAATAAAAATTACATTAATTATTCACTCCCAACCCAAGTAAAATATAAAAAGTTTTAAAATTCAACAAATAGTTCCTAAATACATTTTTAATAAGCCTAAAATTTATATTACTCATTTTCGGATCACCGTTTATTTTAAAATCACCTAAGTTTGAACTTAACTTATTTAAATAACCATCGAATGATAAACGAGTGCTTCTATCGTTTACTAAATAAATTCGGAACTATATTTATATATTCAATATACCTTATTTATATATGTAGATATGTTTTTAAATAACAATTATTATATATTGTTTTATTTTACATAGTTAATTATAATATATTTCAAATTATTATTTATATATATTTAAATATATACATATCTATTTACAAGTAATTGTTCGTGAATCGTCGGGAATGGTAAAAGGGCAAATGCATTCATGTAAACTGTTCCAAAGTTTTCGAGACTTAACATTACAGATTTTGCTTATCGTGTCAGAACATATAAAGATTGAGTTTAAATTTGGTTGGAAATTTCCGGGTCGTCACAGTACCTACCCGTTAAAGAAATTTCGTCTTGAAATTTGAGTGAGGTGGTCATGGCTAACAATAAGAATGTTTTCATGACGAATATGAGCTGATAAATAGAGTTTTATTATTGTTGAGTAGTATGGATCAGATAATTCGATTACTCGAAGAGTACGAGTGAAGCTATCATTAAATAGTGAAATGAGAAAGACATGTTTCATCATAACTTTTGACTAGTCATTGTTGAATTCCGGAATTCAAAGGATTTAAAGAAAATCTTCAAAATCTAAAAGATTTGATTCTTCGGTAATTAAGGAAATTAGGATTTTCTTCGGTTAAATGTGATAATCTGTCTTGATTGCCTTGTCGGATATTTCACTATAATTCCACCCTCTACGTTTCCTTTATATTTTGGAGTTCCATACTTTTGTTTTCTCTTCCCGACTTTAAGTCAAACAAATAATGGTCCATAATTCGTAGGTATGAAGTTTTGAATGAACACGACTAATGTTCTAAGAGAGAAATTGTAATAGCACGGTCTTGATTGGTTAAATTATCAGAATTCAAGAGAAAAGATAGAATTATCAGGAAAATATGTTCTTGATATGTTTATAGATTAGATAGAATGTAAGAGTCGTGTAACATGGCACCTGATGACGTTATAATCTGTGAATCATCATGTTCCATTAGAAACTCAGCATGACTTACTGTAATATAATCACGTTGATCAAGTGTCATTATATTATACTAACTCATGCTTCAGTTTCCAACACTACTTCAAAATCATTCATAATTCAAACGCTAAGTTTCCAGAAATTTAGAAACTAAAACAGTTTTCTTTTACGATATAACACAGATAGAGCGGAGAGATAATTAATATCGGACGAGAATATTTATGAAGATATCTTCAGAAATATTGAGGATATTAATAATGAAAGATACGATAATATCTTAGAATTTTAGAATCAAATTGTGATGAAGAAATTCATTCACGATTGATTTAAAGCGGTTAAGGAGTAAGTTATTCGTTAATGACTTCAGCAGATACTGAATCATTTAGATTTTGAAGGCAGGTTTAGTCTTTGTGATTTGTTCAGAGCCTCCTTCATGGTTTGCTTAATCCATTTTCCAGTTCCAAACCTTCTCTTTTTCTGAGCTTCTTCAACCACTATTCTTTATTATCAACTTTTGACTGTTTAAACAGTCTTCAGTTTGCGCTGCTTCATCAGCTTTTTCAGAACTCAGAAAACTGATTCATAGGCTAGAGTGTTTTTCAGAAATTCAGAATTTAAGTTCGTAAATCTAGAAGATAGAAGTTATATATAGATACATAACTATTAACGTAGGAACGCTGCGAGATTCGAAATACTGATTGCTGATTCTCGGTAATTGGTATGGCAATTCTCGTTATAAGATGCGGATGAGTATACGATAGAGTTTTAATGAACAAATATAATGGTTCTTCGGAGAGACTCAAGTCAATGAGTAATGAAGTTGTTGGTAAATTTACTGTTAATGTGGTAGGATATAATCGGTTCTTCGATAACGATGACGGAGGACAACCTTATATATCAAAGTTATAATAGAGTTTATTCGAATGAAAATTCGAACTTGATTTGCTGAAGCTGTGACAAAATTGGCTAATTTGAAAAAGAATTGTAATGTTATTTTCGATAATAACAATGCCAAAAGAGCTAGAACAGATACGCGTTTAACGTTTTTCAAGTATTTTCAGGTACATAACTATATGTATCAATATTTTCTTCCGTAGAAGAAGTGCGGTTGGTTCATCCTCTCGATTGAAGTGTTTTCAAGAATTATGAAATGTTTGAACGCAGATTGGAATCGTCAAGATACAAATGAGGTTTAAGATGAAATCAAGTGGCAAACTTGAAGAGTTGTTTAGTTTCATATGTTATAATCAATATTTTAATTCATTTTAAATTGTCCAATCTTGATAGTCCACAGTCGATAGTCCACAGTAACAGTCCAATAATTCATATATAGTTTAATATATAATATTCGAATTAATTAATACGTATCGTGACCCGTATACGTCTCAGACTCGATCACAACTCAAACTATATATATTATTGTAGAATCAACCTCAACTCTGTATAGCTAACTCCCGCATTACTGCATATAGAGTGTCTATGGTTATTCCAAATAATATATATAGATGCGTCGATATGATATGTCAAAACCTTGTATATGTGTCCCGATTTTTAAAGTGCGTAAAAATAAATAACAGAAATTAAATGACGATAAATAAAGTGCGCAAAGTAAATAACAGAAATTAAATGACTATAAATAAAATTGCGATAAATAAACTGCAATAAATAAAATGTAATCAGTTAGCTAGGAACAGTTAGTGTGGATTCTTAACAAAATTCCTCATAGTTAATTTGTTTGTTTCTAACAATTTTTATTTTGTCAAATGTTTTCTTCATTATGCCACTTGTTGGATTCTGATAGGTCAAAATTCAAATATGAAATTGAATGAAAATGGTTATTTTACGGTGAACGGATACGTATATCTTGTGGATGTAAGTAGGATAGTAAATGACTGTTGAATCAGATTCGAAGAATGTACAATGTAACTTATTAATGTGAAATCTAAATATTCCTCGGGTATTACCCACCCGTTAAAATATTTTTACCATTAACAGTTTGTACAAAAAATTTTTTAATTACAATCCTTATGAAAACATATATACATGTATATTTTCTTCAGATGTAATCATGGATTTAATGAATCAATAAGATATTAAACTCATTTGATTTATCGTTAGTACTAGATTACATAATCTCTAAAACTTTAGAAATTACATAATCGTCATGTCGAACGAAGATAATCGATGTAGAACGATATGTAGAACGAAGATAAAGTAGATAGAACGATACATAGAACGATGATTATACTCGAGGTATAGAATGAGATGTTGATGCATGCGATGTTGAAACTTGAGTTGTTGGTGGTGTGTTGCCGGTGCTGTTGTTGAAGCTGGTAAGTTTTGCACCATATTCTCCAAATTTATTTCTCGAGCGCGAAGTTTGTTGACTTCTTCTATTATTCCGGGATGATTGTCGGTTGGAACGAGCGAATGAATAAGGTTTAGAATCTGAGATATTATGTAGTCATGAAGAGATATTCGAGAAATGAGAGTGAAAATGATATTTCGGACTGGTTCACCGGTAAGTGCTTCAGGTTCTTCGCCAAGAGGTAAATTCGGTTGGTGAAAAGGATCGCCTTCTTCGCGTCTCTATTGATTAAGTCGACTACGAACTCATCAGATGAATTGGGGATGGATGATTGATTGATTCATTCTGGTGACGCTGCTTTCGGAGCTTAGGTGAACCTGTCGGAATAGCTATCGGAATCTGAGGGACTAGAACTGATTGAGGGATTCATCTCGTACGAGCAGATGAAGGATTTTTGATAAGAAATAGATTATAGGATGTAGATTAGTACCCTGCAATACATAACTTACATATGCATATATAATACTAAAATCCCAAAAGTTACGGAGAAATCTACAGAAGCTGTCAGGCAAAGGTAACAATAACAGATACGCTAAGATATGAATTTATCTATACACAGTCTATGCAATAGAGGCAGTAAGATGTGTCTAGACTTTAAGAATGATAAGCAAATAATTTTCGACACTAAATGATAATCAAAACTTTTGACATGCAGACACGGTCGAAGTCCAGACTTACTAATGCATCTAAACAACTATCAGTTAGACACACTAATGCAAGAACTGGTTCGCTAAGACCACCGCTCTGATACCACCTGTAAAGACCCGTCCTTATCCACCTGGACGAAATCTTCATCATTTGGTCCCATTGCGAGGTACTGATCTAAATATGCCATGAATGACTTCAAGTAATATCCTTAAAATGAGCTAATGCACAGCGGAAGATTTCTTTAATACCTGAGATTAAACATGCTTAAAAGTGTCAACCAAAAGGTTGGTGAGTTCATAGGTTTATCATAACAATCATTTCCATGTGTTAATAGACCACAAGATTTCATATACACAAACGATTTAATAAAATTATTCTAAGTGGTTGAGCACTTGGTAACTGAAATGTCCCGTTCTTATTGATTAAAAACGTTCCATATTAATTGATTTCGTTGCGAGGTTTTGACCTCTATATGAGACGTTTTTCAAAGACTGCATTCATTTTTAAAACAAACCATAACCTTTATTTCATAGATAAAGGTTTTTAAAAGCTTTACGTAGATTATCAAATAATGATAATCTAAAATATCCTGTTTACACACGACCATTACATAATGGTTTACAATACAAATATGTTACAACAAAATAAGTTTCTTGAATGCAGTTTTTACACAATATCATACAAGCATGGACTCCAAATCTCGTCCTTATTTAAGTATGCGACAGCGGAAGCTCTTAATAATCACCTGAGAATAAACATGCTTAAAACGTCAACAAAAATGTTGGTGAGTTATAGGTTTAACCTATATATATATATATCAAATCATAATAATAGACCACAAGATTTCATATTTCAATACACATCCCATACATAGAGATAAAAATCATTCATATGGTGAACACCTGGTAACCGACATTAACAAGATGCATATATAAGAATATCCCCATCATTCCGGGACACCCTTCGGATATGATATAAATTTCGAAGTACTAAAGCATCCGGTACTTTGGATGGGGTTTGTTAGGCCCAATAGATCTATCTTTAGGATTCGCGTCAATTAGGGTGTCTGTTCCCTAATTCTTAGATTACCAGACTTAATAAAAAGGGGCATATTCGATTTCAATAATTCAACCATAGAATGTAGTTTCACGTACTTGTGTCTATTTTGTAAATCATTTATAAAACCTGCATGTATTCTCATCCCAAAAATATTAGATTTTAAAAGTGGGACTATAACTCACTTTCACAGATTTTTACTTCGTCGGGAAGTAAGACTTGGCCACTGGTTGATTCACGAACCTATAACAATATATACATATATATCAAAGTATGTTCAAAATATATTTACAACACTTTTAATATATTTTGATGTTTTAAGTTTATTAAGTCAGCTGTCCTTGTTAGTAACCTACAACTAGTTGTCCACAGTTAGATGTACAGAAATAAATCGATAAATATTATCTTGAATCAATTCACGACCCAGTGTATACGTATCTCAGTATTGATCACAACTCAAACTATATATATTTTGGAATCAACCTCAACCCTGTATAGCTAACTCCAACATTCACATATAGAGTGTCTATGGTTGTTCCGAAATATATATAGATGTGTCGACATGATAGGTCGAAACATTGTATACGTGTCTATGGTATCTCAAGATTACATAATATACAATACAAGTTGATTAAGTTATGGTTGGAATAGATTTGTTACCAATTTTCACGTAGCTAAAATGAGAAAAATTATCCAATCTTGTTTTACCCATAACTTCTTCATTTTAAATCCCGTTTGAGTGAATCAAATTGCTATGGTTTCATATTGAGCTCTATTTTATGAATCTAAATAGAAAAAGTATAGGTTTATGGTCAGAAAAATAAGTTACAAGTCGTTTTTGTAAAGGTAGTCATTTCAGTCGAAAGAACGACGTCTAGATGACCATTTTAGAAAACATACTTCCACTTTGAGTTTAACCATAATTTTTGGATATAGTTTCATGTTCATAATAAAAATCATTTTCTCAGAATAACAACTTTTAAATCAAAGTTTATCATAGTTTTTAATTAACTAACCCAAAACAGCCCGCGGTGTTACTACGACGGCGTAAATCCGGTTTTACGGTGTTTTTCGTGTCTCCAAGTTTTAAATCATTAAGTTAGCATATCATATAGATATAGAACATGTGTTTAGTTGATTTTAAAAGTCAAGTTAGAAGGATTAACTTTTGTTTGCGAACAAGTTTAGAATTAACTAAACTATGTTCTAGTGATTACAAGTTTAAACCTTCGAATAAGATAGCTTTATATGTATGAATCGAATGATGTTATGAACATAATTACTACCTTAAGTTCCTTGGATAAACCTACTGGAAAAGAGAAAAATGGATCTAGCTTCAACGGATCCTTGGATGGCTCGAAGTTCTTGAAGCAGAATCATGACACGAAAACAAGTTCAAGTAAGATCATCACTTGAAATAAGATTGTTATAGTTATAGAAATTGAAAAAAAGTTTGAATATTATTATTACCTTGTATTAGAATGATAACCTACTGTAAGAAACAAAGATTTCTTGAGGTTGGATGATCACCTTACAAGATTGAAAGTGAGCTAGCAAACTTGAAAGTATTCTTGATTTTATGTAACTAGAACTTGTAGAATATATGAAGAATACTTAGAACTTGAAGATAGAACTTGAGAGAGATCAATTAGATGAAGAAAATTGAAGAATGAAAGTGTTTGTAGGTGTTTTTGGTCGTTGGTCTATGGATTAGATATAAAGAATATGTAATTTTGTTTTCATGTAAATAAGTCATGAATGATTACTCATATTTTTGTAATTTTATGAGATATTTCTTGCTAGTTGCCAAATGATGGTTCTCACATGTGTTAGGTGACTCACATGGTCTGCTAAGATCTGATCATTGGAGTGTATATACCAATAGTACATACATCTAAAAGCTGTGTATTGCACGAGTACGAATACGGGTGCATACGAGTAGAATTGTTGATGAAACTGAACGAGGATGTAATTGTAAGCATTTTTGTTAAGTAGAAGTATTTTGATAAGTGTATTGAAGTCTTTAAAAAGTGTATAAATACATATTAAAACACTACATGTATATACATTTTAACTGAGTCGTTAAGTCATCGTTAGTCGTTACATGTAAGTGTTGTTTTGAAACCTTTAGGTTAACGATCTTGTTAAATGTTGTTAACCCAATGTTTATAATATCAAATGAGATTTTAAATTATTATATTATCATGATATTATCATGTATGAATATCTCTTAATATGATATATATACATTAAATGTCTTTACAACGATAATCGTTACATATATGTCTCGTTTAAAAATCATTAAGTTAGTAGTCTTGTTTTTACATATGTAGTTCATTGTTAATATACTTAATGATATGTTTACTTATCATAGTATCATGTTAACTATATATATATCCATATATATGTCATCATATAGTTTTTACAAGTTTTAACGTTCGTGAATCAACTGTCAACTTGGGTGGTCAATTGTCTATATGAAACATATTTCAATTAATCAAGTCTTAACAAGTTTGATTGCTTAACATGTTGGAAACATTTAATAATGTAAATATCAATCTCAATTAATATATATAAACATGGAAAAGTTTGGGTCACTACAGTACCTACCCGTTAAATAAATTTCGTCCCGAAATTTTAAGCTGTTGAAGGTGTTGACGAATCTTCTGGAAATAGATGCGGGTATTTCTTCTTCATCTGATCTTCACGCTCCCAGGTGAACTCGGGTCCTCTACGAGCATTCCATCGAACCTTAACAATTGGTATCTTGTTTTGCTTAAGTCTTTTAACCTCACGATCCATTATTTCGACGGGTTCTTCGATGAATTGAAGTTTTTCGTTGATTTGGATTTCATCTAACGGAATAGTGAGATCTTCTTTAGCAAAACATTTCTTCAAATTCGAGACGTGGAAAGTGTTATGTACAGCCGCGAGTTGTTGAGGTAACTCAAGTCGGTAAGCTACTGGTCCGACACGATCAATAATCTTGAATGGTCCAATATACCTTAGATTTAATTTCCCTCGTTTACCAAATCGAACAACGCCTTTCCAAGGTGCAACTTTAAGCATGACCATCTCTCCAATTTCAAATTCTATATCTTTTCTTTTAATGTCAGCGTAGCTCTTTTGTCGACTTTGGGCGGTTTTCAACCGTTGTTGAATTTGGATGATCTTCTCGGTAGTTTCTTGTATAATCTCCGGACCCGTAATCTGTCTATCCCCCACTTCACTCCAACAAATCGGAGACCTGCACTTTCTACCATAAAGTGCTTCAAACGGCGCCATCTCAATGCTTGAATGGTAGCTGTTGTTGTAGGAAAATTCTGCTAACGGTAGATGTCGATCCCAACTGTTTCCGAAATCAATAACACATGCTCGTAGCATGTCTTCAAGCGTTTGTATCGTCCTTTCGCTCTGCCCATCAGTTTGTGGATGATAGGCAGTACTCATGTCTAGACGAGTTCCTAATGCTTGCTGTAATGTCTGCCAGAATCTTGAAATAAATCTGCCATCCCTATCAGAGATAATAGAGATTGGTATTCCATGTCTGGAGACGACTTCCTTCAAATACAGTCGTGCTAACTTCTCCATCTTGTCATCTTCTCTTATTGGCAGGAAGTGTGCTGATTTGGTGAGACGATCAACTATTACCCAAATAGTATCAAAACCACTTGCAGTCCTTGGCTATTTAGTGATGAAATCCATGGTAATGTTTTCCCATTTCCATTCCGGGATTTCGGGTTGTTGAAGTAGACCTGATGGTTTCTGATGCTCAGCTTTGACCTTAGAACACGTCAAACATTCTCCTACGTATTTAGCAACATCGGCTTTCATACCCGGCCACCAAAAATGTTTCTTGAGATCCTTGTACATCTTCCCCGTTCCAGGATGTATTGAGTATCTGGTTTTATGAGCTTCTCTAAGTACCATTTCTCTCATATCTCCAAATTTTGGTACCCAAATCCTTTCAGCTCTATACCGGGTTCCGTCTTCCCGAATATTAAGATGCTTCTCCGATCCTTTGGGTATTTCATCCTTTAAATTTCCTTTTTTTAAAACTCCTTGTTGCGCCTCCTTTATTTGAGTAGTAAGGTTATTATGAATCATTATATTCATAGATTTTACTCGAATGGGTTCTCTGTCCTTCCTGCTCAAGGCATCGGCTACCACATTTGCCTTCCCCGGGTGGTAACGAATCTCAAAGTCGAAATCATTCAATAATTCAATCCACCTACGCTGCCTCATATTCAGTTGTTTCTGATTAAATATGTGTTGAAGACTTTTGTGGTCGGTATATATAATACTTTTGACCCCATATAAGTAGTGCCTCCAAGTCTTTAATGCAAAAACAACCGCGCCTAATTTCAAATCATGCGTCGTATAATTTTGTTCGTGAATCTTCAATTGTCTAGACGCATAAGCAATCACCTTCGTTCGTTGCATTAATACACAACCGAGACCTTGCTTTGATGCGTCACAATAAATCACAAAATCATCATTCCCTTCAGGCAATGACAATATAGGTGCCGTAGTTAGCTTTTTCTTCAATAACTGAAACGCTTTCTCTTGTTCATCATTCCATTCAAATTTCTTCCCTTTATGCGTTAATGCAGTCAAGGGTTTTGCTATTCTGGAAAAGTCTTGGATGAACCTTCTGTAGTAACCAGCTAGTCCTAAAAACTGGCGTATGTGTTTCGGAGTTTTCGGGGTTTCCCACTTTTCAACAGTTTCTATCTTTGCCGGATCCACCTTAATACCTTCTTTGTTCACTATGTGACCGAGGAATTGAACTTCTTCCAACCAAAATGCACACTTTGAAAACTTAGCGTACAATTCTTCCTTCCTCAATACTTCTAACACCTTTCTCAAATGTTCACCGTGTTCTTGGTCATTCTTTGAGTAAATAAGTATGTCATCAATGAAAACAATGACAAACTTGTCAAGGTATGGTCCACACACTCGGTTCATAAGGTCCATGAACACAGCTGGTGCATTAGTTAAACCAAACGGCATGACCATAAACTCGTAATGACCGTAACGTGTTCTGAAAGCAGTCTTTGGAATATCATCATCTTTCACCCGCATTTGATGATACCCGGAACGTAAGTCAATCTTTGAATAAATAGACGAGCCTTGTAGTTGATCAAATAAGTCATCGATTCTCGGTAGTGGGTAGCGGTTCTTGATGGTAAGTTTGTTCAACTCTCGGTAGTCGATACACAACCTGAATGTACCATCTTTCTTCTTGACAAACAAAACAGGAGCTCCCCACGGTGATGTGCTTGGTCGAATGAAACCACGCTCTAAAAGTTCTTGTAATTGGCTTTGCAGTTCTTTCATCTCGCTGGGTGCGAGTCTGTAAGGAGCACGAGCTATTGGTGCAGCTCCTGGTACAAGATCTATTTGAAATTCAACGGATCGATGTGGGGGTAATCCCGGTAATTCTTTCGAAAATACATCGGGAAATTCTTTTGCAATGGGAACATCATTGATGCTCTTTTCTTTAGTTTGTACTTTCTTGACGTGTGCTAGAACAGCATAGCAACCTTTTCTTATTAGTTTTTGTGCCTTCAAATTACTAATAAGATGTAGCTTCGTGTTGCCCTTTTCTCCGTACACCATTAAGGGTTTTCCTTTTTCTCGTATAATGCGAATTGCATTTTTGTAACAAACGATCTCTGCTTTCACTTCTTTCAACCAGTACATACCGATTATCACATCAAAACTCCCTAACTCTACTGGTATCAAATCAATCTTAAATGTTTCGCTAACCAGTTTAATTTCTCGATTCCGACATATATTATCTGCTGAAATTAATTTACCATTTGCTAATTCGAGTAAAAATTTACTATCCAAAGGCATCAATGGACAACTTAATTTAGCACAAAAATCTCTACTCATATAGCTTCTATCCGCACCCGAATCAAATAAAACGTAAGCAGATTTATTGTCAATAAGAAACGTACCCGTAACAAGCTCCGGGTCTTCCTGTGCCTCTGCCGCATTAATATTGAAAACTCTTCCGCGGCCTTGTCCATTCGTGTTCTCCTGGTTCGGGCAATTTCTAATAATGTGGCCCGGTTTTCCACATTTATAACAAACTACATTGGCATAACTTGCTCCGATACTACTTGCTCCGCCATTACTCGTTCCGACACCATTTGTTCCTTTCGTTCTATTAACCCCTGGTCCGTAGACCTCACACTTTGCCGCGCTATGACCATTTCTTTTACACTTGTTGCAAAATTTGGTGCAGAACCCCGAGTGATACTTTTCACACCTTTGGCATAGCTGCTTCTGATTGTTGTTGCTGTTGTGGTTATTATTGTTGTTGGGATGATTGTTGTAGTTGCTGCTGTTGTTGTTGTTGTTGTTGTTGTTGTTGTTGGGCCGTTTGTTGTAGTTGCGATTGATGTTGCGATTGTTGGGATAATTGTTGCGATTATTGTTGTAATTGCTGTTGTTGCTGTATTGGCGATTCTTATCACCGTTTTCCTCCCACTTTCTTTTGACTTGCTTCACATTGGCCTCTTCAGCAGTCTGTTCTTTAATTCTTTCTTCAATCTGGTTCACTAGTTTGTGAGCCATTCTACATGCCTGTTGTATGGAGGCGGGCTCGTGTGAACTTATATCTTCTTGGATTATTTCCGGTAATCCTTTCACAAATGCGTCGATCTTCTCTTCCTCATCTTCGAACGCTCCCGGACACAATAGGCACAATTCTGTGAATCGTCTTTCGTATGTGGTAATATCAAATCCTTGGGTTCGTAACCCTCTAAGTTCTGTCTTGAGCTTATTGACCTCGATTCTGGGACGGTACTTCTCGTTCATCAAGTGCTTGAATGCTGACCACGGTAGTGCGTACGCATCATCTTGTCCCACTTGCTCTAGATAGGTATTCCACCATGTTAACGCAGAACCTGTGAAGGTATGTGTAGCGTACTTCACTTTGTCCTCTTCAGTACACTTACTTATGGCAAACACCGATTCGACCTTCTCGGTCCACCGTTTCAATCCGATCGGTCCTTCGGTTCCATCAAATTCCAAAGGTTTGCAGGCAGTGAATTCTTTGTAGGTGCATCCTACATGATTTCCTGTACTGCTAGATCCAATGTTATTATTGGTATGTAGCGCAGCCTGTACTGCGACTATGTTTGAAGCTAGAAAAGTACGGAATTCCTCTTCATTCATATTCACGGTGTGTCGAGTAGTCGGTGCCATTTCCTTCAAAATAGTCAAATGGAACAAGTTAATCATACAGAATATTAAGAGTAGTTAATAGTATTTCGTAGCATAATATGAACTCATTTATAAAAGCTTTTTCTTCATATTAGCGTTTTATAAGTTTAAATTCGGGTAGTACCTACCCGTTAAGTTCATACTTAGTAGCTAATATACAATTCAACTACTACAATTCTATATGAAAAACTGATTATAATAATATTTCGCGTTCAAACTTTTATACAATATTTTACAAACTTACAATACCGCTTATTTTACATAAAGCATGAAATATAGCACACAATAACTTTGATACAAGATAGTTGTGAAGATAATTCTAGCTAGTACACAAGTCGTTCAGCAAAGGCAATAAAGACACGTAATTCATACGTCCAGAAACAAGTCATGCATTCTGGTTTTACTAGGACTACTTCCCATCCTTGGTCTTGTGCAACATAACCGTTATGGCCGTTGATAAGACAGCGTGTTGTAGCGTCATCAAAGGGACGAGGGTTACGTAATGTCCAACAGTCCCGTAATAATCTAAAAACCTCATTTCTTACCCCAATTACCGACTCCGTCACTTGTGGAAACGTTTTGTTTAATAGTTGTAGCCCGATGTTCTTGTTCTCACTTTGGTGAGAAGCGAACATTACTAATCCGTAAGCATAACATGCTTCTTTATGTTGCATGTTAGCCGCTTTTTCTAAATCACGAAGTCCAATATTCGGATATATTGAGTCAAAATAATTTCTTAACCCGTTGCGTAAAATAGCATTTGGGTTCCCCGCAATATATGCGTCAAAGTAAACACATCGTAACTTATGGGTTTCCCAATGTGATATCCCCCATCTTTCGAACGAAAGCCTTTTATAAACCAAGGCATTCTTGGAACGTTCTTCGAATGTCTTACAAACTGATCTCGCCTTAAATAGTTTTGCCGAAGAATTCTGACCAACTCTAGACAAGATTTCATCAATCATGTCTCCGGGTAGGTCTCTTAAAATATTGGGTTGTCTATCCATTTTGTGTTTTTTATACTGTAAAATAGACAAGAGTTAGATTCATAAAAAAAATACTTATTAATACAAGCAATTTTTACATATATCATAAAGCATAAGCACACTATATTACATATATTACACCACACGAATACAACTATCTTATTCCGACTCGCTTGTTTCTTCTTCTTCGGTTTTGGTTCGTTTTGCCAAGTTTCTAGGGATATATGATGTTCCCCTAATACGAGCCGTCGTTTTCCACATTGGTTTAGAAAAACCTGGTGGTTTAGAGGTTCCCGGGTCATTGTTACAACTTAAGGACTTCGGGGGTTGACGATACATATAAAGTTCATCGGGGTTGGAATTAGATTTCTCTATTTTTATGCCCTTTCCCTTATTATTTTCTTTTGCCTTTTTAAATTCAGTTGGGGTAATTTCTATAACATCATCGGAATTCTCGTCGGAATCCGATTCATCGGAGAATTGGTAATCCTCCCAATATTTTGCTTCCTTGGCGGAAACACCATTGACCATAATTAACCTTGGTCGGTTGGTTGAGGATTTTCTTTTACTTAACCGTTTTATTATTTCTCCCACCGGTTCTATTTCTTCATCCGGTTCTGATTCTTCTTCCGGTTCAGATTCTTCTTCCGGTTCCGACTCTTCTTCCGGTTCCTCTTCGGGAACTTGTGAATTACTCCACGAATCATTCCAATTTACATTTGACTCTTCATTATTATTAGGTGAGTCAATGGGACTTGTTCTAGAGGTAGACATCTATCACATAATATCAAACGCGTTAAGAGATTAATATATCACATAATATTCACATGTTAAAAATATATAGTTTCCAACAAAATTTGTTAAGCAATCATTTTTCAAGTAAACACGGTCGAAGTCCAGACTCACTAATGCATCCTAACAAACTCGATAAGACACACTAATGCAAAATTCTGGTTCTCTAAGACCAACGCTCTGATACCAACTGAAATGTCCCGTTCTTTTTGATTAAAAACGTTCCATATTAATTGATTTCGTTGCGAGGTTTTGACCTCTATATGAGACGTTTTTCAAAGACTGCATTCATTTTTAAAACAAACCATAACCTTTATTTCATAGATAAAGGTTTTAAAAAGCTTTACGTAGATTATCAAATAATGATAATCTAAAATATCCTGTTTACACACGACCATTACATAATGGTTTACAATACAAATATGTTACAACAAAATAAGTTTCTTGAATGCAGTTTTTACACAATATCATACAAGCATGGACTCCAAATCTCGTCCTTATTTAAGTATGCGACAGCGGAAGCTCTTAATAATCACCTGAGAATAAACATGCTTAAAACGTCAACAAAAATGTTGGTGAGTTATAGGTTTAACCTATATATATCAAATCATAATAATAGACCACAAGATTTCATATTTCAATACACATCCCATACATAGAGATAAAAATCACTCATATGGTGAACACCTGGTAACCGACATTAACAAGATGCATATATAAGAATATCCCCATCATTCCGTGACACCCTTCGGATATGATATAAATTTCGAAGTACTAAAGCATCCGGTACTTTGGATGGGGTTTGTTAGGCCCAATAGATCTATCTTTAGGATTCGCGTCAATTAGGGTGCCTGTTCCCTAATTCTTAGATTACCAGACTTAATAAAAAGGGGCATATTCGATTTCGATAATTCAACCATAGAATGTAGTTTCACGTACTTGTGTCTATTTTGTAAATCATTTATAAAACCTGCATGTATTCCCATCCTAAAAATATTAGATTTTAAAAGTGGGACTATAACTCACTTTCACAGATTTTTACTTCGTCGGGAAGTAAGACTTGGCCACTGGTTGATTCACGAACCTATAACAATATATACATATATATCAAAGTATGTTCAAAATATATTTACAACACTTTTAATATATTTTGATGTTTTAAGTTTATTAAGTCAGCTGTCCTTGTTAGTAACCTACAACTAGTTGTCCACAGTTAGATGTACAGAAATAAATCGATAAATATTATCTTGAATCAATCCACGACCTAATGTATACG
This sequence comes from Rutidosis leptorrhynchoides, assembly GCF_046630445.1. Taxonomy (NCBI): domain Eukaryota; kingdom Viridiplantae; phylum Streptophyta; class Magnoliopsida; order Asterales; family Asteraceae; genus Rutidosis; species Rutidosis leptorrhynchoides. The sequence continues at coordinate 379,316,959 of NC_092335.1, read as the reverse complement.
TATCTCAGTATTGATCACAACTCAAACTATATATATTTTGGAATCAACCTCAACCCTGTATAGCTAACTCCAACATTCACATATAGAGTGTCTATGGTTGTTCCGAAATATATATAGATGTGTTGACATGATAGGTTGAAACATTGTATACGTGTCTATGGTATCTCAAGATTACATAATATACAATACAAGTTGATTAAGTTATGGTTGGAATAGATTTGTTACCAATTTTCACGTAGCTAAAATGAGAAAAATTATCCAATCTTGTTTTACCCATAACTTCTTCATTTTAAATCCGTTTTGAGTGAATCAAATTGCTATGGTTTCATATTGAGCTCTATTTTATGAATCTAAACAGAAAAAGTATAGGTTTATGGTCAGAAAAATAAGTTACAAGTCGTTTTTGTAAAGGTAGTCATTTCAGTCGAAAGAACGACGTCTAGATGACCATTTTAGAAAACATACTTCAACTTTGAGTTTAACCATAATTTTTGGATATAGTTTCATGTTCATAATAAAAATCATTTTCTCAGAATAACAACTTTTAAATCAAAGTTTATCATAGTTTTTAATTAACTAACTCAAAACAGCCCGCGGTGTTACTACGACTGCGTAAATCCGGTTTTACGGTGTTTTTCGTGTCTCCAGGTTTTAAATCATTAAGTTAGCATATCATATAGATATAGAACATGTGTTTAGTTGATTTTAAAAGTCAAGTTAGAAGGATTATTTTTTGTTTGCGAACAAGTTTAGAATTAACTAAACTATGTTCTAGTGATTACAAGTTTAAACCTTCGAATAAGATAGCTTTATATGTATGAATCGAATGATGTTATGAACATCATTACTACCTTAAGTTCCTTGGATAAACCTACTAGAAAAGAGAAAAATGGATCTAGCTTCAACGGATCCTTGGATGGCTCGAAGTTCTTGAAGCAGAATCATGACACGAAAACAAGTTCAAGTAAGATCATCACTTGAAATAAGATTGTTATAGTTATAGAAATTGAAAAAAAGTTTGAATATTATTATTACCTTGTATTAGAATGATAACCTACTGTAAGAAACAAAGATTTCTTGAGGTTGGATGATCACCTTACAAGATTGAAAGTGAGCTAGCAAACTTGAAAGTATTCTTGATTTTATGTAACTAGAACTTGTAGAATATATGAAGAATACTTAGAACTTGAAGATAGAACTTGAGAGAGATCAATTAGATGAATAAAATTGAAGAATGAAAGTGTTTGTAGGTGTTTTTGGTCGTTGGTCTATGGATTAGATATAAAGAATATGTAATTTTGTTTTCATGTAAATAAGTCATGAATGATTACTCATATTTTTGTAATTTTATGAGATATTTCTTGCTAGTTGCCAAATGATGGTTCCCACATGTGTTAGGTGACTCACATGGGCTGCTAAGAGCTGATCATTGGAGTGTATATACCAATAGTACATACATCTAAAAGCTGTGTATTGTACGAGTACGAATACGGGTGCATACGAGTAGAATTGTTGATGAAACTGAACGAGGATGTAATTGTAAGCATTTTTGTTAAGTAGAAGTAATTTGATAAGTGTATTGAAGTCTTTCAAAAGTGTATAAATACATATTAAAACACTACATGTATATACATTTTAACTGAGTCGTTAAGTCATCGTTAGTCGTTACATGTAAGTGTTGTTTTGAAACCTTTAGGTTAACGATCTTGTTAAATATTGTTAACCCAATGTTTATAATATCAAATGAGATTTTAAATTATTATATTATCATGATATTATCATGTATGAATATCTCTTAATATGATATATATACATTAAATGTCTTTACAACGATAATCGTTACATATATGTCTCGTTTAAAAATCATTAAGTTAGTAGTCTTGTTTTTACATATGTAGTTCATTGTTAATATACTTAATGATATGTTTACTTATCATAGTATCATGTTAACTATATATATATCCATATATATGTCATCATATAGTTTTTACAAGTTTTAACTTTCGTGAATCACCGGTCAACTTGGGTGGTCAATTGTCTATATGAAACATATTTCAATTAATCAAGTCTTAACAAGTTTGATTGCTTAACATGTTGGAAACATTTAATAATGTAAATATCAATCTCAATTAATATATATAAACATGGAAAAGTTCGGGTCACTACAGTAACCATACTTAACATTTAATCAACGTCGCATATTCCCTTTATTATGAAATCTCACTACACCGTACCATGTGTAGTCACGAAACGAAGTACTGTGCAACCGTTGAATACTGGTCGTCCAGCCCGGTTGGGGTTGTCAGGCCCGATAGATCTATCAACAGGATTCGCGTTTACAATACCCATGTAAATAGTAGTTACCAAGCTACAGGGAAGTATGCCAGTGGTACAACTCAACGTAGAATGTATTTTAAGTACTTGTGTCTATTTTGTAAACATTTATAAAAGTAGCGCATGTATTCTCAGCCCAAAAATATATATTGCAAAAGCAATTAAAAAGGGACCAAATGAAACTCACCATACTGTACTTTGTAGTAAAAATACATATGACGACATTGAACAATGCAGGGTTGGTCTCGGATTCACGAACCTATATCATTTGTATATATATTAACACATATCACATTTAATCAACTAAATTTTAATTATTTGTTTTTTTTATAATGTATTAAGATTTATATCCTTATATATAATTATATTAATACTTATAATAGGTTATATATGATATTTAATTAATGTTATAATAATAATATATTAGTTAATATATTAAAACATAGTAATTTGTATTATTAGTTATATTTATATTATATGGAATAACTATATTTTATATAAATAATATTTGTTGTAATGACAATAATAATGCTAATAGTAATATTAGTAATACTAATAATGATAGTAATAATAATAATGTTTAAAATAATAATAATAATGTATCTTTAAAAAGACTTATTCAAACTATAAGATACCCAGTGGCAGAGCCACATGATCTTTAGGGGTGTCAATTGACACCAATGAAATGCTATGTGTGTTTCTAGTTCTGTAAATAATTATGACTATAATTTTTTCATTATTAACAAATGACCCATCCCACGTTTAAGTCAAATTAAATTTTTTTTATTGATTTTAGAATTATTTGAGTATATCAAGGGGCAATTCGTAAATCTTTGAATCTATAAATTAAATTTGCAACACCATACATACATTAGGGTCCAAAACTATAACTTTCTAATTAAATTATTGTCGTTGTTTTTCGCTTTACGTCCAATCTCAAAACCCAGGTTCATTCTTGCATTCATATTTTTTTACGTATGTATATAGGCATATTATTTACCTATATGTATGCATATGTATACTCATAAATGAGTGTTTATATATATATATATATATATATATATATATATATATATATATATATATATATATATATATATATATATATATATATATATATATATATATATATATATTACTATTTAAGATTAACGAAGTTAGATTATATATTTCCATTAATAGGTTGTGTCCCATGACCTGAAACTTTCAAATATAGTCATTGAAATGATAAGTTAATCGATTGATTTCAGTTTGTTTCGATTATAGTCGTGAATACTAGATGGTTTTTTTAAAGCTTTGTACAAGTTATAATCAAGTTTAAAATTGAGTTTTACCTTAAAACGAAACCGGATAAGACCAAACTAAACACAACGTGGCTTCTTGTTGTTTTACTTCTCCATCATTCCCTCTGTGGTTGTAAACTCATGCTTTGAATTTTTTATTTTTTTTTACTGATCCACTATGAATATGTGTTCATAAGATTGAAAGATGGTTATTGAAAGTGGGTGTGGTTATGAATATGGGTCAATTATTTATATATAGAAAATGACATACTCCGTATTTTGATGTTTGGAAAGTTAGTAGAGTTTTGAAAGGTTGGTGGCTTTGTATGGTGGAGGGAGTGTGGTTATGGATGAAGCCGATGTGGACAGAAAACATAAATGATGAGTTTCTTGGTGATGCTTTAAGGTGTTGAGAGATAAGAGAGGAATGGGAATGATGGAAATAAAAGACGATGAGAGTGAAATTAGTCACGAGATGATGTTTGGGTTTTGATATCTTTCCATCACATGATACATGTTATATATAATAAATTAATAGTAATTTAATATTAATAATAAATATCATAACAGAGAGAAACAGTAAGTTTGGTTGATAATTCAAACTCACGGATTAATTAGCTATTACTCTGCCGACAGTTTTAGAACGAGTATTATTTCGTGATCCGTTGATAATTAGTGGCGGATAAAAGTATTCCGAAAAATTCTAAATTTTTATATTAACTATATTTAATTATTTTAGTCATTAATGTATAAAATTCGATCAATAACTATTAAATAAAAATTATATTAATTATTCACTCCCAACCCCAAGTAAAATATAAAAAGTTTTAAAATTCAATAAATAGTTCCTAAATACATTTTTAATAAGCCTAAAATTTATATTACTCATTTTCGGATCACCGTTTATTTTAAAATCACCTAAGTTTGAACTTAACTTATTTAAATAACCATCGAATGATAAACGAGTGCTTCTATCGTTTACTAAATAAATTCGGAACTATATTTATATATTCAATATACCTTATTTATATATGTAGATATGTTTTTAAATAACAATTATTATATATTGTTTTATTTTACATAGTTAATTATAATATATTTCAAATTATTATTTATATATATTTAAATATATACATATCTATTTACAAGTAATTGTTCGTGAATCGTCGGGAATGGTAAAAGGGCAAATGCATTCATGTAAACTGTTCCAAAGTTTTCGAGACTTAACATTACAAATTTTGCTTACCGTGTCAGAACATATAAAGTTTGAGTTTAAATTTGGTTGGAAATTTCCGGGTCATCACAATTATTATTATTATTATTATTATTATTATTATTATTATTATTATTATTATTATTATTATTATTATTATTATTATTATTATTATTATTATTATTATAGTTGGGAGTATTATTATTAGTAATATTTACATAAAATACTACGACGGAGTCATGCGCGAGTTATTTCAAAACGGATTTTTCGAACGGGATAGAGTTAAGGAAATTATGTCTTATAGCTATGGAGGTTATGGGTATGGTTCGGGGGTATGCTCGTGAGGTCAAACTAGTGTTTATCATTTTTGTTATGTCTACGTACTTTCCTGCAATATTGAATCACAATATTGATACGTGAGCATTCATATCCTATCTTTTATATATTAATAGTGTATCCCTGACTAGTGCTCGAGTATATATGATTATGCATGATTGTATGCTTAATTTTGTCATTAGATAGTTTATGATGAACCATGAATTAAATACATATGTTACTGGGATAAGGTATATGATATGCGTGTCGTTGAAAAGGTGGCGAAAAATTAATAACTTTTCATTTAGAAAGCGTATGATTTCGATGAACGGATTAAAAGATATGGCCAACTGAATTATTGTTAATTCTAAATATTAGTATTATTATTATTACTATCGTCGTTATTGTTATCGTCATTATTATTACCGAATTCGTTATCAATATAAGTATTATAAATAAAATTGTTATTATTATTATTATTATTAATACTATCGTTATTATCACTAAGGTTATTATTATTATTATTATTATTATTATTATTATTATTATTATTATTATTATTATTATTATTATTATTATTATTATTATTATTATTATTATTATTATTATTATTATTATCATTATAATAATTATTAGTATTATCATTAGTATTATTATAATTAGTATCATTATCATAAAAACTAATAGTAGTATCATCTAATTATTATGATTAATATTATTATCATTATTATGAATGCGATATAAAAGAGAACTAAAAGCTATTAAACAAATCGATTAGGAAATAATGAGTATGAGCATCATGATAAAATTAAAATATTGTAAGACGTTGATTTAAGAGAAAAATATCGATTTCATTATTTTTATCATTATTATTATTATTAAAAATATCATTTATATTAAAACTATCATTTTATTTAAAATTAGCATTTTTAATAGAAATATCATTGTTATTATAAAATATCATTATTATTATCATTTTAGTATTATTAATAAAATGATTATTATTATTATTATCGATAATATTAAAAAGTATCGTTATTATTAAAACTATCATGATTAGAATTATTACTCTATTATAATTAATATCATTATTAGTAAATATAACTATTAGTATTATTATTATTAGTAGAATAATAATAATAATTATTATTACAAAATAATACAATTTTTACTTATTATTTTTATTATCAATATTATTTTATCAAATAAATATGTGATACAAAGATATTTTTACCACACGTAATATAATTATATTAATAACACATACCACTACATTTTTATGATATTAAGTGAACTTTATAAATTTTATTACTTAAGATATATAAATGTATATTTTATCATATATAAATTTTAATATAAATTTTTGTTTATTAATAAAGGACTTGTATTATTTACTCAAATAAAATCTAATAAACATATTTAAATATATAAAATGACTATATTTAAGTCATATAATAAACATGTATATATTTTGAAGTCATTTTAGGTCAAATTGATTTTGTTAACCTTTGCATGATAATCTCGAGCATTATGATTGTGATACACTATGACTTGACCTAAATTGTTAGACAGATATTGACCAACATATAAATATATATAATTAATATAGGTTCGTGAATCCGAGGCCAAACCTGCACTTGTTCAGTGCCATCATTTGCATTATTGCTACAAAATACAGTATTGTGAGTTTCATTACTCCCTTTTTATATATATTTTTGGGACTGAGAATACATGCGCTGCTTTTATAACTGTTTTACGAAATAGACACAAGTACTTGAAACTACATTCTTTGGTTGAATTATTATACCGGATATCACCCTTGTTAGCTTGGTAGCCTAAGAATTTGGAAACAGACCCCCAAATTGACGCGAATCCTGAAGATAGATCTATGGGCCTAACGAACCCAATCTAGGTTATGGATGCTTTAGTACTTCGATTTTATATACAGATGAGTGTACCTATATATTTGGAGATATTCTAGATGCATTTGTTAATGTCGGTTACCAGGTGTTCACCATATGAATGATTTTTAATTCACAGGTTATGCGTACTATTTTGTACTCAGGTTACGTGTATAATTAAATATCTGAAATCTTGTGGTCTATTAAAGTGAAAAAAATGAATGTTTATGATAAACTAATGAGCTCACCAACCTTTTGGTTGACACTTGAAAGCATGTTTATTCTCAGGTATTAAAGAAATCTTCCGCTGTGCATTTGCTCATTTAGAGATATTACTTGGAGTCATTCATGGCATATTTCAAAAGACGTTGCATTCAAGTCATTGAGTTCAAGATTATTATTAAGTCATTTATAGATTGGGACATATTATGAAATGGTATGCATGCCTGTCAACTTTCAATGTAATGAAAGTTTGTCTTTTAAAAATGAATGCAATGTTTGTAAAATGTATCATATAGAGGTCAGAACCTCGCAATGTAACCATATGTTATTGTATTTGTCCTTATGGATTAGGATGGGTCGTTATAACGAGTCTTCACCACCAGCCGATGATATCGAGATGGGTGTCGAATCACAGTCTGTAGACGACCCAGAAATGGAAGAAGAGGATCCCAGCGAAGAAATAGAGGAAGAGGAGGAATCTGAAGAGGAAGAGGAAATGGAAGACGTAAAAGAAACTGCAACAATACCCGCTCCAAGCATTGAGCGTCATGAAGAAATAATGAGGCTTGAGACGGCAGATCACAGTTTAATCGTTCGCTTCAAGAAGAAAACCGACAAGGCTGAAGTCAAGGATATAGAAATTGATCGTGCAAGTATTAAATTGGAGAATCAGAATACTGAAGAAACCTGTTCATCAGGCGTATCCTCAGAAGAACAATACACTGATGATGATGAGGTAGAGCAACATGAAGACATTCTGAATAACTCATACTCTCCAACCGAACCAGATCAAAGGGAGTTGGACTCTTCTTCAGATCGAATTCCGATTATATCTACACACGCAGACATGATAACTTTCATCAATGATACCGATGAATTTGAAGATATTCTCAAAGCCATCCGAAAATCAACCATTGATTTTTTGCTACGCTTAACAGAACGAATTATGGCTATTCGAGAAGAACATAACCTCTATCTCCGAAGAGAAGACAATGATGTTAAAATCCTAGAAGAACGCATTCAAGACTTTATCAATTCTCTTCACGATCATATCTACCAAGAAGAAAGGCAACGAGAGCACAATTCAGTGGTTCGCACTATTCTTGAGACAAGATTCTGTCGAGATCAGAAGATCATTTACTCTAAGGTCTACAACGCCTTAGCAGGATCTGCACTTTCGTTCTCACGAAACCAACGAGCACTACTGACTCTCATCCGAAAGCATATGGATCTTTCCACCGGACGCTCGACTTATCACTCTGATTTGCAAATGATCGAGGATATTCACAGCCTTCTCGCTCTCTTGGAAAGAGATAATTTCGAAAGCACACCAAACAGACTAGTGATTTACATAACAATTGATCACCATGCTGATCTGATTATCAAAGAGTTACAAGATGCTGTTACGGAGCAAGTAAGGCGAAATAATCCGTTCTCTCATCTTGAACCAGCTCGAGTCAACATTGCCACCTATGTTACGAAGCAGATATCACGTATCTTCCACGAATCCACAGATCCTAGTTTCACATTTAAAGCTGGATGTCGGGAGATATACTCAAAGGCGGTGACATTAATGCTCGGATCAGGATTGCTGTTCACTTCTTTTCAGCTTCGTCTTTTAACAAATCTGTGCAAAGCTACAGACTCTTACTGTGGAGATCACCATTCCGAAGACTTCGAGATTCTAAAGATACAGTTTTTAACATTGTTTGAAGACCTCCGAAATGAGCATCCCATCAGAGAAACAATCACCACCAGCACTGCCTCTATGATTGACATTCATGGGTCAACCAGCAGAGCCGTAGATCATATTCTCATCGGACTTCAAGACTTATCAAGAACCGAAACTGCGCACTACTTATCATTCAGAAGATCTTCAAGAGAAGTACCAGATCTTCTACCACTATCGGTCCGGCACTTTCTCAGGATTTACCCACCAAGACTCACATTCCCTCGAAAAGACCAAGATCACAACCATCAGTGAGGAATGTTTGCTTTTTAGAGCATCACTACGGTCGAGCCAACGACCTTAAACAAAAGCACTTCTTGGGAGGCAACTCGTGCAATAAAGTAGAGTAGAAGAATAAAGGATGACAAGTGAGACGATAAAAGATGTAAGGATTGGGAGCCAGCCACATCTGCTAGGGGTATTTCTTTTCTTTCCGCTACTAGCTCAAATTTCTATGCCACATCCTAGCTTATCACTAAGTGTGGGATAACACCCAATTGAAACACTAAACGAATAATCCCAAATCTTCAACTAAAACTCCTAAGTGTGGGATACACTAGGAACATTGAGGACAACAATGTTCGTTTAAGTGTGAGATGATGGTATAATCCCTTTTATGCTATATTTAAATTACCCATTACAAAGATTCCAAGTTTTTAAGCCAAATTTCAAATTTTTAACAAAAGAAAGCCTTTTCGAAAAAGTATTTTTGAAAACCTGAAACGTTTGTAAATAAAAATAAGGCTTAAGTAAGGTGGAAATCTTATTAGGACGAACCAAATCTCTAAAAGAGCATTGCATGACTAGGAATTATCGACCTAAATTGATTATGGTGAGGCACCCAAATAAGACTAGCATTCATCTTTAATGCTTCGCTATTTTCCGTTGAGAGTGCCGATGTCTGTGCTCGAAATCAGAACTTGCTTTAGATCTGCATTTCCAAGTTGTGAAATGTGATTCGGTTATAATCAGAAGAGCTAGCCATTTGTCAAAAACAACCCGCTCACACTTCCATTTCTTTTACCTCATCCACATCATCTTTACTATCAATCGAAAATTCAGAAAATGAGATTTCCTCCGTAAACCCGATGCTACAAACTTCTCAAGTATCACGACAAAGGTCTTGAAAAAGTCTACCGACAAAAAGTTTCTCGAGATGAAATCTCAAAAAAAAAAAGTTCTGAGAAAAGGAGCAGAACTTATAAAGAGAAACGCCGAAGAAGGACTTGACCACAAACGCCTATCGCTTCAAAAAGAAGTATAGTTCAAAAGTGCTTCTCAAAAATACCAGCACTCCTATCTATCTAAAATTTTCCAAAATAAAAGTCTTTTGAGACTATGTTACCTTTTCACCCCTTAAAACAACTTCACCACCACTCCAAAATTCCGTTCCATCACTAACAAATGACCTAGAAGCTATGGTTACTACCGTTTCACATTAGTAGCAAGGATTTGAGTCTCTATCAAGCCTATGACGATGAGTACAACATGACATGCTATGAGTGAAAATTCATTTCTTAGATCTATAGGGAACCCTAAACACTTGAGTGATTGGAGTGACCCATGAAAGCTAGCCTAAGTCATGTAACTTCCTCGCATGCTTGCAGAGATAGTTTTAACCCTAACATAAATGACTCACCTTATCTTTCGCGCTTGTAATAAAAAGCAAACCGCTTAGGCTATTAGAAAAGAAACTTCGAAAAGATTTCTTGAAGTAACAAAGAGAAGTTTGATTGAGGACAAGCAAAGTCTAAGTGTGAGATATATGATATCGGCTAAAAAGTCACGTTTTCGCCCCGGTATTAAGGCCCAAAAACAAGAAAGATTCGAACTTTATCGGCAAAATACCCACTTCGTCGGTTAGAATTGAATAACAAGTAATTACGAAGACGATGCAAAGAGAATCAAGAGAATCGGAGCTAAAACGAAGATTCTAGAGCGAAAACGGTGAGAGACAAGAAATCAAGTTACGATCCAGGGAATCAGCAGGCCAAACGGCTTGCCAAATAGCCTGCCAATGTAAAAAACGGCCTGCCAAACGGCCAGATCAAACGGCCTCAGCAAACAGGCTGCCTCAGCAAACGGGCTGGCCAAACGGCCTGCCAGCCGTTTGCAGGCAAAAATCAAGCTTATTTAAAGGGCACTTTCCATTCATTTTCAACACACACTTCAATTCACTTCTTTCTCTCTCTTGTACAATATTAGTCATACTTTCAAGGTCTTCAACTCCGTGCAGGAAACCTAGTACCCAGAGAAGAACGCCGAAGATTGTATTAGGAGCGGTCTGGAGTCTTGAAGTTGTCACTTTCGTATTCAAAACTCGTTTAATCTACTAGTAATTCTATCCCTTGTCTTTTTATAATGTCTTCCATTATTATGCTTTGCGATATTGTTGCCATGATTAGCGAGTAGTTATCTTTAGTGTATGTTATGACGTAATCAGTTATAATGCCGAAATTATATTATGGCTTGTGTATGTTGTCAAAATGCTTTCTGATTATGCTTTGAACTCAATCACTTTTCCAACTAATAGAACGTAGTTATTGGCTTTGTTATTGGGAAGTCGCGAACCCCGATTCAGAGTACACTATCTGTGTCACCCCTTGGTAAGAGAAGTTTATCGGATACAACGTGAGTTTGACCGAGGCACACCAGTTGTAGTAAGTCCACCGATCTTTGGATTCTGACTGAGGACTCTTTCGTAGTGAAACATTTGACTAGACCCCTAGTACATTGTCGGTCCTAGACCATGCTAGTGTTGTCACCAAGCATATAAACTTCGTACGTGCACGCTGAAGCACAACGGTTGTTGTAAGCTGTACCTCTGCTAAGTAAGGCCATGGAACACGGTTAGTGTTGACTAGTATACTTCACCATAATGCTATCTCAAGCATTGCACCCCGCTTGAGGGATTCTTAGTTAATTACGGAACTGTTTGTTCGAACACATAAAAGATTGGACCGTTAGGATAACCGAACGTTTCCTGGAAGTCAGCTTGACTTGGCCATGGTGTTCTTTATGGTTAAACTCTTTTAAGGGCCTAACTATCTTCTAAACCAATCATTAGTGAAAGAATTACGACCCATCACGTCTCTCGGATGTGGAAAACCATGTATTCTATTATACTTAAGAAAGTTTAGACCATTTCGGAATGTTAATACATCACCCAACCGAGTCGCTCAATTGGATGAGCCGTCTGAATGTGTATGCCTGTAGTCAGACTGCACGGACGTCGGGGGTAGGGGACATTGCTGTCTATTCAAAATCTTTAAGCCTAGCGCATTACCCAGTGACATGTCTTATGACAGGGGCGTTTAGGACTAGTGTAGTAAATACAAAGTCACTCCCTATCCATGAGCCAACATTCCATAATACCGGCAAAGTAACTGATGAAATCATAGCATGCACTTGTTTTAGCCTTATCTGAATTACAAATTTTATCGTATTTACTTTACTTTACTTTAATCTAGGAAACCCAAAATTAGGTAATCACCAACTACTCATGCACTTTATAATTATCTTAAGTTTTGGATATAGGTTCGATTCTACGGATATCTCAAAAATACGACTCTAGGTCATACTTCCCTTACTCATAATAAGGAGTAGTACGATTTAGGCCCCGCTAAATATAAATTTAAAACAAGTGTCCCCCCTCTTGGTGGCCGGCTCTGACGTGCCGCGACCTGACGACATCGCGCGAAATAAAACCGTCCGTTTCGGTCATATCAAGAGAGAGTAAGTTTTTGGCGCCGCTGCTGGGGACTTATCTTCTGCCTGTTAAGGTAATTGTTGATTCTGTCAAGATATCTGAGACTCTTGAGTGGTGTCTAAAAAAGACAATTATACACATACTTGGTTGTTGGATTTTCTGAATAGTCTCCAATTATATTGGAACCAAAAGGATCCTGCCTCTCCGTTGTCGGCCTGGCCACTTGTTTCAAAGATAAATTGACTGGAACCACACATGATTAACAAACAGGGAGTTTGTTGGTATAGGATTTAAAGTCGCCATTACAGTAAACCCTTTTCAAACTATAAAAACAAAATATTAATTATGGTATTAATTTCTCTAGATTCTAGTTCAATTTTAACCGACTACGAAGGAAGTGCGAATGGCAGTTGCTCTCCCACATCTTCGGAAGCCGGAGAAGTTTTTCTTTATAAAACAAAAACAAATCTAAACCCTGATGAATCTCATCAAGACCTAATTCTTGATCCTTGTAGTCCAAGAAGCCGGATAATTTCATCTGACTTAGAGATTTCATTGCTTTTGGATAAGTTTTACTCAAATGAACCAGGATTCGACCCTCTTCACGATCTAAAAGGGAGACTCAGTCTTAATGAACTCCTTATTATGGAAGATGAAATACGGGAAGAATACCCAACTATTTTCAATTATCCAGACTTGTTCGAATTTAATCCCAAAGAGATACGACACCCTGATAAAACAAAAGCTCCGTTTATTGGAAATCTGTTAAATCCTAGTAGAAGGTTAGACGTCTATAGAGTATTCATTAGGCACCTCTATTCCTCAGACTTCCCATTTTCAACATTTCAAATCAATCTGTTAAAATAGCCGCGTTCTCAGATTCGTTCTCTTCACAAACTGTTAAAAGAATGTGGGGATGACCTTTTCGTCAAGTATCTGGATGCAAAAATTGATTTCAAGTTCGATTTAGAGTCATTCGTCAGTTTTCTCCATCACTTCACCAATAAGGAAGTTTCTTCAATTCATATCAACCGCTACGTCGTCGCAATGTTTCTGAATTAGAATTTTGGTTTGAAAGCAAGAAACTTAACCCTATTTCAAAATATGGAAACTAAGATTTCTTTTACTTTGATCCAGCCTCGTTTCTTATCAAAAGATTAATGGAAGTTTTTCCGGATTATACCGAGGAAAGAATACATCAGAATTTCTTCACAAAAAGAAAGGAAATATATTCTGAACTCGTACAAATCCTCACTATGTCAAAATTTCTATTTACAATCCCGCAAAGGAAGATCATTCGGGAAATATCTACAAATTTTAAATTTACTATCGGTGATCCTGACTGCGCGAAAGACCTTTTATTTCAAGACACAGTATCAAAACTTCTTTTTGAACTTAATTATCGAGATACTAGACCAAGGGATGAAATTTCAAACATTAAAAAAGTTAGAAGTGCTTTGGTTAAACTTATGGACGATATCGGAGATTTACAAAAGCGCGAGCGTAAAATGCTAAGTGATTTTGAAATATTTTCAGTACACTCCGCTGATTTACTCTGGATGGTCAAAGAAGTTTTAAATTTATCTTTCTTCCCACGTCATTTATGGATTTAGTTGTGGAACCTGTGTAATTTGAGTTATTAATGAAATAAAATATCTTAATTTTACTCCTTCTATTTGTCTTTTTAGTTTAATTAATATAAATAATCGGATTAAGATTTGAAGAAAGCTTTTACCTTTTTATTAACTGATGTCTGTGAGGTGTACTAGAAAATAGTATTATTTTTACAACGAAATGACTATTAAATACGATACAATTTTACACAAGATATTTATTTATTTATAGAATAGATATACGTAAACCTTGCTACAACACTATAGGCAGTGTACCTAATCGTAGTGTAGTATAGTTTTTAGTAAGTCCGGTTCGTTCCACAGGGAACTGGCTTATTTCACACTATATTTTAATTAACTATATTTGTACAAAATATATATAATTATATATAATAATATATAAAAGGGAGGTTTACCGTTTAATGACCGGTTTGTCGATTTTATATTTTAAGCGAAGCGTAAAGTAAATGACGATATTTAACTAACAATATAAAATAAATAACAATAATTAAAATGACAATAAATAAAAGTACGAGGAAATATGAAATAAAATATATTATGCTTATTTAAACTTCCGTAATCATGATGTTTGACGTGTTGATTTTAGTTTATTCCCATGGGTTAATTGTTCTTTGTCCTGGATTATTTAATATGTCCGTCTGATTTTTGTCCATAACAGTCCATCAGTCATAAATATAAAGTGCGAGTGTCCTCGTCAAATTATCCTTATATTCGAAGTCAAATATTCCAACTAATTGGGGACTTAAACTGTAACAAGGTCTTAATACTTTGTTTAATAATTACACCAGGATATCGACTGCGTGTAACCCAAGGTTTAATACTTTGTTAACAATTACGCCAAGTGTCCTTGTACATAATTTCACCCCTGTTTTAATAAGTCCATAGACTATTAATCCATTCCCGTGTCCGGTTAAATGAACGATTATTCGTACATATAAATATCTCACCCATCGTGTCCGATCGAGTGTATATGGTTATTTATAAGTACATCCAATTGTAAATCTTTATATTAAAATTAACAAATTATCATTTAGTTAAACAAATATAAAGCCCATTAATAGCCCATAGTCTAATTTCCACAAGTGTCGTTCTTTTGTCCAAACACCAATTATGATAGAAAGCCCAATTACCCAATTTTAGTATTTTAGCCCAACATCATGATTACTTCATTTTAAATAAGCATAATAATAACTTAGCTACGAGACATTAATTTAAAAAGGAGAACATAGCTTACATTGATTATTTATCGCGTAGTGTTACACGGACAGAGCTCCGACTTTAAAACCCGTAAAATAACCTTTGCATAACTCAAAACTAATCTAATATAAAACTACACTATATATATATATATATATATATATATATATATATATATATATATATATATATATATATATTAATTATTATTACAGAGGAGTATTATTATTATTATTATTATTATTTTTTGTCTTTTGAACTTGGCAGAAGCTCGTTGCATTTATAGGACATTTCTAATTTTGGATGCTCCGCGAGTGCGGAGGTTTAAGCCTTCAAAGCTCCGCGAGTGCGGAGTTACTGAATCCACGTCACCAAATTTTGGATCCTAGCTTTGTCGACATATTTATTATATATATACAATATATAAATAATTTATATAATTATTTAAATATTATATTATATTCTTGTGCATAGTTGACTTGTAATTTTAGGCCCGTTGCGTCGCGCGTTGATAGTTGGCTCAGGTCCCTGTTCCGGATTTTTGAACGTCCTTTCGTATAATTTAATATCTTGTACTTTGCGTTCTGCAACTTGTATGCTTGTCATTTTTAGATGTTTCTTATCAATAAATTGAACCACTTGAATTGTATCTTGTACATTTAAGCATTTTGGACGTTTGCATCTTCAAATCTTCGTTTTTGCCTTTTGTCTTCGCACTTATTTAATATAAACGATTACAACTTAAAATAAAACAATTACAACTAAATAATTTACATATTGGGAGGATATTGCTACAAAATATATGTTCATTTGGAGCACTATCAAATATCCCCACACTTGAACGTTGCTTGTCCTCAAGCAATACATAACTTGAAATTAAAATCACACTTCACTCGAATCACTTTTTTTATTCACACACTTATACATCAGTGATTTTGATACAGTGGTATAAACAATGATAGTAACAATGTGGTTTACAGTCCCACATGACTATAAAAATTTAGATCCATTAAGGAACTTGGATCTTTATGAAAACATTTGATCATTTGAAAATTCAATCTAGTTTTTACCCTAGATAAGTTTTCCGGAATAACCCTTCACCGGTGTTGCAAAATATTTTTGTGGGTTTTGTGGGTTTCAGATTTGAAAATTTTAGCTCAACATTTGCGGTTTTGTGTTACCCACTTGCTAACCTTGTATTAGGAAAGCAACACGTCCAGTTTACTTGTCCCGTATATTACCTTTCGGTAAACTACCGTCCGGTTGTAAAGGAAAGCGATGAACAAGAAGCTGTTAAGGCAATGTCTAATGACATGCATTTGATTATGGTCCAAAAACATGTCGGATGCAGTTACTATCCTTTGTAGGAGAAATATTAAAGATCACCCTATGATTTTTTGGTCTGGCACAAGGTCCTGTCTTCGACAATGCTATGCAACCACTGTTCTTACGGTTGACACCCGATTTGGTTCAGGTGACCTAATGAATTCCAGGTGAATTCTCAGGATTTTGCGTTCAATGGTATTGAACGCATTGAAAATGGGTTTTTAGAAAACAAATCGGTTTGTAATTTTGATCAAAATATTTTCTCGTTCAAGCTCGAGTTTAGATATCATCGAATTCCATGAGTTTGAATTCTCAATCTTTAAGGTCAATCTCAAGAATTGAGTAATATCAAGCTTAAAAGCTGATTTTTAATCTTTAAGGAGATTATCCTTTCTGGAGATCTGATTCATTAGTCTTATCAAGCTAATTTGCACGGTGCCCCCCATTGTACGAGATAAATCCTTCTCATGGTTAGGATAAATCTGACCACTTGGCGACCCTGTTTGATGCTGAGGTCCGTGGATTTCCTGCTGATTTTAGAGATGACTTTTCTAGATTTTTCGTCAACCTACAGCTGGTCTGGACGACAACTTCTTGACCTAAATCAAGAAGCGCATGTCTTTTTCCGAAGACTTTACTTCCTTTTAATGATGGAATTGATTCATCGTGTAGATCCATCTTTTCTTTTATCTTTATTATAATATTGCGGGTAAAACAGTCAATTTAGTCCAAAATAGAAGTACCTGCAATAACTTTACAGAAACATGTGATAGATAGTTTTTTAATTGAATAACTTGGTACATTCTCCCCAGACCTGGCTTTTTCTTTGCCTTTTTATTCTCCTTTATTTCATTTTAAATGAATTCAAGCGTTTTAGGTTGTTTCTTAATTTATGTCCTTTCCGAGGTAACAATAATTTCGGTATTATCACCTAGTTTTATCGTTCATAAATATGTATAAACATGATTTTGAATTCATTTAGTTGAAAATTTTTAAAATTTTCAAAATATTTAGAAAATAAGACAAGTATAAACCCGAGAGAATTTATAACCCTTCCCCACACTTGAGATCATGCAATGCCCTCATTTGCATGAAATCAGACTATATTTATAAATTCATGAGGGTGATTAAAAATACCCAGTTTGTAATTACAAAGCTCGTCGAATGATAGATGGCTCGCCTCATCGTTCATTCCTTCTTGTTTTATCACACATGTTTTTCTTCAAAAACGGTTGCTTTTCTGAACTGTTATCTAATATTTGAAAATACGTCTCTTACCCTAACTCATCATGCATTTTTATTAACGAGTTATGCACTAACCCGAACTCCTAATTTAACGTTAAGTGGGGTTAGACTTCCCCACACTTAGCTGACGACATGTGAAGTCGGTAGAATAAGTTCCACGAATTAAAATAGTGAGCCAGTTATTTACATCTCGGGTGGTGTATAATATATCAATGGGTTTAAAGTTTAGAATCACCCGATCGTCACTACTTAATTCTTTTTTAAGTGTAGCTTTTAGTAAATGGATATGTTTCTTTTCTGGTTCTTGGTCAAATGGACAATTCCTAACATTTCCTTCCTTTTATTCTCGGGATTAAAGGTTTCACCTCTATTACCCAATTGGGTGAAATCTGAGGCGTCATTATCTATTACAGCTTGTAGTTCATCTTCGATAGATGACTCATCTATTGAGAATATTGGGTTGGAAGGTTGTGGAATGGTGAATTTCGGGATCGAAGTAGATTCTTCTTCATTAACAGTACTTATCGGTCCCACCACTTTGGTCTCGGGGGTAAAATTTTCAACGTTATCGTTTTCCCAAGAGTACCAATTTGTCACCCTTACTTCTTCTTCATTCATTTCTTCGGTAGAGGCTAATGTGTTGATATGTTGTAAAATTGGTAAAGCTGAATAAAAAGTATCATCGGGATAGTTGGTGATTTCGGAGCTCTCGAATTCATCAAAATTCGATGATATGAGATTTTCTTACACATGACTCCTTAGATCAACAGGTGTGTAATCTGATAGAGTTTCAGCTTGCCTATTTACAAACTCTCTTATTTGTTCATTTTGAGCATCAAGTCCTTCGAGTTTGATTTTTATATAATCTAAAGAATTTTCAGACACATAATTTTCCTCGTTTTCTGGTTGTTGAGTTTGGATATATTCTTGGAAATAATCCCAATTTGAATTTTATTCTTCATAATTATTCCATTCAGGTTCCATGGGTGCATAATTTTCCATAGGAACGTAATAATAACATTCCCATGTTGAGTGATAATTTCCACAGATTTCACAACCAGTTATTGTTTCGTCATTCATGATCCAAGATTGACCGAACGAATTTTCATCAACACTCATTTGAGAGTATTGATTAAATTGATTTCGTATGTCATAAAGAGTTTCCAAAATATTCTCGAGATTTTCCATAATGCGCTTATTACCAAATTTTAGCTACAATGTGGTGTATTTACTAATTATCCTATTAGTTATAAAACTAAAAATTATATAAGTTATCAAATTAATAGACTTTTCTGATTTTGCCCACGTTTCGAATAGCCAATAGATGCAGCAGGGAGCCAGAACCCTTTAAATCGGAAGCTCACAACTCAGCCACTAACAAATCCAACTATTACTACGAACCAGAAAATTTGGATGTCTATCAATTTAACCGCTTAAAATAATTTTTCGTTTGGAATTTTTTTTAGAGAAGAAATAGAAAATCTATGTCCTAAAAACTAGCATGTCGAGAAATAAGAAAGAAAAAGATTACGCGTCGAAAAACGTCGAAAAATAAAAATAAGATAGTAGCGCGTCGTAACTTAAAAGGTACTAAAATTTATAAATGGCGTCGCAAAATTCTAAAGCACCTGAATCTTAATCTAAAGAAAAGGCACTTAAGGGATTTTACGGCAAAGCCTAAAAATCCAGAAATATAAAATAACTACGACAAGAACTAAGTTTAAAACTAATTACGAATGATAAATATACAAATTACGAATTAAACGATAAAAAAATACAATTTATAAAAAAAAACTAAAAATGGCAAAATTACAATTTTAATAAAAATATTATTTTTATATTATTATTATATATTATATAAAATTATTAATCTATAATAATAATACTTAAAATTACAAATTAATATAACTAGATATAAAAATATATTATTAAATAAAACCCTAATTAGGTTTAAGTAATAATAATATATTAATTAACCCTAATTGTGTAATTATTACGTACAAGGTTGCAGCTGTTAGAGCAGCTCCGCGAGTGCGGATACCTACAGCCCAATAAGCTCCGCGAGTGCGGATTAATGCAGGCTCAAACTGATTCTTTTTTTTATTATTTTTCTAAAAATTATATATAAATATATTTATAAAAATATAAATTTAAAATATAGCGTTTCACCGAGTTCCCCGGCAGCGGCGCCAAAAACTTGATGTCTGCGAGGTGTACTAGAAAATAGTATTATTTTTACAACGAAATAACTATTAAATACGATAAAATTTTACACAAGATATTTATTTATTTATAGAATGGGATATACCTAAACCTTGCTACAACACTATAGGCAGTGTACCTAATCGTAGTGTAGTATAGTTTTTAGTAAGTCCGGTTCGTTCCACAGGGAGCTGGCTTATTTCACACTATATTTTAATTAACTATATTTGTACAAAATATATATAATTATATATAATAATATATAAAAGGGAGGTTTACCGTTAATGACCGGTTTGTCGATTTTATATTTTAAGCGAAGCGTAAAGTAAATGACGATATTTAACTAACAATATAAAATAAATAACAATAATTAAAATGACAATAAATAAAAGTACGAGGAAATATGAAATAAAATATATTATGCTTATTTAAACTTCCGTAATCATGATGTTTGACGTGTTGATTTTAGTTTATTCCCATGGGTTAATTGTTCTTTGTCCTGGATTATTTAATATGTCCGTCTGGTTTTTGTCCATAATAGTTGATGTCGTAGCGTGGGGGTACGAAATAGTTTATATTTTTACTAGGAAATACTATTAAATATGCTACAATTTTACACAAGTTTTAATTATTTATTTGCAAATGGGATATACCTAAACCTTGATACAACACTATAGGCAGTGTACCTAATCGTAGAGTAGTATAGTTTTTAGGAAGTCCGGTTCGTTCCACAGGGAGCGGGCTTATTGCACACTATATTTTTAAACAACTATATTTGTACAAAATATATATAATTATATATAATAATATATAAAAGGGGGTTTACCGTTTAATGACCGGTTTGTCGATTTATATTTTTAGCGAAGCGTATAGTAAATGACGATATTTAAATAACAATATAAAATAAATAACAATAATTAAAATGACAATAAATAAAAGTACGAGGAAATATGAAATAAAATATATTATGCTTATTTAAACTTCTGTAACTATGATGGTTGATGTGTTGATTTTAGTTTTATGCCCATGGGTTAATTGTCCTTTGTCCTGGATTATTTAATATGTCCTTCTGGTTTTTGTCCATAACAGTCCATCGGTCATAAATTTAAAGTGCGAGTGTCCTCGTCAAATTATTCTTATACCCGAAGTCAAATATTCCAACTAATTGGGGACTTAAACTGTAACAAGGTTTTAATACTTTGTTTAATAATTACACCAGGATATCGACTGCGTGTAACCCAAGGTTTTAATACTTTGTTATCAATTATGCCAAGTATCCTTGTACATAATTTCACCCCTGTTTTAATAATTCTAGTGACTATTAATCCATTCCCGTGTCCGGTAAAATGAATAATTATTGGTATTTATAGATATCCCGCCCACCGTACCCAGTCAAGCGTATGTGGTTATATATAAATAAGTCAAATTATAAGTTTGTATATTAAATTAACAAGGTATTGTTTAGTTAATATAAAACCCATTAATAGCCCATAGTCTAATTTCCACAAGTGTCGTTCTTTTATCCAAACCCCAATTATGGTATGAAAGGACCCGTTCATATACATTATAAACGATTCACAATAGTTGATTACATCACGAGGTATTTGACCTCTATATGATACATTTTACAAACATTGCATTCGTTTTTAAAAGACAAACTTTCTTTACAACGAAAGTTGACGGCATGCACACCATTTCATAATACATCCAACTATAATTGGCTTTATAATAATCTTGATGAACTCAATGACTCGAATGCAACGTCTTTCAAAATATGCCATGAATGACTCCAAGTAATATCCTTAAAATGAGCTAATGCACAGCGGAAGATTTCTTTAATACCTGAGAATAAACATGCTTTAAAGTGTCAACCAAAAGGTTGGTGAGTTCATAGGTTTATCATAACAATCATTTCAATATATTAATAGACCACAAGATTTCCGTTTATAAATATATGTATACTCGCAAGTGTATAAAAGTATTCTATAAGTTGTAGGCACCCGGTAACAAGCCTTAACGTTCATGTTTTACCCTCTGAAGTACACCAGATCAGGTGTGTTTAAAATAACCTCGAAGTACTAAAGTATCCCATAGTCAGGATGGGGTTTGTCAGGCCCAATAGATCTATCTTTAGGATTCGCGCCTACCGTACATAGATAAGTAGTTTAATGTTACCAAGCTAAGGGTATATTTCTGGTTTAAACCCACGTAGAATTAGTTTTGGTACTTGTGCCCATTTCGTAAAACATTTATAAAAGTTGCGCATGTATTCTCAGTCCTAAAAATATATGTAAAAAGGGAGTAAATGAAACTCACCATACTGTATTTCGTAGTAAAAATATATATAACATCATTTAACAAGTGCAAGGTTGGCCTCGAATTCACGAACCTATATTAATTATATATATTTATATGTTGGTCAATATTTGTCTAACGATTTTTGGTCAAGTCATAGTGTACCACAATCCTAATGCTCGAGACTAATATGCAAAAGTCAATAAAAGTCAACTTGACCCAAAATGACTTCTAAAATTTATACGTGTTTATTATATAACTTAACTATAGTCGTTTTATATATTTAAATATATTTATTAGATTTTATAATAATAAAAGTCATTTATTAATAAAAATTTATATTAACGTTTATATATGACAAAATATACTTTTATATATCTTAAGTAGTAAAATTTATAAAGTTCACTTAATATCGTAAAACTATAGTGGTAAGTATTATTAATGTAATTATATTACGCATGGTGAAAAATATCTTTGTATCCCCTATTTATTTGATAAAATACTATTGATCATAATAATAATAAGTAAAAGTTGTATTATTTTGTAATAATAATTATTATTATTCTATAAAAAAATAACAATATTTATATTTACTAAAAATGGTATTATGATAAAATGATAATACTAACATAATAGTAATAATGATATTTTATAATAACAATGATATTTCTATTAAAATAATAACGACGATAGTAATAATAATCATTTTAACAATAATACTAAAATTCAGTTGACTATAACTTCTAATCTGTTCATCGAAACCATTCGATATCTAAATGAAAAGTTCTTAATTTTTCGCTAGCTTTCCAATGACATGCATATCATATACCCTATCTCAGTAGCATATGTATCTAATTCAGGATTCAACAAACCTATCTAAGGATAATATCGAATGTACAAGCATGCATAATCCTATATACTCGAGCACTAGTCAGGGATACACTATTGATATATAAAAGTTAAGTTATGAGTGCTCACGTATCAATATTGAG
This sequence comes from Rutidosis leptorrhynchoides, assembly GCF_046630445.1. NCBI lineage: Eukaryota > Viridiplantae > Streptophyta > Magnoliopsida > Asterales > Asteraceae > Rutidosis > Rutidosis leptorrhynchoides. The sequence goes on along the minus strand of NC_092335.1, from coordinate 379,293,362 downwards.
ATTCAATATTGCAGGAAAGTACGTAGACGCAACGGAGATGATAAACACTAGATTGACCTCACGAGCATACCCATAAACCATACCCATCACCTCCATAGCTATAACCCATAATTTTCTTAGCTTCGACTCATTTAAAAAAACTATTTTGAAATCACTCGGACATCACTTCGTCGTAATATTTTATGTATACTAATAATATCTTGAAATAATACAGAGCATATATATATAAATCGATTGAGAGCGTTTTAGAGAATTATATTTTTAAGTTTCTATGAAATAATGAAACCTATTGAATTCTATTTATAATAGATTTTTGAATTATTAAAGTGAATTATTAAAGTATGAATTATTAAAGTGAATTATTAAAGTATGAATTATTAAAGTGAATTATTAAAGTATGAATTATTAAAGTATGAATTATTAAAGTATGAATTATTAAAGTGAATTATTAAAGTATGAATTATTAAAGTGAATTGTTAAAGTAAAGTAAAAGTAAAGTAAAGGTAAAGTTAAAGTATAGTAAAAGTATAAAAACTATGTATGTATAATACGCATATAAATATATATAATATTAATTTAAATCGTTATATATATTTAATGAAATAAAATATAAATATCGTTATATTTATTATACTGGTTAAGTAATGAGTTGTCAAAAGTGATTCTAGATATTTATAAAAGTTATATACATTTTAATATAAAGTTCTTTTTAAACTGAAAACGTTTTTGTACGTTTGAAAATAGATTAATAAAATATTATGGAAACCAATTCTCCACTAACTTTTGTCTAACTTTCGTAAATGACACTTTTTGTTTTTATTTATAAATAGCTTTACAAATTATTCTGAATACCGTTAAGAGGAATAGATTTTCTCAAATCATAGTGGACCTCTCAACAGAGACTTGTAATCATAATTCAATGTTTCTGATAATTCAATCATTTAATATATTTTTTTTCATCGAAAATCATATTGAAACAAATACGTTCGTGTAAAGTATTATACGTTTAATACTTTATTAATATTCTCAAGTTATAATATATATATACATATACATATCTATTTATATATAACGGTTCGTGAATCGTCAGAATTTGGTCGAGGTTATAATGAATGTATGAGCACAGTTTAAAATTCTTGAGATTTAACTTAACAAACTTTGCTTATCATGTCGGAATAATATAAAGATTAAAGTTTAAATTTGGTCGAAAATTTTCGGGTCGTCACAGTACCTACCCGTTAAAGAAATTTCGTCCCCGAAATTTGATAGAGGTCGTCATGACTAACAATGAGAATGTTATTATAACGATTATAGAGTTTTATCATGTTCAAGAAGAATGGATAAAATAATTCGATTACTCGAAGCGTGTGAGTGAAGTTATCGTAAATGAATGAAATAAGATAATAGTGATTCGTCGTATCTTTTGACGTCATCACGATTGATCTCCGAAAAGAAAATCTTTGTAATCTATATTGGATTTGATTATTCGGCGATTAAGGAAATTATGATCCTCTTCGAATTAATGCGATAATCCATTTTGATTTCTCTGTCGGATATTTCACTATAAATCTACCTCATTTGTTTTCTTACAACTGACACCTTCTCAACTCATATTTTAAAGTATTTGTCAATATGCTTCATCCAGTGCTGATTCTTGATATACTCCTCACTTTCATATCTGTCGCTCTTCTTTTTCATCTGCCTCCGGAAGAATCTATTTACTTCTACTATACTCTTGGTTTTATAGTGTTTTTAGTTCTCCCGTGTCTTTATATTGCTATATGCATTGATATATACGGTTTGTGATTTCTGGGTTGTTGTTGGGTTTTATATCTTCCCTTATATTTCAAAGTCCTTACTTCTTCTATAATCATTGTCATCCACAGTTAATGCTCTCTTCTATTTGCTATGATTTATACTCCCATTTCTAGTTCGGAGCTTTGTCCTTTCGTTTCTTCTTCTTGCGATTAATCACCGCTTGTAATGGTCCAGAATTCGCAGATATAAATTTCAGAATGAACATTGTTAATGTTCTAGGAAGGAAATTGTAATGACACGATCTTGACTTGTCAAATTACCAGAATACCTCGAAAAAGGACGAATCATCAAGAAATATTTTCTTGATATTTCGAGATCAAAGAGAATACAAGAGTCATGTAACATAGCACATGATGACGTTATGATCTGTGAATCATCATGTTCCATTTAGAAACTCAGCATGAATTACTGTAATATAATCACGTTGATCAAGTGTCATTATATTATACTAACTCATGCTTCAGCTCCCAACACTTCTTCAAGAATATTCCTATTTTAAACTCGAATGTTTCAGAATTTAGAAACTAAAATAGTTTCTTTTATGATATAATACAGATAGCGCGAAGAGGTAAATGATTTCGGATAAGAATAATTATAAAAATATCTTCAGAAGTATGGATGATATTTATAATGAAAGATACGATGATATCTTAGAATGTCTAATATCAGAGGATGATGAAGGATATTGTCCGCAGGGGTTTAGAGTCAGAAGCAAGGTATTCGTTAATGACTTCAGCAAGTACTGAATCATTTGGATTCTTTGAAGGCAGGTTCAGCCTTTATGATTTGTCCACAGCCTCCTTCATACTTTGCTCAATCCGTTTTCCAGTTCCAAAGCTTCTCTTTTTCTCAGCTTTACCACCTTACTATTCTTTGTCATCAAACTTTTTAGTGTAAAGATCGTTTACAGTTTTTGATGCTTCGTCAGCATTTCAAGAACTAGTTTGCAGTTCAAAATATTTTTCAGAACTTCACATTCAAAGTATGTAAGTCCATGAACTGTTGGCGTAGACATGCTGCGAGATTTCAAAATACTGGTTACTGTTTTCCGATGATTCGTATGACAATTCTCGTTACAAGATGCGAATGAGTAAATGATGTGATTTCAATAAATATAATGATTTTTCGAAAAGTCAAAGATAATTGAAGTTGTTGGTAAGTTTATTGCTAAGGTGGCGAGATATGAAAGGTCCCCAGTAACGATGACGAAAGGGCAACGTATCTATCGAGGTTATAATAAGACTAGTCCGACTGAAAAATCAAAGTTGACTTGCTGGAGCTGTGACAAAACTGTCTACTTTGAAAAGGAATTGAAAAGTCATTTTAGCTAATAAATGCCAAAGGGTCTGACACGGATACGCGTCGAAATATGACTTTGGCTTCGAGAGCTTTTTAGGTACATAAATGTGGGTAATATGTGGTTGGATCATCATCTCGATTGTTCATTGTTTGAAGTGTCTTCAAAAACTTCGGAGAGTTTGAACACAGTTTGTAATCGTTAATATACATATGATGTTACACAGTTTTGAAGTCAAAGTATAGCTTTGAAAGATGTAGGAATCTAAGAGTGATGTCTTCTGTTAAATCATGACTTGGATTTTGATTTGTCAAAATCAGAATGCGTAATCAAATTTGGGTGAGAATGGTTGTTTTGATTACTATACAAGAATGTATATTGTTGTGAGATTTTGGGAGTATAGTTGATGATTTGCTTAATCAGATTCGAAAAATGTAACATATTAATTGTGAATTTATATATCTCTCGGGTATTACCTACCCGTTAAAAAAAATTTCACAATTAATATTTTGTACAACAGAATTTTATTACAGTCTTTATGAAAATATATATGTGCATATTTTCTTCAGATGTAACATAGATTTAATGAGTTAATATTAAATTAAACTCATTTGATTTACGGTTGAAACTAGAACTGAATAATCCCTAAAGACTTTAGAAATTACATAACTTTTACGGAGTATTTATTCAATAAAATTGAAATTATGAATTAATACTTCATTATTTGTTGGTGTTTGTAACCCTTGCACCATATTCTCTAAAGCCACTACTCGAACACGAAGCGCGTTGACTTCTTCTATTACACCGGGGTGATTGTCGGTTCGAACGAGCGGATAAATAAAATCTAGAATTTGATGTAGTATATAATCGTGACGAGATACTCTGGAAATGAGAGAGAAAATGGTGTTTTGGACTGATTCGCTGGTAAGTGCTTCAGGTTTATCGCCAAGAGGGCAATGTAGTGGATAGAAGGGATCACCTTCTTCTTGTCTCCAATTATTGAAGAGGCTACGAACCTATCCCTAATTCATCCAGAATAGATGATGGCTAATTGGTTGATCCATTCCGGTCACACTGCTTTCGGAGCTTGAGTGGGATTCCATATCGGAATTCGAGGGACTTGAACTAATGACGAATTCCATTTCGTTCGAGTGAATAAAGGATTTTTCGATATGAAATGATTTTTCGGCTATCGGGTGGTATTCTAATTACATAGAATATCTATATATATAGCGCAAAAGATTTCGTAGATTACGGAGGAATTTACGGGATATGTCAGGCAAAGTTTACAGTAACAGATACGCTAAGATATGGATTAGCAGATACGCTAAGATATGAATTTTGTCTATACACTATTCATGCAATCAATGCAATAAGATGTGTCTAGACTAAGAATGATAAGCAGGTAATTTCCGACAAGAATGATGAGCAAAACTTTTAAAATGCAGACACGGTCAAAGTCCAGACTCACTAATGCATTCTAACGACTATCAGTTAGACACACTAATGCAGACCTGGTTCGCTAAGACCACCGCTCTGATACCAACTGAAAGGACCCGTTCATATACATTATAAATGATTCACAATAGTTGATTACATCGCGAGGTATTTGACCTCTATATGATACATTTTACAAACATTGCATTCGTTTTTAAAAGACAAACTTTCTTTACAACGAAAGTTGACGGCATGCACACCATTTCATAATACATCCAACTATAATTGGCTTTATAATAATCTTGATGAACTCAATGACTCGAATGCAACGTCTTTCAAAATATGCCATGAATGACTCCAAGTAATATCCTTAAAATGAGCTAATGCACAGCGGAAGATTTCTTTAATACCTGAGAATAAACATGCTTTAAAGTGTCAACCAAAAGGTTGGTGAGTTCATAGGTTTATCATAACAATCATTTCAATATATTAATAGACCACAAGATTTCCGTTTATAAATATATGTATACTCGCAAGTGTATAAAAGTATTCTATAAGTTGTAGGCACCCGGTAACAAGCCTTAACGTTCATGTTTTACCCTCTGAAGTACACCAGATCAGGTGTGTTTAAAATAACCTTGAAGTACTAAAGCATCCCATAGTCAGGATGGGGTTTGTCAGGCCCAATAGATCTATCTTTAGGATTCGCGCCTACCATACATAGACAAGTAGTTTAATGTTACCAAGCTAAGGGTATATTTCTGGTTTAAACCCACGTAGAATTAGTTTTGGTGCTTGTACCTATTTCGTAAAACATTTATAAAAGTTGCGATGTATTCTCAGTCCCAAAAATATATGTAAAAAGGGACTAAATGAAACTCACCATACTGTATTTCGTAGTAAAAATATATATAACGTCATTTAACAAGTGCAAGGTTGGCCTCGGATTCACGAACCTATATTAATTATATATATTTATATGTTGGTCAATATTTGTCTAACAATTTTTGGTCAAGTCATAGTGTACCACAATCCTAATGCTCGAGACTAATATGCAAAAGTCAACAAAAGTCAACTTGACCCAAAATGACTTCTAAAATTTATACGTGTTTATTATATAACTTAACTATAGTCGTTTTATATATTTAAATATATTTATTAGATTTTATAATAATAAAAGTCATTTATTAATAAAAATTTATATTAACGTTTATATATGATAAAATATACTTTTATATATCTTAAGTAGTAAAATTTATAAAGTTCACTTAATATCGTAAAACTATAGTGGTAAGTATTATTAATGTAATTATATTACGCGTGGTGAAAAATATCTTTGTATCCCTTATTTATTTGATAAAATACTATTGATCATAATAATAATAAGTAAAAGTTGTATTATTTTGTAATAATAATTATTATTATTCTATAAAAAAATAACAATATTTATATTTACTAAAAATGGTATTATGATAAAATGATAATACTAACATAATAGTAATAATGATATTTTATAATAACAATGATATTTCTATTAAAATAATAACGACGATAGTAATAATAATCATTTTAACAATAATACTAAAATTCAGTTGACTATAACTTCTAATCTGTTCATCGAAACCATTCGATATCTAAATGAAAAGTTCTTAATTTTTCGCTAGCTTTCCAATGACATGCATATCATATACCCTATCTCAGTAGCATATGTATCTAATTCAGGATTCAACAAACCTATCTAAGGATAATATCGAATGTACAAGCATGCATAATCCTATATACTCGAGCACTAGTCAGGGATACACTATTGATATATAAAAGTTAAGTTATGAGTGCTCACGTATCAATATTGAGATTCAATATTGCAGGAAAGTACGTAGACGCAACGCAGATGATAAACACTAGATTGACCTCACGAGCATACCCATAAACCATACCCATCACCTCCATAGCTATAACCCATAATTTTCTTAGCTTCGACTCATTTAAAAAAAACTATTTTGAAATCACTCGGACATCACTCCGTCGTAATATTTTATGTATACTAATAATATCGTGAAATAATACAGAGCATATATATATAAATCGATTGAGAGCGTTTTAGAGAATTATATTTTCAAGTTTCTATGAAATAATGAAACCTATTGAATTCTATTTATAATAGATTTTTGAATTATTAAAGTGAATTATTAAAGTATGAATTATTAAAGTGAATTATTAAAGTATGAATTATTAAAGTAAATTATTAAAGTATGAATTATTAAAGTGAATTATTAAAGTATGAATTATTAAAGTAAAGTAAAAGTAAAGTAAAGGTAAAGTTAAAGTATAGTAAAAGTATAAAAACTATGTATGTATAATACGCATATAAATATATATAATATTAATTTAAATCGTTATATATATTTAATGAAATAAAATATAAATATCGTTATATTTATTATACTGGTTAAGTAATGAGTTGTCAAAAGTGATTCTAGATATTTATAAAAGTTATATACGTTTTAATAATAAAGTTCTTTTTAAACTGAAAACGTTTTTGTACGTTTGAAAATAGATTAATAAAATATTATGGAAACCAATTCTCCACTAACTTTTGTCTAACTTTCGTAAATGACACTTTTTATTTTTATTTATAAATAGCTTTACAAATTATTCTGAATACCGTTAAGAGGAATAGATTTTCTCAAATCATAGTGGACCTCTCAACAGAGACTTGTAATCATAATTCAATGTTTCTGATAATTCAATCATTTAATATATTTTTTTCGTCAAAAATCATATTGAAACAAATACGTTCATGTAAAGTATTATACGTTTAATACTTTATTAATATTCTCAAGTTATAATATATATATATATATACATATACATATCTATTTATATATAACGGTTCGTGAATCGTCGGAATTTGGTCGAGGTTATAATGAATGTATGAACACAGTTTAAAATTCTTGAGATTTAACTTAACAAACTTTGCTTATCGTGTCGGAATAATATAAAGATTAAAGTTTAAATTTGGTCGAAAATTTCCGGGTCGTCACATGGTACAAAGCCCAATTACCCCGTCTTTAATATTTAGTCCAACATCAAGATTACTTTGGCTCAAATAAGCATAATAATAACTTAAGTACGAGACATTAATTTAAAAAGGAGAACATAACTTACATTGAGTATTTATCGCGTAGTGTTACACGGACAGAGCTCCGACCTTAAAACCCGTAAAAATAACTTTTACATAACCCAAACTAATCTAATATAACAATAATCTATACTATATATATATATATATATATATATATATATATATATATATATATATATATATATATATATATATATATATATATATATATATATATATATATTATATATATTTATTTATATTATACTACGGAGTATTATTATTATTATGTTATTTAAACTCGCAGAATTCGTGGCCTTTTATAGGGATTTCTGATTTTTCAAACTCCGCGAGTCGTAGAGTTTTTGGCCTTCAAACTCCGCGAGTCGTGGAGTTTGATTTTCCAGCTCACATCAATTTGGATCTTAGCTTTGCCGACATAATATATAAATAAATATAATATATAAATAATTTTAAGAATTATTTAAATATTATATTATATTTATGTGCATAGTTGACTTGTAATTTTTAGTCCGTTGCGTCGAGCGTTGAGAGTTGACTCATGTCCAGGTTCCGGATTTTCGAACGTCCTTGCGTATTATTTTATATCGTGTACTTTGCGTTCCGCAACTTGTACTCTTGTCATTTTTAGACGTTTCTCATCAATAAATTGAACCACTTGGATTATATCTTGTACATTTGAGCTTTTTGGTCATTTGCATCTTCAAATCGTCGTTTTCGCCTTTTGTCTTCGCACTTATTTAATATAAACGATTACAACTTAAAATAGGACAATTACAACTAAATAATTTACATATTGGGAGGATATTGCTACTAAATATATGTTCATTTGGAGCACTATCAAATATCCCCACACTTGAACGTTGCTTGTCCTCAAGCAATACATAACTTGAAATAATATAATACATCACACGAATCACTTCTTTATTCTTCACACTTTATACATCAGTGATTTTGAGATGGCGGTATAAACAATGATAGTAACGATAGAACCATGGTTAAAGGTGGGTGTGTCATCCACAGTTGCCTCGGGTTTAGGTCAACGACACTTGCAATCAAATAGCCGATTTACTTTCGGTTTCCAAAGCAAAGTGCACATTTGAAAGGCGGTTTACAGTCCCACATGACTATGAAAATTTAGATCCGTTAGGAAATTGGATCTTTATGAAAACATTTGATCTTTTGAAAATTCAATCTAGCTTTTACCCTAGACAAGTTTTCCGGAATAACCCTTCACCGGTGTTTGCAAAATATTTTTGTGGGTTGTGTGGGTTTCAGATTTGAAAATTTTAGCTCAACACTTGTGGTTTTGTGTTACCCACTTGCTAACCTTGTATTAGGAAAGCAACACGTCCAGTTCACTTGTCCTGTATATTACCTTTCGATAAACTACCGTCCGGTTGTAAAGGAAAGCGATGAACAAGAAACTGTTAAGGCAATGTCCCGTGACTTGCTTTTGATTATGGTCTATAAACGTGTCGGATGCTAGTACTATCCTTTGTAGGAGTAATAGTAAAGATCATCCTATGATTTTTTGGTCTGGCACAAGGTCCTGTCTTCGACCATGCTATGCAACCAACGTTCTTACGGTTGACACCCGATTTGGTTCGGGTGACCTAATGAATTCCAGGTGAATTCCTAGAATTTTACGTTCATTGGTAATGAACGCATTGAAAATAGATTTTCAGAAAACAAATCGGTTTATAATTTTGATCAAAATATTTTCTCGTTCAAGCTCGAGTTTAGATATCATTGAATTCCATGAGTTTGAATTCTCAATCTTTAAGGTCAATCTCAAGGATTGAGTAATATCAGGCTTAAAAGCTGATTTTTAATCTTTAAGGAGATTATCCTTTCTGGGGATCTGATTCATTAGTCTTATCAAGCTAATTTGCATGGTGCCCCCCATTGTACGAGATAAATCCTTCTCATGGTTAGGATAAATCTGACCACTTGGCGACCCTGTTTGATGCTGAGGTCCGTGGATTTCCTGCTGATTTTAGAGATGACTTTTCTAGATTTTTCGTCAACCTACAGCTGGTCTGGACGACAACTTCCTGACCTAAATCAAGAAGCGCGTTTCTTTTTCGGAAGACTTTACTTCCTTTTAATGATGGAATTGATTCATCGTGTAGATCCATCTTTTCTTTCAAATGTATTACAGTAAATCGGGTAAAACTGTCAATTTAGTCCAAAACAAAAGCACCTGCAATAACTTTACAGAAACATGTGCTAGATAGTTTTTAATTGAATAACTAGGTACATTCTCCCCACACTTAGTTTCTTTCTTTGTCTTTTTATTCTTCTTTATTCCATTTTAAATGAATTCAAGCGTTTTAGAGTGTTTCTTCATTTATGTCCTTACCGAGGTAACGATAATTTCGGTATTAACACCTAGTTTTCACAGTTCATAAATATATATAAACATGATTTTAAATTCATTTAGTTGAAAATTTTTCAAATTTTCATAAAATTTGGCAAATAAACCAAGTATAAATCCGAGAGAATTTATAACTGATGATGTAGCGTGAGGGTACGAAATAGTATTATTTTTAATACAAAATACTACAAAATATGACACAAGTTTTATTAATTTACGGATGGGATATACCTAAACCTTGCTACAACACTATAGGCAGTGTACCTAATCGTAGAGTAGTGTAGTTTTTAGTAAGTCCGGTTCGTTCCACAGGGAGCTGGTGATTCTTACTATATTTTTAACTATATTTATACAAAATATATATAATTATATAAGTAGTAATATTATTATAAAAGGGGGGTTTTACCGTTTAATGACCGGTTTGTCGATTCTATATTTTAAGCGTAAAGATAAATGACGATAATTAAAGTGCGTAAAATAATGACAATAAATAAAATGACAGTAAATAAAATTGCGAGTAATAAAATGACAGTAAATAAAGATACGATGAGAAATATAATAAAAGAATTATGCTTATTTAAACTTCCGTAATCATGATGTTTGACGTGTTGATTTTAATTTATTACCATGGGTTAATTGTCCTTTGTCCTGGTTTATTTGATACGTCTATCTGGTTTTTGTCCATAATAGTCCATCGGTCATAAAAATAAAGTGCGAGTATCCTCGTCAAATTACCCTTATACCCGAAGTCAAATATTCCAACTGATTAAGGATTTAAACTGTGACGCAGTTATCACTTCTGTCAACAATTACACCAGTTATCACTGTATGTAATCCACCCCTGTTTTAATTAGTTTATGAATATTAATTCATCCACTTGATCAGAATGAATAATCAATTACCCAACCCAATTGATTAATTAAATGATTATAACAGATTCCATATGAACATCACTAAATAGGACAACCATAATCATTATTAATTATTAGGTTAATTAATTTGAAGATAGGTTCGACAGACTCCAATGAGTTGTCACTCAATTAGACAATACCCCCCATCTATTAATAGTCAATAGTTCAATTTCCACAAGTGTCGGTCTTTTGCCCAAACCTTAATTATGGTCCAAAGTTCAATAACCCCTTCTTAATATTTTAGCCCAACATCACGATTACTTCGGCTCAAATAAGCATAATAATAACTTAGTTACGATACATTAATGTAAAAAGGTTGAACATAACTTACAATGATTAAAAATAGCGTAGCGTTACACAGACAGAATTTCGACTTACACACTCAAACGATCTCTATCATAAATCTTATTATTATCATAATTTAAAATTAAAATTAAGATTATTGTTATATCTTATTAAGTTAACATTATGATAGAGATATAGAATATAGATATTGATAATTGATATTGATAAATAAGAAAAAGATAGAAAAAGGTGTGTTTTTACATTACGATTACAAAGCCTTTTATAGGCGAATTTAGAAATTGAATTTTCACTTATGACCCCTGAACTATGCTCAATTAACAACTTTTTATTATTTAATATTATTCTTATTATGAATTATTTAAATATTATATTTTATTCTTGTGCATAGTTGACTCGTAATTTTTACACCGTTGCGTCGAGCGTTGAGAGTTGACTCTGGTCCCGGTTCCGGATTTTCGAACGTCCTTGCGTACAATTTTATATTTTGTACTTTGCGTTTTGTAACTTGTACTCTTGTCATTTTTAGACGTTCCTCATCAATAATTTGAACCTTTTTGATTGTATCTTGTACTTTTGAGCTTTTTGGACCTTTGTGTCTTCAATTCGTCGTTTTCGCCTTTTGTCTTCGCACTTATTTAAAATAAACGAATATTACTTGAAAATGGAACAATTGCAACTAAAATCTTGTCTTTCTTGGGGGATTTTGCTATGAAATATATGTTCCTTTTTAGCCTTATCAATATCCCCACACTTGAGCGTTGCTTGTCCTCAAGCAATACAGTCTTGAAATAATATAATACATCACACGAATCACTTCTTTATTCTTCACACTTTGTACATCAGTGATTTTGATAGAGCGGTATAAACAATGATAGTAACGATATGGTTAAAGGTGGGTGTGTCATCCACAGTTGCCTTGGGTTTAGGACAACGACACTTGCAATCAAATAGCCGATTTACTTTCGGTTTCCAAAGCAAAGTGCACATTTGAAAGGCGGTTTACAGTCCCACATGACTATAAAAATTTAGATCCTTTAAGGAAATTGGATCTTTATGAAAACATTTGATCTTTTGAAAATTCAAGCTAGATTTTACCCTAGACAAGTTTTCTGATTTGATCCATCATCGGTGTTGCAAAATATATTTGTGGATCAATATTTTGGCTATAACTTTTAGGTTCGTGTAATCCACTGCTATCCCGGTATCGGAAAGTACACATCCAGTTTACTTGTTCCGTATATTATCTTTCGGTAAACTACCGTCCGGTTGTAAAGGAAAGCGATGAACAAGAAACTGTTAAGGCAATGTCCCGTGACATGCAGATGATTATGGTCTTTTAACGTGTCGGATGCTAGAACTATCCTTGGTAGGAGCGATAGTAAAGATCATCCTATGATTTTTCGGTCTGGCACAAGGTCCTGTCTCCGACCATGCTATGCAACCACCGTTCTTACGGTTGACACCTGATTTGGTTCAGGTGACCTAATGAATTCCAGGTGAATTCCTAGGATTTTACGTTCAATGGTAATGAACGCATTGAAAATGGGTTTTCAGAAAACAAATCGGTTTGTATTTTTGATCAAAATATTTTCTCGTTCAAGCTCGAGTTTAGATATCATTGAATTCCATGAGTTTGAATTCTCAATCTTTAAGGTCAATCTCAAGGATTGAGTAATATCAGTCTTAAAAGCTGATTTTTAATCTTTAAGGAGATTATCCTTTCTGGGGATCTGATTCATTAGTCTTATCAAGCTAATTTGCACGGTGCCTCCCCATTGTACGAGATAAATCCTTCTCATGGTTAGGATAAATCTGACCACTTGGCGACCCTGTTTGATGCTGAGGTCCGTGGATTTCCTGCTGATTTTAGAGATGACTTTTCTAGATTTTTCGTCAACCTACAGCTGGTCTGGACGACAACTTCTTGACCTAAATCAAGAAGCGCGTGTCTTTTTCGGAAGACTTTACTTCCTTTTAATGATGGAATTGATTCATCGTGTAGATCCATCTTTCTTTCAAATATATTACAGTAAACCGGGTAAAACTGATTAGTATCATCCAAAACAAAAGTACCTGCAATAATCTTGTACAAAGATATGTGATAGATAATTTTTAATTGAATAACTTGGTACATTCTCCCCACACTTAGTTTCTTTCTTTGCCTTTTTATTCTCCTTTATTCCATTTTAAATGAATTCAAGCATTTTAGGTTGTTTCTCAATTTATGTCCTTTCCGAGGTAACGATAATTTCGGCATTAACACCTAGTTTTATCGTTCATAAATATGTATAAACATGATTTTGAATTCATTTAGTTAAAAAATTTTAAAATTTTCATAATATTTAGAAAATAAGCCAAGTATAAACCCGAGAGAATTTATAACCCTTCCCCACACTTGAGATCATGCAATGCCCTCATTTGCATGAAATCAGACTATAATTATTAATTCATGAGGGTGATTAGTGTAGAAAAGTGATTAAAAATACCCAATTTGTAATTACAAAGCTCGTCGAATGATAGATGGCGCGCCTCATCGTTCATTCCTTCATTTATTATATCACATTTGTTGTTTTGCATCTTGTCGTCAAAATCAGTACCTTTTGCTGAACTTAATGTTAGTCTTTGAAAGTGCGTTGTTTTACCCTGTTGTTTACATGATAAAATACGAACATATATACATATTTTTAAAGTTGGGTATATTACCCCACGTTCAAAATTTTATAAAATCAAATATATTTTTTTTTGGCATACTTTAAATCAATAAAATTAAAAATAATGATGAAAAAATTTTTCGCCCCGCCCCCGGGTAAAGTAATTTCGGCTCAACGGCCTAGTCTTCAACTCACGACGAATTTTAGAAATCATTTTTTTTTCAACTTAATGAAATAAAGTAAATTTTTGTTTTTAAATTCACACAAAACTTAAAAAGAAAACATATTAATTTCATATAAAACCTAAAAAACAAAAAAAATTCAGAATGGGGGGAGAAAACTAGTTCTTTAGTGTCTGCTAGCGGAAAAGACCAATCGAATTCCATTCTCGGAACTACACGAGAACAGAACAACTAACTCCAAACAGCATTTTCTTTTTAGAATATTTGAATCTCCTCACACTTAGGTAGATGTGGTGTCGAAATTGTGATTAACTTCATCGTCAATTTCTCTTGGACCATAATCAACTTGCATATCTGTGACTTTTGCTTTAAGCCAGTGACCAGCTTTTTCCGTAATATCCACAAATTCAACTAGCTTCGCCTTTTCTTTAGGCGACAGATTGGATACTAACCGGTTATATAACCTAAAGTTTCCCTTACTTTTAGCATCAATAACCCGTTTAAAAAGTTTCTTCATTGAACTGTTAATAACGGGGTTATTTAATTTCGTATCAACTATGGGGTTCTTTATTATCAAGTCATCATTAGGTGTTACTTCATTTTCCCCACACTTAGGCGTTCTATTATTGTTAAGCATTACCGTTGGAGTTGGTAAAACAACATGGTTCTTACCAATCGTTTTTGTCGGTTCAACGGTTTTGGTTTGTGGATATTTAGACTTTCGAATCATAAAGGTGATCGATTTCTCATCATTACTAAGTGTCATTCTACCCTTTCTTACATCAAATAACGCCCCGGTGGACGCTAAGAATGGTCGACCTAAAATTAGAGGAACGTTTGAGTCCTCTTCTATGTCAATGACAATGAATTCGACTAGAAAGGTTAAATTACCTACTTGAACGGGTAGGTTGTCAGCAATTCCAACTGGGTGCTTAATGGTTTGATCAAGGAGTCGAACACTCGTATCCGTTGGAGTTAACTCACCTACACCTAATCTCTTATATAATGAAAGAGGCATAACACTCACACTTGAACCTAAATCTGCTAGTGCATCATACATGTAGTGACCCGAACTTTTCCATGTTTATATATATTAATTGAGATTGATATTTACATGATTAAATGTTTCCAACATGTTAAGCAATCAAACTTGTTAAGACTTGATTAATTGAAATATGTTTCATATAGACAATTGACCACCCAAGTTGACCGGTGATTCACGAACGTTAAAACTTGTAAAAACTATATGATGACATATATATGGATATATATATAGTTAACATGATACTATGATAAGTAAACATATCATTAAGTATATTAACAATGAACTACATATGTAAAAACAAGACTACTAACTTAATGATTTTTAAACGAGACATATATGTAACGATTATCGTTGTAACGACATTTAATGTATATATATCATATTAAGAGATATTCGTACATCATAATATCATGATAATATAATAATTTAAAATCTCTTTTGATATTATAAACATTGGGTTAACAACATTTAACAAGATCGTTAACCTAAAGGTTTCAAAACAACATTTACATGTAACGACTAACGATGACTTAACGACTCAGTTAAAATGTATATACATGTAGTGTTTTAATATGTATTTATACACTTTTGAAAGACTTCAATACACTTATCAAAATACTTCTACTTAACAAAAATGCTTACAATTACATCCTCGTTCAGTTTCATCAACAATTCTACTCGTATGCACCCGTATTCGTACTCGTACAATACACAGCTTTTAGATGTATGTACTATTGGTATATACACTCCAATGATCAGCTCTTAGCAGCCCTTGTGAGTCACCTAACACATGTGGGAACCATCATTTGGCAACTAGCATGAAATATCTCATAAAATTATAAAAATATGAGTAATCATTCATGACTTATTTACATGAAAACAAAATTACATATCCTTTATATCTAATCCATACACCAACGACCAAAAACACCTACAAACACTTTCATTCTTCAATTTTCTTCATCTAATTGATCTCTCTCAAGTTCTATCTTCAAGTTCTAAGTGTTCTTCATAAATTCCAAAAGTTCTAGTTTCATAAAATCAAGAATACTTTCAAGTTTGCTAGCTCACTTCCAATCTTGTAAGGTGATCATCCAAACTCAAGAAATCTTTGTTTCTTACAGTAGGTTATCATTCTAATACAAGGTAATAATCATATTCAAACTTTGGTTCAATTTCTATAACTATAACAATCTTATTTCAAGTGATGATCTTACTTGAACTTGTTTTCGTGTCATGATTCTGCTTCAAGAACTTCGAGCCATCCAAGGATCCATTGAAGCTAGATCCACTTTTCTCTTTTCCAGTAGGTTTATCCAAGGAACTTAAGGTAGTAATGATGTTCATAACATCATTCGATTCATACATATAAAGCTATCTTATTCGAAGGTTTAAACTTGTAATCACTAGAACATAGTTTAGTTAATTCTAAACTTGTTCGCAAATAAAAGTTAATCCTTATAACTTGACTTTTAAAATCAACTAAACACATATTCTATATCTATATGATATGCTAACTTAATGATTTAAAACCTGGAAACACGAAAAACACCGTAAAACCGGATTTACGCCGTCGTAGTAACACCGCGGGCTGTTTTGGGTTAGTTAATTAAAAACTATGATAAACTTTGATTTAAAAGTTGTTATTCTGGGAAAATGATTTTTATTATGAACATGAAACTATATCCAAAAATTATGGTTAAACTCAAAGTGGAAGTATGTTTTCTAAAATGGTCATCTAGACGTCGTTCTTTCGACTGAAATGACTAACTTTACAAAAACGACTTGTAACTTATTTTTCCGACTATAAACCTATACTTTTCTGTTTAGATTCATAAAATAGAGTTCAATATGAAACCATAGCAATTTGATTCACTCAAAACGGATTTAAAATGAAGAAGTTATGGGTAAAACAAGATTGGATAATTTTTCTCATTTTAGCTACGTGAAAATTGGTAACAAATCTATTCCAACCATAACTTAATCAACTTGTATTGTATATTATGTAATCTTGAGATACCATAGACACGTATACAATGTTTCGACCTATCATGTCGACACATCTATATATATTTCGGAACAACCATAGACACTCTATATATGAATGTTGGAGTTAGCTATACAGGGTTGAGGTTGATTCCAAAATATATATAGTTTGAGTTGTGATCAATACTGAGATACGTATACACTGGGTCGTGGATTGATTCAAGATAATATTTATCGATTTATTTCTGTACATCTAACTGTGGACAACTAGTTGTAGGTTACTAACGAGGACAGCTGACTTAATAAACTTAAAACATCAAAATATATTAAAAGTGTTGTAAATATATTTTGAACATACTTTGATATATATGTATATATTGTTATAGGTTCGTGAATCAACCAGTGGCCAAGTCTTACTTCCCGACGAAGTAAAAATCTGTGAAAGTGAGTTATAGTCCCACTTTTAAAATCTAATATTTCTGGGATGAGAATACATGCAGATTTTATAAATGATTTACAAAATAGACACAAGTACGTGAAACTACATTCTATGGTTGAATTATCGAAATCGAATATGCCCCTTTTTATTAAGTCTGGTAATCTATGAATTAGGGAACAGACACCCTAATTGACGCGAATCCTAAAGATAGATCTATTGGGCCTAACAAACCCCATCCAAAGTACTGGATGCTTTAGTACTTCGAAATTTATATCATATCCGAAGGGTGTCCCGGAATGATGGGGATATTCTTATATATGCATCTTGTTAATGTCGGTTACCAGGTGTTCACCATATGAATGATTTTTATCTCTATGTATGGGATGTGTATTGAAATATGAAATCTTGTGGTCTATTATTATGATTTGATATATATAGGTTAAACCTATAACTCACCAACATTTTTGTTGACGTTTTAAGCATGTTTATTCTCAGGTGATTATTAAGAGCTTCCGCTGTCGCATACTTAAATAAGGACGAGATTTGGAGTCCATGCTTATATGATATTGTGCAAAAACTGCATTCAAGAAACTTATTTTGTTGTAACATATTTGTATTGTAAACCATTATGTAATGGTCGTGTGTAAACAGGATATTTTAGATTATCATTATTTGATAATCTACGTAAAGCTTTTTAAAACCTTTATCTATGAAGTAAAGGCTATGGTTTGTTTTAAAAATGAATGCAGTCTTTGAAAAACGTCTCATATAGAGGTCAAAACCTCGCAACGAAATCAATTAATATGGAACGTTTTTAGTCAATAAGAACGGGACATTTCAGTTGGTATCAGAGCGTTGGTCTTAGAGAACCAGAATTTTGCATTAGTGTGTCTTATCGAGTTTGTTAGGATGCATTAGTGAGTCTGGACTTCGACCGTGTTTACTTGAAAAATGATTGCTTAACAAATTTTGTTGGAAACTATATATTTTTAACATGTGAATATTATGTGATATATTAATCTCTTAACGCGTTTGATATTATGTGATAGATGTCTACCTCTAGAACAAGTCCCATTGACTCACCTAATAATAATGAAGAGTCAAATGTAAATTGGAATGATTTGTGGACTGATTCACAAGTTCCCGAAGAGGAACCGGAAGAAGAGTCGGAACCAGAAGAAGAATCGGAACCGGAAGAAGAATCGGAACCGGATGAAGAAATAGAACCGGTGGGGGAAATAATAAAACGGTTAAGTAAAAGAAAATCCTCAACCAACCGACCAAGGTTAATTATGGTCAATGGTGTTTCCGTCAAGGAATCAAAATATTGGGAGGATTACCAATTCTCCGATGAATCGGATTCCGACTAGAATTCCGATGATGTTATAGAAATTACCCCAACTGAATTTAAAAAGGCAAAAGAAAATAATAAGGGAAAGGGCATAAAAATAGAGAAATCTAATTCCAACCCCGATGAACTTTATATGTATCGTCAACCCCCGAAGTCCTTAAGTTGTAACAATGACCCGGGAACCTCTAAACCACCAGGTTTTTCTAAACCAATGTGGATCACGACGGCTCGTATTAGGGGAACATCATATATCCCTAGAAACTTGGCAAAACGAACCAAAACCGAAGAAGAAGAAACGAGCGAGTCGGAATAAGATAGTTGTATTCGTGTGGTGTAATATATGTAATATAGTGTTCGTATGCTTTATGATATATGTAAAAATTGCTTGTATTAATAAGTATTTTTTTTATGAATCTAACTCTTGTCTATTTTACAGTTTAAAAATACAAAATGGATAGACAACCCAATATTTTAAGAGACCTACCCGGAGACATGATTGATGAAATCTTGTCTAGAGTCGGCCAGAATTCCTCGGCACAACTATTTAAGGCGAGATCAGTTTGTAAGACATTCGAAGCACGTTCCAAGAATGTCTTGGTTTATAAGAGACTTTCGTTTGAAAGATGGGGGATATCACATTGGGAAACCCATAAGTTACGATGTGTTTACTTTGACGCATATATTGCGGGGAACCCAAATGCTATTTTACGCAACGGGTTAAGAAATTATTTTGACTCAATATATCCGAATATTGGACTTCGTGATTTAGAAAAAGCGGCTAACATGCAACATAAAGAAGCATGTTATGCTTACGGATTAGTAATGTTCGCTTCTCACCAAAGTGAGAACAAGAACATCGGGCTACAACTATTAAACAAAACGTTTCCACAAGTGACGGAGTCGGTAATTGGGGTAAGAAATGAGGTTTTTAGATTATTACGGGACTGTTGGACATTACGTAACCCTCGTCCCTTTGATGACGCTACAACACGCTGTCTTATCAACGGCCATAACGGTTATGTTGCACAAGACCAAGGATGGGAAGTAGTCCTAGTAAAACCAGAATGCATGACTTGTTTCTGGACGTATGAATTACGTGTCTTTATTGCCTTTGCTGAACGACTTGTGTACTAGCTAGAATTATCTTCACAACTATCTTGTATCAAAGTTATTGTGTGCTATATTTCATGCTTTATGTAAAATAAGCGGTATTGTAAGTTTGTAAAATATTGTATAAAAGTTTGAACGCGAAATATTATTATAATCAGTTTTTCATATAGAATTGTAGTAGTTGAATTGTATATTAGCTACTAAGTATGAACTTAACGGGTAGGTACTACCCGAATTTAAACTTATAAAACACTAATATGAAGAAAAAGCTTTTATAAATGAGTTCATATTATGCTACGAAATACTATTAACTACTCTTAATATTCTGTATGATTAACTTGTTCCATTTAACTATTTTGAAGGAAATGGCACCGACTACTCGACACACCGTGAATATGAATGAAGAGGAATTCCGTACTTTTCTAGCTTCAAACATAGCCGCAGTACAGGCTGCGCTACATACCAACAATAACCTTGGATCTAGCAGTACAGGAAATCGTGTAGGATGCACCTACAAAGAATTCACTGCCTGCAAACCTTTGGAATTTGATGGAACCGAAGGACCGATCGGATTGAAACGGTGGACCGAGAAGGTCGAATCGGTGTTTGCCATAAGTAAGTGTACTGAAGAGGACAAAGTAAAGTACGCTACGCATACCTTCACAGGTTCTGCGTTAACATGGTGGAATACCTATCTAGAGCAAGTGGGACAAGACGATGCGTACGCACTACCGTGGTCAGCATTCAAGCACTTGATGAACGAGAAGTACCGTCCCAGAACCGAGGTCAATAAGCTCAAGACAGAACTTAGAGGGTTACGAACCCAAGGATTTGATATTACCACGTACGAAAGACGATTCACAGAATTGTGCCTATTGTGTCCGGGAGCATTCGAAGATGAGGAAGAGAAGATCGACGCGTTTGTGAAAGGATTACCAGAAAGAATCCAAGAAGATATAAGTTCACACGAGCCCGCCTCCATACAACAGGCATGTAGAATGGCTCACAAACTCGTGAACCAAATTGAAGAAAGAATTAAAGAACAGACTGCTGAAGAGGCCAATGTGAAGCAAGTCAAAAGAAAGTGGGAGGAAAACGGTGATAAGAATCACCAATACAACAGCAACAGCAATTACAACAATAATCGCAACAATTATCCCAACAATCGCAACATCAATCGCAACTACAACAAACAGCCCAACAACAACAACAACAACAACAGCAACTACAACAATCATCCCAACAACAATAATAACCGCAACAACAACAACAATCAGAAGCAGCTATGCCAAAGGTGTGAAAAGAATCACTCGGGGTTCTGCACCAAATTTTGCAACAAGTGTAAAAGAAATGGTCATAGCGCGGCGAAGTGTGAGGTCTACGGACCAGGGGTTAATAGAACGAAAGGAACAAATGGTGTCGGAACGAGTAATGGCGGAGCAAGTAGTGTCGGAGCAAGTTATGCCAATGTAGTTTGTTATAAATGTGGAAAACCGGGCCACATTATTAGAAATTGCCCGAACCAGGAGAACACGAATGGACAAGGCCGTGGAAGAGTTTTCAATATTAATGCGGCAGAGGCACAGGAAGACCCGGAGCTTGTTACGGGTACGTTTCTTATTGACAATAAATCTGCTTACGTTTTATTTGATTCGGGTGCGGATAGAAGCTATATGAGTAGAGATTTTTGTGCTAAATTAAGTTGTCCATTGACGCCTTTGGATAGTAAATTTTTACTCGAATTAGCAAATGGTAAATTAATTTCAGCAGATAATATATGTCGGAATCGAGAAATTAAACTGGTTAGCGAAACATTTAAGATTGATTTGATACCAGTAGAGTTAGGGAGTTTTGATGTGATAATCGGTATGGACTGGTTGAAAGAAGTGAAAGCGGAGATCGTTTGTTACAAAAATGCAATTCGCATTATACGAGAAAAAGGAAAACCCTTAATGGTGTACGGGGAAAAGGGCAACACGAAGCTACATCTTATTAGTAATTTGAAGGCACAAAAACTAATAAGAAAAGGTTGCTATGCTGTTCTAGCACACGTCGAGAAAGTACAAACTGAAGAAAAGAGCATCAATGATGTTCCCATTGCAAAAGAATTTCCCGATGTATTTCCGAAAGAATTACCGGGATTACCCCCACATCGATCCGTTGAATTTCAAATAGATCTTGTACCAGGAGCTGCACCAATAGCTCGTGCTCCTTACAGACTCGCACCCAGCGAGATGAAAGAACTGCAAAGCCAATTACAAGAACTTTTAGAGCGTGGTTTCATTCGACCAAGCACATCACCGTGGGGAGCTCCTGTTTTGTTTGTCAAGAAGAAAGATGGTACATTCAGGTTGTGTATCGACTACCGAGAGTTGAACAAACTTACCATCAAGAACCGCTACCCACTACCGAGAATCGATGACTTATTTGATCAACTACAAGGCTCGTCTGTTTATTCAAAGATTGACTTACGTTCCGGGTATCATCAAATGCGGGTGAAAGAAGATGATATTCCAAAGACTGCTTTCAGAACACGTTACGGTCATTACGAGTTTATGGTCATGCCGTTTGGTTTAACTAATGCACCAGCTGTGTTCATGGACCTTATGAACCGAGTGTGTGGACCATACCTTGACAAGTTTGTCATTGTTTTCATTGATGACATACTTATTTACTCAAAGAATGACCAAGAACACGGTGAACATTTGAGAAAGGTGTTAGAAGTATTGAGGAAGGAAGAATTGTACGCTAAGTTTTCAAAGTGTGCATTTTGGTTGGAAGAAGTTCAATTCCTCGGTCACATAGTGAACAAAGAAGGTATTAAGGTGGATCCTGAAATGTCCCGTTCTTATTGATTAAAAACGTTCCATATTAATTGATTTCGTTGCGAGGTTTTAACCTCTATATGAGACGTTTTTCAAAGACTGCATTCATTTTTAAACAAACCATAACCTTTATTTCATCAATAAAGGTTTAAAAAGCTTTACGTAGATTATCAAATAATGATAATCTAAAATATCCTGTTTACACACGACCATTACATAATGGTTTACAATACAAATATGTTACAACAAAATAAGTTTCTTGAATGCAGTTTTTACACAATATCATACAAGCATGGACTCCAAATCTTGTCCTTATTTAAGTATGCGACAGCGGAAGCTCTTAATAATCACCTGAGAATAAACATGCTTAAAACGTCAACAAAAATGTTGGTGAGTTATAGGTTTAACCTATATATATCAAATCGTAACAATAGACCACAAGATTTCATATTTCTATACACATCCCATACATAGAGATAAAAATCATTCATATGGTGAACACCTGGTAACCGACAATAACAAGATGCATATATAAGAATATCCCCATCATTCCGGGACACCCTTCGGATATGATATAAATTTCGAAGTACTAAAGCATCCGGTACTTTGGATGGGGTTTGTTAGGCCCAATAGATCTATCTTTAGGATTCGCGTCAATTAGGGTGTCTGTTCCCTAATTCTTAGATTACCAGACTTAATAAAAAGGGGCATATTCGATTTCGATAATTCAACCATAGAATGTAGTTTCACGTACTTGTGTCTATTTTGTAAATCATTTATAAAACCTGCATGTATTCTCATCCCAAAAATATTAGATTTTAAAAGTGGGACTATAACTCACTTTCACAGATTTTTACTTCGTCGGGAAGTAAGACTTGGCCACTGGTTGATTCACGAACCTATAACAATATATACATATATATCAAAGTATGTTCAAAATATATTTACAACACTTTTAATATATTTTGATGTTTTAAGTTTATTAAGTCAGCTGTCCTCGTTAGTAACCTACAACTAGTTGTCCACAGTTAGATGTACAGAAATAAATCGATAAATATTATCTTGAATCAATCCACGACCCAGTGTATACGTATCTCAGTATTGATCACAACTCAAACTATATATATTTTGGAATCAACCTCAACCCTGTATAGCTAACTCCAACATTCACATATAGAGTGTCTATGGTTGTTCCGAAATATATATAGATGTGTCGACATGATAGGTCGAAACATTGTATACGTGTCTATGGTATCTCAAGATTACATAATATATAATACAAGTTGATTAAGTTATGGTTGGAATAGATTTGTTACCAATTTTCACGTAGCTAAAATGAGAAAAATTATCCAATCTTGTTTTACCCATAACTTCTTCATTTTAAATCCGTTTTGAGTGAATCAAATTGCTATGGTTTCATATTGAACTCTATTTTATGAATCTAAACAAAAAAAGTATAGGTTTCTAGTCGGAAAAATAAGTTACAAGTCGTTTTTGTAAAGGTAGTCATTTCAGTCGAAAGAACGACGTCTAGATGACCATTTTAGAAAACATACTTCCACTTTGAGTTTAACCATAATTTTTGGATATAGTTTCATGTTCATAATAAAAATCATTTTCTCAGAATAACAACTTTTAAATCAAAGTTTATCATAGTTTTTAATTAACTAACCCAAAACAGCCCGCGGTGTTACTACGACGGCGTAAATCCGGTTTTACGGTGTTTTTCGTGTTTCCAGGTTTTAAATCATTAAGTTAGCATATCATATAGATATAGAACATGTGTTTAGTTGATTTTAAAAGTCAAGTTAGAAGGATTAACTTTTGTTTGCGAACAAGTTTAGAATTAACTAAACTATGTTCTAGTGATTACAAGTTTAAACCTTCGAATAAGATAGCTTTATATGTATGAATCGAATGATGTTATGAACATCATTACTACCTTAAGTTCCTTGGATGAACCTACTGGAAAAGAGAAAAATGGATCTAGCTTCAATGGATCCTTGGATGGCTCAAAGTTCTTGAAGCAAAATCATGACACGAAAACAAGTTCAAGTAAGATCATCACTTGAAATAAGATTGTTATAGTTATAGAAATTGAACCAAAGTTTGAATATGATTATTACCTTGTATTAGAATGATAACCTACTGTAAGAAACAAAGATTTCTTGAGGTTGGATGATCACCTTACAAGATTGGAAGTGAGCTAGCAAACTTGAAAGTATTCTTGATTTTATGAAACTAGAACTTTTGGAATTTATGAAGAACACTTAGAACTTGAAGATAGAACTTGAGAGAGTTCAATTAGATGAAGAAAATTGAAGAATGAAAGTGTTTGTAGGTGTTTTTGGTCGTTGGTGTATGGATTAGATATAAAGGATATGTAATTTTGTTTTCATGTAAATAAGTCATGAATGATTACTCATATTTTTGTAATCTTATGAGATATTTCATGCTAGTTGCCAAATGATGGTTCCCACATGTGTTAGGTGACTCACATGGGCTGCTAAGAGCTGATCATTGGAGTGTATATACCAATAGTACATACATCTAAAAGCTGTGTATTGTACGAGTACGAATACGGGTGCATACGAGTAGAATTGTTGATGAAACTGAACGAGAATGTAATTGTAAGCATTTTTGTTAAGTAGAAGTATTTTGATAAGTGTATTGAAGTCTTTCAAAAGTGTATAAATACATATTAAAACACTACATGTATATACATTTTAACTGAGTCGTTAAGTCATCGTTAGTCGTTACATGTATGTGTTGTTTTGAAACCTTTAGGTTAACGATCTTGTTAAATGTTGTTAACCCAATGTTTATAATATCAAAAGAGATTTTAAATTATTATATTATCATGATATTATGATGTACGAATATCTCTTAATATGATATATATACATTAAATGTCGTTACAACGATAAACGTTACATATATGTCTCGTTTCAAAATCATTAAGTTAGTAGTCTTGTTTTTACATATGTAGTTCATTGTTAATATAATTAATGATATGTTTACTTATCATAATATCATGTTAACTATATATATAACCATATATATGTCATAATATAGTTTTTTTTTACAAGTTTTAACGTTCGTGAATCACCGGTCAACTTGGGTGGTCAATTGTCTATATGAAACCTATTTCAATTAATCAAGTCTTAACAAGTTTGATTGCTTAACATGTTGGAAACATTTAATCATGTAAACATCAATCTCAATTAATATATATAAACATGGAAAAGTTCGGGTCACTACAGTACCTACCCGTTAAATAAATTTCGTCCCGAAATTTTAAGCTGTTGAAGGTGTTGACGATTCTTCTGGAAATAGATGCGGGTATTTCTTCTTCATCTGATCTTCATGCTCCCAGGTGAACTCGGGTCCTCTACGAGCATTCCATCGAACCTTAACAATTGGTATCTTGTTTTGCTTAAGTCTTTTAACCTCACGATCCATTATTTCGACGGGTTCTTCGATGAATTGGAGTTTTTCGTTGATTTGGATTTCATCTAACGGAATAGTGAGATCTTCTTTAGCAAAACATTTCTTCAAATTCGAGACGTGAAAAGTGTTATGTACAGCCGAGAGTTGTTGAGGTAACTCAAGTCGGTAAGGTACTGGTCCGACACGATCAATAATCTTGAATGGTCCAATATACCTTGGATTTAATTTCCCTCGTTTACCAAATCGAACAACGCCTTTCCAAGGTGAAACTTTAAGCATGACCATCTCCCCAATTTCAAATTCTATATCTTTTCTTTTAATGTCAGCGTAGCTCTTTTGTCGACTTTGGGCGGTTTTCAACCGTTGTTGAATTTGGATGATCTTCTCGGTAGTTTCTTGTATAATCTCCGGACCCGTAATCTGTCTATCCCCCACCTCATTCCAACAAATCGGAGACCTGCAATTTCTACCATAAAGTACTTCAAACGGCGCCATCTCAATGCTTGAATGGTAGCTGTTGTTGTAGGAAAATTCTGCTAACGGTAGATGTCGATCCCAACTGTTTCCGAAATCAATAACACATGCTCGTAGCATGTCTTCAAGCGTTTGTATCGTCCTTTCGCTCTGCCCATCAGTTTGTGGATGATAGGCAGTACTCATGTCTAGACGAGTTCCTAATGCTTGCTGTAATGTCTGCCAGAATCTTGAAATAAATCTGCCATCCCTATCAGAGATAATAGAGATTGGTATTCCATGTCTGGAGACGACTTCCTTCAAATACAGTCGTGCTAACTTCTCCATCTTGTCATCTTCTCTTATTGGTAGGAAGTGTGCTGATTTGGTGAGACGATCAACTATTACCCAAATAGTATCAAAACCACTTGCAGTCCTTGGCAATTTAGTGATGAAATCCATGGTAATGTTTTCCCATTTCCATTCCGGGATTTCGGGTTGTTGAAGTAGACCTGATGGTTTCTGATGCTCAGCTTTGACCTTAGAACACGTCAAACATTCTCCTACGTATTTAGCAACATCGGCTTTCATACCCGGCCACCAAAAATGTTTCTTGAGATCCTTGTACATCTTCCCCGTTCCAGGATGTATTGAGTATCTGGTTTTATGAGCTTCTCTAAGTACCATTTCTCTCATATCTCCAAATTTTGGTACCCAAATCCTTTCAGCCCTATACCGGGTTCCGTCTTCCCGAATATTAAGATGCTTCTCCGATCCTTTGGGTATTTCATCCTTTAAATTTCCCTCTTTTAAAACTCCTTGTTGCGCCTCCTTTATTTGAGTAGTAATGTTATTATGAATCATTATATTCATAGATTTTACTCGAATGGGTTCTCTATCCTTCCTGCTCAAGGCATCGGCTACCACATTTGCCTTCCCCGGGTGGTAACGAATCTCAAAATCGTAATCATTCAATAATTCAATCCACCTACGCTGCCTCATATTCAGTTGTTTCTGATTAAATATGTGTTGAAGACTTTTGTGGTCGGTATATATAATACTTTTGACCCCATATAAGTAGTGCCTCCAAGTCTTTAATGCAAAAACAACTGCGCCTAATTCCAAATCATGCGTCGTATAATTTTGTTCGTGAATCTTCAATTGTCTAGACGCATAAGCAATCACCTTCGTTCGTTGCATTAATACACAACCGAGACCTTGCTTTGATGCGTCACAATAAATCACAAAATCATCATTCCCTTCAGGCAATGACAATATAGGTGCCGTAGTTAGCTTTTTCTTCAATAACTGAAACGCTTTCTCTTGTTCATCATTCCATTCAAATTTCTTCTCTTTATGCGTTAATGCAGTCAAGGGTTTTGCTATTCTGGAAAAGTCTTGGATGAACCTTCTGTAGTAACCAGCTAGTCCTAAAAACTGGCGTATGTGTTTCGGAGTTTTCGGGGTTTCCCACTTTTCAACAGTTTCTATCTTTGCCGGATCCACCTTAATACCTTCTTTGTTCACTATGTGACCGAGGAATTGAACTTCTTCCAACCAAAATGCACACTTTGAAAACTTAGCGTACAATTCTTCCTTCCTCAATACTTCTAACACCTTTCTCAAATGTTCACCGTGTTCTTGGTCATTCTTTGAGTAAATAAGTATGTCATCAATGAAAACAATGACAAACTTGTCAAGGTATGGTCCACACACTCGGTTCATAAGGTCCATGAACACAGCTGGTGCATTAGTTAAACCAAACGGCATGACCATAAACTCGTAATGACCGTAACGTGTTCTGAAAGCAGTCTTTGGAATATCATCTTCTTTCACCCGCATTTGATGATACCCAGAACGTAAGTCAATCTTTGAATAAACAGACGAGCCTTGTAGTTGATCAAATAAGTCGTCGATTCTCGGTAGTGGGTAGCGGTTCTTGATGGTAAGTTTGTTCAACTCTCGGTAGTCGATACACAACCTGAATGTACCATCTTTCTTCTTGACAAACAAAACAGGAGCTCCCCACGGTGATGTGCTTGGTCAAATGAAACCACGCTCTAAAAGTTCTTGTAATTGGCTTTGCAGTTCTTTCATCTCGCTGGGTGCTAGTCTGTAAGGAGCACGAGCTATTGGTGCAGCTCCTGGTACAAGATCTATTTGAAATTCAACGGATCGATGTGGGGGTAATCCCGGTAATTCTTTCGGAAATACATCGGGAAATTCTTTTGCGATGGGAACATCATTGATGCTCTTTTCTTCAGTTTGTACTTTCTCGACGTGTGCTAGAACAGCATAGCAACCTTTTCTTATTAGTTTTTGTGCCTTCAAATTACTAATAAGATGTAGCTTCGTGTTGCCCTTTTCTCCGTACACCATTAAGGGTTTTCCTTTTTCTCGTATAATGCGAATTGCATTTTTGTAACAAACGATCTCCGCTTTCACTTCTTTCAACCAGTCCATACCGATTATCACATCAAAACTCCCTAACTCTACTGGTATCAAATCAATCTTAAATGTTTCGCTAACCAGTTTAATTTCTCGATTCCGACATATATTATCTGCTGAAATTAATTTACCATTTGCTAATTCGAGTAAAAATTTACTATCCAAAGGCGTCAATGGACAACTTAATTTAGCACAAAAATCTCTACTCATATAGCTTCTATCCGCACCCGAATCAAATAAAACGTAAGCAGATTTATTGTCAATAAGAAACGTACCCGTAACAAGCTCCGGGTCTTCCTGTGCCTCTACCGCATTAATATTGAAAACTCTTCCACGGCCTTGTCCATTCGTGTTCTCCTGGTTCGGGCAATTTCTAATAATGTGGCCTGGTTTTCCACATTTATAACAAACTACATTGGCATAACTTGCTCCGACACTACTTGCTCCGCCATTACTCGTTCCGACACCATTTGTTCCTTTCGTTCTATTAACCCCTGGTCCGTAAAGCTCACACTTCGCCGCGCTATGACCATTTCTTTTACACTTGTTGCAAAATTTGGTGCAGAACCCCGAGTGATTCTTTTCACACCTTTGGCATAGCTGCTTCTGATTGTTGTTGTTGTTGCGGTTATTATTGTTGTTGGGATGATTGTTGTAGTTGCTGTTGTTGTTGTTGTTGTTGTTGTTGTTGGGCCGTTTGTTGTAGTTGCGATTGATGTTGCGATTGTTGGGATAATTGTTGCGATTATTGTTGTAATTGCTGTTGTTGTTGTATTGGTGATTCTTATCACCGTTTTCCTCCCACTTTCTTTTGACTTGCTTCACATTGGCCTCTTCAGCAGTCTGTTCTTTAATTCTTTCTTCAATCTGGTTCACTAGTTTGTGAGCCATTCTACATGCCTGTTGTATGGAGGCGGGCTCGTGTGAACTTATATCTTCTTGGATTCTTTCCGGTAATCCTTTCACAAACGCGTCGATCTTCTCTTCCTCATCTTCGAATGCTCCCGGACACAATAGGCACAATTCTGTGAATCGTCTTTCGTACGTGGTAATATCAAATCCTTGGGTTCGTAACCCTCTAAGTTCTGTCTTGAGCTTATTGACCTCG
This sequence comes from Rutidosis leptorrhynchoides, assembly GCF_046630445.1. Lineage (NCBI taxonomy): Eukaryota > Viridiplantae > Streptophyta > Magnoliopsida > Asterales > Asteraceae > Rutidosis > Rutidosis leptorrhynchoides. Next base: position 379,263,020 of record NC_092335.1, on the reverse strand, counting down.
GTTCTGGGACGGTACTTCTCGTTCATCAAGTGCTTGAATGCTGACCACGGTAGTGCGTACGCATCATCTTGTCCCACTTGCTCTAGATAGGTATTCCACCATGTTAACGCAGAACCTGTGAAGGTATGCGTAGCGTACTTCACTTTGTCCTCTTCAGTACACTTACTTATGGCAAACACCGATTCAACCTTCTCGGTCCACCGTTTCAATCCGATCGGTCCTTCGGTTCCATCAAATTCCAAAGGTTTGCAGGCAGTGAATTCTTTGTAGGTGCATCCTACACGATTTCCTGTACTGCTAGATCCAAGGTTATTGTTGGTATGTAGCGCAGCCTGTACTGCGGCTATGTTTGAAGCTAGAAAAGTACGGAATTCCTCTTCATTCATATTCACGGTGTGTCGAGTAGTCGGTGCCATTTCCTTCAAAATAGTTAAATGGAACAAGTTAATCATGCAGAATATTAAGAGTAGTTAATAGTATTTCGTAGCATAATATGAACTCATTTATAAAAGCTTTTTCTTCATATTAGCGTTTTATAAGTTTAAATTCGGGTAGTACCTACCCGTTAAGTTCATACTTAGTAGCTAATATACAATTCAACTACTACAATTCTATATGAAAAACTGATTATAATAATATTTCGCGTTCAAACTTTTATACAATATTTTACAAACTTACAATACCGCTTATTTTACATAAAGCATGAAATATAGCACACAATAACTTTGATACAAGATAGTTGTGAAGACAATTCTAGCTAGTACACAAGTCGTTCAGCAAAGGCAATAAAGACACGTAATTCATACGTCCAGAAACAAGTCATGCATTCTGGTTTTACTAGGACTACTTCCCATCCTTGGTCTTGTGCAACATAACCGTTATGGCCGTTGATAAGACAGCGTGTTGTAACATCATCAAAGGGACGAGGGTTACGTAATGTCCAACAGTCCCGTAATAATCTAAAAACCTCATTTCTTACCCCAATTACCGACTCCGTCACTTGTGGAAACGTTTTGTTTAATAGTTGTAGCCCGATGTTCTTGTTCTCACTTTGGTGAGAAGCGAACATTACTAATCCGTAAGCATAACATGCTTCTTTATGTTGCATGTTAGCCGCTTTTTCTAAATCACGAAGTCCAATATTCGGATATATTGAGTCAAAATAATTTCTTAACCCGTTGCGTAAAAAAGCATTTGGGTTCCCCGCAATATATGCGTCAAAGTAAACACATCGTAACTTATGGGTTTCCCAATGTGATATCCCCCATCTTTCAAACGAAAGTCTCTTATAAACCAAGACATTCTTGGAACGTTCTTCGAATGTCTTACAAACTGATGTCGCCTTAAATAGTTGTGCCGAAGAATTCTGGCCGACTCTAGACAAGATTTCATCAATCATGTCTCCGGGTAGGTCTCTTAAAATATTGGGTTGTCTATCCATTTTGTGTTTTTAAACTGTAAAATAGACAAGAGTTAGATTCATAAAAAAATACTTATTAATACAAGCAATTTTTACATATATCATAAAGCATAAGAACACTATATTCCATATATTACACCACACGAATACAACTATCTTATTCCGACTCGCTCGTTTCTTCTTCTTCGGTTTTGGTTCGTTTTGCCAAGTTTCTAGGGATATATGATGTTCCCCTAATACGAGCCGTCGTTGTCCACATTGGTTTAGAAAAACCTGGTGGTTTAGAGGTTCCCGGGTCATTGTTACAACTTAAGGACTTCGGGGGTTGACGATACATATAAAGTTCATCGGGGTTGGAATTAGATTTCTCTATTTTTATGCCCTTTCCCTTATTATTTTCTTTTGCCTTTTTAAATTCAGTTGGGGTAATTTCTATAACATCATCGGAATTCTCGTCGGAATCCGATTCATCGGAGAATTGGTAATCCTCCCAATATTTTGCTTCCTTGGCGGAAACACCATTGACCATAATTAACTTTGGTCGGTTGGTTGAGGATTTTCTTTTACTTAACCGTTTTATTATTTCCCCCACCGGTTCTATTTCTTCATCCGGTTCCGATTCTTCTTCCGGTTCCGATTCTTCTTCCGGTTCCGACTCTTCTTCCGGTTCCTCTTCGGGAACTTGTGAATCAGTCCACAAATCATTCCAATTTACATTTGACTCTTCATTATTATTAGGTGAGTCAATGGGACTTGTTCTAGAGGTAGACATCTATCACATAATATCAAACACGTTAAGAGATTAATATATCACATAATATTCATATGTTAAAAATATATAGTTTCCAACAAAAATGTTAAGCAATCATTTTTAAAGAAAACACGGTCGAAGTCCAGACTCACTAATGCATCCTAACAAACTCGATAAGACACACTAATGCAAATTTTCTGGTTCTCTAAGACCAACGCTCGGATACCAACTGAAATGTCCCGTTCTTATTGATTAAAAACGTTCCATATTAATTGATTTCGTTGCGAGGTTTTGACCTCTATATGAGACGTTTTTCAAAGACTGCATTCATTTTTAAACAAACCATAACCTTTATTTCATCAATAAAGGTTTAAAAAGCTTTACGTAGATTATCAAATAATGATAATCTAAAATATCCTGTTTACACACGACCATTACATAATGGTTTACAATACAAATATGTTACAACAAAATAAGTTTCTTGAATGCAGTTTTTACACAATATCATACAAGCATGGACTCCAAATCTTGTCCTTATTTAAGTATGCGACAGCGGAAGCTCTTAATAATCACCTGAGAATAAACATGCTTAAAACGTCAACAAAAATGTTGGTGAGTTATAGGTTTAACCTATATATATCAAATCGTAACAATAGACCACAAGATTTCATATTTCTATACACATCCCATACATAGAGATAAAAATCATTCATATGGTGAACACCTGGTAACCGACAATAACAAGATGCATATATAAGAATATCCCCATCATTCCGGGACACCCTTCGGATATGATATAAATTTCGAAGTACTAAAGCATCCGGTACTTTGGATGGGGTTTGTTAGGCCCAATAGATCTATCTTTAGGATTCGCGTCAATTAGGGTGTCTGTTCCCTAATTCTTAGATTACCAGACTTAATAAAAAGGGGCATATTCGATTTCGATAATTCAACCATAGAATGTAGTTTCACGTACTTGTGTCTATTTTGTAAATCATTTATAAAACCTGCATGTATTCTCATCCCAAAAATATTAGATTTTAAAAGTGGGACTATAACTCACTTTCACAGATTTTTACTTCGTCGGGAAGTAAGACTTGGCCACTGGTTGATTCACGAACCTATAACAATATATACATATATATCAAAGTATGTTCAAAATATATTTACAACACTTTTAATATATTTTGATGTTTTAAGTTTATTAAGTCAGCTGTCCTCGTTAGTAACCTACAACTAGTTGTCCACAGTTAGATGTACAGAAATAAATCGATAAATATTATCTTGAATCAATCCACGACCCAGTGTATACGTATCTCAGTATTGATCACAACTCAAACTATATATATTTTGGAATCAACCTCAACCCTGTATAGCTAACTCCAACATTCACATATAGAGTGTCTATGGTTGTTCCGAAATATATATAGATGTGTCGACATGATAGGTTGAAACATTGTATACGTGTCTATGGTATCTCAAGATTACATAATATATAATACAAGTTGATTAAGTTATGGTTGGAATAGATTTGTTACCAATTTTCACGTAGCTAAAATGAGAAAAATTATCCAATCTTGTTTTACCCATAACTTCTTCATTTTAAATCCGTTTTGAGTGAATCAAATTGCTATGGTTTCATATTGAACTCTATTTTATGAATCTAAACAAAAAAAGTATAGGTTTCTAGTCGGAAAAATAAGTTACAAGTCGTTTTTGTAAAGGTAGTCATTTCAGTCGAAAGAACGACGTCTAGATGACCATTTTAGAAAACATACTTCCACTTTGAGTTTAACCATAATTTTTGGATATAGTTTCATGTTCATAATAAAAATCATTTTCTCAGAATAACAACTTTTAAATCAAAGTTTATCATAGTTTTTAATTAACTAACCCAAAACAGCCCGCGGTGTTACTACGACGGCGTAAATCCGGTTTTACGGTGTTTTTCGTGTTTCCAGGTTTTAAATCATTAAGTTAGCATATCATATAGATATAGAACATGTGTTTAGTTGATTTTAAAAGTCAAGTTATAAGGATTAACTTTTGTTTGCGAACAAGTTTAGAATTAACTAAACTATGTTCTAGTGATTACAAGTTTAAACCTTCGAATAAGATAGCTTTATATGTATGAATCGAATGATGTTATGAACATCATTACTACCTTAAGTTCCTTGGATGAACCTACTAGAAAATAGAAAAATGGATCTAGCTTCAATGGATCCTTGGATGGCTCAAAGTTCTTGAAGCAAAATCATGACACGAAAACAAGTTCAAGTAAGATCATCACTTGAAATAAGATTGTTATAGTTATAGAAATTGAACCAAAGTTTGAATATGATTATTACCTTGTATTAGAATGATAACCTACTGTAAGAAACAAAGATTTCTTAAGGTTGGATGATCACCTTACAAGATTGGAAGTGAGCTAGCAAACTTGAAAGTATTCTTGATTTTATGAAACTAGAACTTTTGGAATTTATGAAGAACACTTAGAACTTGAAGATAGAACTTGAGAGAGTTCAATTAGATGAAGAAAATTGAAGAATGAAAGTGTTTGTAGGTGTTTTTAGTCGTTGGTGTATGGATTAGATATAAAGGATATGTAATTTTGTTTTCATGTAAATAAGTCATGAATGATTACTCATATTTTTGTAATCTTATGAGATATTTCATGCTAGTTGCCAAATGATGGTTCCCACATGTGTTAGGTGACTCACATGGGCTGCTAAGAGCTGATCATTGGAGTGTATATACCAATAGTACATACATCTAAAAGCTGTGTATTGTACGAGTACGAATACGGGTGCATACGAGTAGAATTGTTGATGAAACTGAACGAGAATGTAATTGTAAGCATTTTTGTTAAGTAGAAGTATTTTGATAAGTGTATTGAAGTCTTTCAAAAGTGTATAAATACATATTAAAACACTACATGTATATACATTTTAACTGAGTCGTTAAGTCATCGTTAGTCGTTACATGTAAGTGTTGTTTTGAAACCTTTAGGTTAACGATCTTGTTAAATGTTGTTAACCCAATGTTTATAATATCAAAAGAGATTTTAAATTATTATATTATCATGATATTATGATGTTGATGTCGAACGAGGTGTATATAAAATAGCTTATATTTTACTAGGAAATACTATTAAATACGATACAATTTTACACAAGATATTTATTTATTTATAGAATGGATATACTTAAACCTTGCTACAACACTTATAGGCAGTGTACCTAATCGTACAGTAGTGTAGTTTTTAGTAAGTCCGGTTCGTTCCACAGGGAAATCTTTAAACAAAGCTCAACGCTATATTAGTTTACTTTTATAAAAATACAAATATATATATAAGTAATATTATTATTATAAAGGGGGGTTTTTACCGTTTAATGACCGGTTTGTCGATTTTAAAACTTTAGTCGCAGTTAAAACCTAATGTAAAATATTAAATAAATACAAGACTTTAAATTAAAGCGTAAAGTAAATAACGATAATGAAATTGCGAATAATAAAAATGCGATAAAATTAAATTGCGATAATTAAAAAGTACGATAATTAAAAGTGCGATAAAATAAAATAACAATAAATAAAAGTGCGATAATTAGAAGTGCAATTAAATATAAAATAAAGGAAATTAAATATGAAATAAAAGAATTATGCTTATTTAAACTTCCGTAATCATGATGTTTGACGTGTTGATTTTAGTTTTATGCCCATGGGTTAATTGTCCTTTGTCCTGGATTATTCAATATGTCCGTCTGGTTTTTGTCCATAACAGTCCATCAGTCATAAATATAAATTGCAAGTGTCCTTGTCAAATTATTATTATACCCGAAGATAAATATTCCAACTAATTGGGGATTCGAATTGTAACAAGGTTTTAATACTTTGTTTAATGAATACACCAGGTTATCGACTGCGTGTAAACCAAGGTTTTACTACTTTGTTAACAATTACACCAATTACCCTTGAATGTAATTTCACCCCTGTTTTAATTATTCTAGTGGCTATTAATCCATTCCCGTGTCCGGTTAAATGAACGATTATTCGTACATATAAATACCCCGCCCATCGTGTCCGATCGAGTGTATATGGTAATTTATAGGGACGCCCAATTGTAAATCTTTATATTAACATTAACAAACTTTCATTTAGTTAAACAAATATAAAGCCCATTAATAGCCCATAGTCTAGTTTCCACAAGTGTCGTTCTTTTGTCCAAACCCCAATTATGGTACAAAGCCCAATTACCCAATTTTAATAATTAGCCTAACATCATGATTACTTCGTTTTAAACAAGCATAATAATAACTTAGCTACGAGACATTAATATAAAAAGGTTGAACATAACTTACAATGATTAAAAATAGCGTAGCGTTACACGGACAGAATTTCGACTTACACCCTTACAACATTCGCTAACATACCCTTATTATTAGAATTATAATTAAAATTAAAATATAAATTATAAATATAAATATATATTACTTCGTATGAATGAGAAGAAAAAATGATGATGATTTTGATCAGAATTCGGGTTGATTTATAGCCAGACTTGATTTTTGGGGCTCCGCGACTCGCGGCCAAATACCCTTAAAACTCCGCGAGTCGCGGAGAGGTATTTACAGTTTACACCCTTGGAGTTTCCTGCTGCCGACGGTTTTAAATATATATATATAATATATATATAATTAATATAATTAATTATATATTATATTATATTTATATATATAGTTAACTTGTAATTTTTAGTCCGTTGCGTCGAGCGTTAAGAATTGACTCTGGTCCCGGTTCCGGATTTTCGAACGTCCTCGCGTACAATTTAATATCTTGTACTTTGCGTTTTGAATCTTGTACTCTTGTGATTTTGAGACGTTTCTTATCAATAATTGGAACCTTTTTTATTGTCTTTTGTTCTTTTGAGCTTTTTGGTCGTTTGCGTCTTCAAATCGTCGAATCTGTCTTTTGTCTTCACCTTTTATTATTTAAACGAATATCACTTGTAAATAGAACAATTGCAACTAAAAGCTTGTCTTTCTTGAGGAATAATGCTATGAAATATATGTTCGTTTTTAGCATTATCAAATATTCCCACACTTGAGCGTTGCTTGTCCTCAAGCAATATTGTCTTGAAATACTAGAATCACTTCTTTATTCTTCACACTTTGTACATCAGTGATTTCTATACGGCGGTATAAACAATGGTAGTAACGATATGGTTTACAGTCCCACATGACTATAAAAATTTAGATCCATTAAGGAAATTGGATCTTTATGAAAACATTTGATCTTTTGAAAATTAAATCTAGTTTTTTTTTTTTTACCCTAGATAAGTTTTCCGGAATAACCCTTTACCGGTGTTTGCAAAATATTTTTGTGGGTTTGGTGGGTTTCAGATTTGAAAATTTTAGCTCAAAACTTGCGGTTTTGTGTCACCCACTTGCTAACCTTGTATTTGGAAAGCAACACGTCCAGTTTACTTGTTCCGTATATTACCTTTCGGCAAACTACCGTCCGGTTGTAAAGGAAAGCGTTGAACAAGCAACTGTTTAAGGCAATGTCCCGTGACATGCTTTTGATTATGGTCTATAACGTGTCGGACGCAATTACTATCCTTGGTAGGAGCAATAGTAAAGCTCACCCTTATAATTTGTCGGTCTGGCACAAGGTCCTGTCTTTGACCATGTTATGTAACCACCGTTCTTACGGTTGACACCCGATTTAGTTCAGGTGACCTAATGAATTCCAGGTGAATTCCTAGGATTTTACGTTCAATGGTAATGAACGCATTGAAAATAGGGTTTTCAGAAAACAAATCGGTTTATAATTTTGATCAAAATATTTTCTCGTTCAAGCTCGAGTTTAGATATCATTGAATTCCATGAGTTTGTAATTCTCAATCTTTAAGGTCAATCTCTAGGATTGAGTAATATCAGTCTTAAAAGCTGATTTTTAATCTTTAAGGAGATTATCCTTTCTGGGGATCTGATTCATTAGTCTTATCCAGCTAATTTGCACGGTGCCTCCCCATTGTACGAGATAAATCCTTCTCATGGTTAGGATAAATCTGACCACTTGGTGACCCTGTTTAATGCTGAGGTCCGTGGATTTCCTGCTGATTTTAGTGATGACTTTTCTAGATTTTTCGTCAACCTACAGCTGGTCTGAACGACAACTTCATGACCTAAATCAAGAAGCGCGTGTCTTTTTCGGAAGACTTTACTTCCTTTTAATGATGGAATTGATTCATCGTGTAGGTCCATCTCTTCTTTTCTTTCATCGGGTAAAACAGTTTAGTTTAGTTCAAAGCAAAAGTATTTTCAGTTATTTGTTACAAATATATGTGACATATGTTTAAAATAACTTGGTAAATTTTCCCACACTTGGCTTTTTATTTTTCTTTTTATTGTCCTCTATTCCATTTTAAATGAATTTTAACATTTTAGTTTGTTTCTCAATTTATGTCCTTTCCGAGGTAACAATAATTTCGGTGTTAAAACCTAGTTTTATCGTTCATAAATATGTATAAACATGATTTGAATTCATTTATTTGAAAATTTTTTTTAAAATTTTACTAGAATTGGGTAGTCAGTATATAAGACTAGTGCTGTTCTTTTTTATCAGAGAGCACTAGATTCTAATACAACTACTGCTTTACTAGTATTTTTAATGGTAACCAAGTGTATAAAGTAAAAATTTTTAAAATCCGAAAGAATTTAACCCCTTCCCACACTTAAGATCTTGCAATGCCCTCATTTGCAAGAAATCAGTAACAATTTAAATTATTGAGGGTGATTTGTGTGAAAATGATTAAATTTTTACCAAAGTTTCCAAATATATTGGCGTTTGTTTGCTGAATGATAAATGGTGCACGTCATTTGTTCATTCCGTCTTGTTGTTATTTCACATATATTTTGCATCTTGTCGTCAAAATTAGTTGCTTTTGCTGAACTTAATGCCAGTCTTTGAAAATGCGTTGTTTTACCCTGTTTTGTACATAAGATAAACTGCAAACATATATACATATTTTTGAAGTTTGGTTTATTACCCCACATTCAAAAATTATTAAAATCTAAGAATAAAAGTTAGAAATTATAAAAATGATTACAATATTAACAAAAATATTAAATGCATCAATAATTACAAATTACAAAATAAAAAAAAAAAATAATAAGTAAACTAAGGATGATATTGGTACCAATAGGGGTTCCAGGCATACCCATACGTGCTATAGAATGCTTCGGCAGGATCATACGTAGGATATGGTGGCTGCATCTCTATCGACCAAGGAGGGAAGACGGGTTTTGGTGTAGGAATATAGTTTCTACCTATATGTTGGCAATGCGCTATGATCTGGTTCTGATGAACTTGCCAATCTTCAAATGCTCTCTGTCTAGCATTTTCGTATTCCTGAGAAGCTATAAACCTATGCATTTCTTGCATCTCATTCCCCCCTCCTACATTACCTTGTTCCTGGTTTCTCTCTACCTGTGGATGTCTACCATTGTATCGTACTGCGGCGTTATTTCGCCGCTTCAACACTTTCGCACCATGGTATACATTTAAACCTATAGTGTCGCGGGGTTCCGGCTCTTCTACTAATAATCCCCCCCGACTTATATCCACACCGAGATATTCACCAATCAAAGTAATAAAAATACCACCTCCTATTATGCTATGTGGACGCATCCCTCGAACCATAGCTGATAAATAATAACCCACACAATATGGTATACTTACAGCGCTGTGTGGGTCTCGAATACACATATGGTAAAACAAATCTTGTTCATTTACCTTTTCTTTGTTTTTACCCCTTTGTGTAATCGAATTAGCTAAAAACCTATGTATTACTCTTAATTCGGCTCTATCTATATCCAAATAAGAGTAGTTTCCCCCTTTGAAACGGTGGTGGCTTGTCATTTGACTCCACACACCGTGTGTATCAAAATTCTCATCTATTTTCCTACCGTTTAGTATCAATCCTCTACAATCGGCATACGCTAATTCCTCAGGCGTATATATACGTAAAGCCTGAGCCATGTCCAGTAAAGACATGTGGCGCATCGAACCGCCTAACAAAAATCTAATAAAAGAACGATCGGTTAAACTAGCTACCCGATCATTCAACTCTATACTACATAACAACTCTTCACACCATACTTTATATACAGGTCTGCGTATGGTGAATAAACATATCCAGTCATTAAAATAAGAATTACCATACCTCTGTACCAGTAATTCCCTAATTGGCCCGGCCAATTCTACAGCTTCCAAGGGTCCCCATTCTATGACCCTTGGTACCTCAACAACCTTGGAATGAAGAGTATGCAAACCCCGTTGATATTTTGGATAATCTATCCAAAGTCTGTCAAATCTCAGGTTCGGGTGCAACTGTTCCAAGTGCATATCTGAAAAGGTCATGACTGGATGAGGTACATCCTGCTTGTAGTAGTTATCTACCTCCTGTTGTTCCAAGTTCTCAGCAGGAGCATGACGGGCTTGGGATGAAGATTCACCCCTTTCATTCTGCAAAACACATCAAACACAAATTTTGTGCATCCAAATATGCATTAGTGTCAGCAAAATCATCAATCAAAATAATTACAATGACATTATCAATTTATATCAAACTTAAGCTCATTTTCACATTTTTATCAAATCTACACTTTTTCAAATAAGCATATACGAAAATTTTCGCCAAGTTCATAAGCATTCAACTCAAATAACATGTCAAAATAATCATTACTAGCAAATAAACAAGTCTCAAATGGCATAATCTTTCAAAAATCAAGTTCATGAATTTTGAACTTGAAAAAGTCCACTTTAATTCTCAAAATCATGTTTAGGCTCAAAGTTTGGATCTTTTAACTACCTAGACATGTTACACTACTCAATTTAGCAATAATTCATGACAAAAATCGGCCATAACCTGTTTATATCAAAAAGCCCCAAATTGCTCAAGAACACAAACCCTAGATTATTCAAAATTTGAAGTTTAAGGCTTCTAATCATGTTAAACAGCATCAATCTAGGTTATACAAGCATAATACATAAACAATTTAAGTCTAATTACACTAAAAAGCATCAAAATCAAATTGGGGAAAAATAGCTCAAGAACACTAAAATTCGAATTAAATGGTGTTTAGGTGTAGAAATTTACCGTTTTTCTTGAGTAGTTCTTAGATATCATCCTTCTCAACATGATTTTAGCAAAAAATTTGGTGATTACCGGTTAAAAATTGAGATTTTTGGGGGTGATTTTCGGGTTTTTTCGAGGTGTTTTCGCAGTATTTTTGCTGTGTTTTTGTTTGTGGGAGTGAACTGATCGTGCAGCTAGTTTTATTTTTTTTTTCTGTAATTTTGTCCCTCCGCGAGTCGCGGAGGTTTGCACTGCAAACTCCGCGAGTCGCGGAGTTTACCCCTTTTTTTTTTTTTTTTTTTTTTTTTTTTTTTTATAATCTTTAACTTATAAAACAATTAAGAAATTAATTTTAAAATTTTGTTTCCCTTGTTATTTAGGACGAGGTCGTTTCGGATCGATGTCCTAGTCCGTCCCTCGACAAAATTTTAAAATTTGTCTTTTTGTAGCGATTGTTTTAAAAGCTAAGATTTTTGGGTTTTTTAATGTTTTTGGCATACTTTAAATCAATAAGATTAAAAATAATGATAATAAAAGTTCTCGTCCCTCCCTCGGGTAAAGCAATTTCGGTTCAAAGACCTAGTCTTCAACTTACGACGAATTTTAAAAATCATATTCTTAACTTAATGAGATAAAGTAAATTTTTGTTTTTAAATTCACACAACTTAAATATAAAATTCAAAATTAAAATTAAAAATTCACACCAAACTCAAAATTTAAAATGCATAAAATTAAAATTTCATATTTTAAAAATTAAAAATTCACACCAAACTTAATTTAAAAATTCATAAATTCATACCAAACTTATATTAATTTTTCAAATATTTATAATTTTAAAAATATTGTTTTTACAAAGTTTACAATATTAATTTAAGATTTAAATATTAAGATTAAAAATATGGTAAAAAAAAAATTTTTTTTTTTTTTCTTTTTATCCCACTTTAATCAGTCAAATATTATCAAAAATATGCGCCCCTCTTTTCGGTAAAGTAATTTCGGTTCCAAGACCTAATTTAACTCATGACGAATTTTTGAAATATTTTGGGTTGATTGATTAAAGATATTTATACCTTAAGAATAAACGTTAAATTTCGCAGTGATGTAATAAATTTTTGAACGATATCAATAATTTCGGTCGCCATACCTAATTTTATTTAATACCAATTTAATACTTTTTAGCGAACAAATTAGCGTTTATTATCAAAAGGTTAAAAATAAAAATAAAAATAAAAACTGTACAGACATACCTGTGAAATAGATTTCTTAGTTATATGATCTATTATATTCATAAGATAGTCGGTTTAATTGGTTTTCCATGGCTGCATAGGCGTAACCTCGAGCATTCATTGTCTTTTCTTCTAAACATATGAACGGTCCGTCTCTGCATAAAGTAACAAATTCGGTATTTGAATAGGTTTGATTATTTGAACATTTACCTCCATGTGACCATTTTCCGCATTTGTGACATTTTTCTAGGTGTCGTGCTCTTCTTTTCGCTGCGGATTTTGATTTTCCTTTACCAAATTGTAACTTATTATCTTCGCATCTGGATCCTTTTCTAACTCCGTCCATTCTTTCTCTGATTACTGATACTATTTCACTCGGGAGTATGTCATTATTACGTTTAGTGATCAAAGCGTGTAGCATTAGACCATGGTTTAGTTCACAGGCAGTCTTCATTTTGTAAAAACCTAAAAAAAATAAAAATTCAGAATGGGGGGAGAAGACTAGTTCTTTAGGGTCTGCTAGGGAAAGACCATACGTGTTCCATTTTCGAGTACTACACGAAAACAGACAATCTAACTCTAACAGAAATACATATTATCTTTTAAAGACTTGATTCTCCCCACACTTAGTTAGCTGTGGTGTCGAAATTGTGATTAACTTCGTTGTCGACTTCCATCGGACCCTGTATGTAATGTTTAACTCTGTGACCATTAACTTTAAATTCATTCCCATTTGAATTTATTAATTCTATCGTTCCGTATGGGAAAACTCTTTTGACTATGAATGGTCCAGACCATCTTGATTTCAATTTTCCAGGAAATAGCTTGAATCGTGAATTGAAAAGAAGAACTCTGTCTCCTTCTTTGAATTCTTTTGAACTTCTGATTCTTTTATCATGCCATTTCTTCGTTCTTTCTTTATAGATTAACGAATTATCGTATGCTTCATGTCTTAATTCTTCTAATTCGTTTAGTTGACTTAATCGTAGACGTCCGGCTTCATGTAAATCAAGATTACATGTCTTCAAAGCCCAAAATGCTTTGTGTTCAATTTCTACTGGAAGATGACATGCTTTTCCATACACAAGTCTAAAAGGTGTGGTTCCAATTGGAGTTTTGTAGGCTGTTCTAAAAGCCCAGAGTGCATCCTCCAATTTAATGGACCATTCCTTCGGATTTGATCCTACGGTTTTCTCTAGAATACGTTTTAAGGCTCGGTTGGTATTTTCAACTTGTCCACTTGTTTGTGGATGATATGCAGTGGAGATTTTATGAGTTACTCCATATCTTTTAAGAACTTTCTCAAGTTGATTATTACAGAAATGAGTACCCCGATCACTTATTAAAGCTTTCGGTGTTCCAAACCTTGCAAAAAGACGTTTTAAAAAGTTGACTACAACTCGTGCATCGTTAGTTGGGAGAGCTTGTGCTTCCGCCCATTTAGATACATAATCAATGGCTACGAGTATATATAGATTATTATGAGATTTTGGAAATGGACCCATAAAGTCAATACCCCAAATGTCAAATACTTCACATACTTGGATGACATTTTGTGGCATTTCATCACGTTGACTTATTCTTCCGGCCCTTTGACATGCATCACAGGATTTGCAAAGAAGGTGTGCGTCTTTGTAAATTGTAGGCCAATAGAATCCAGCTTCATAAACTTTTCTTGCTGTTAGTTGAGGCCCATAATGCCCTCCTGTTGGTCCTGTGTGACAATGGTTTAAAATTTTACTAACTTCATCTCCAAATACACATCGGCGTATTATTCCATCGGGACAACTTTTAAACAGATGTGGATCTTCCCAGAAATAGTGTTTTATATCACTGAAGAATTTCTTTCGTCTTTGGTACGATAATCCTTTTTCAAGGAATCCACAAACTAAGTAGTTTGCATAGTCTGCAAACCATGGGATTTCTTTATAATCTATCTTCAATAGATATTCATCAGGAAAGTTGTCTTGTATGGCTGATTCATTCAGAACTTCTAATTCGGGATTTTCAAGACGAGAAAGATGATCAGCGGCGAGATTTTCTGCTCCTTTTTTATCTCGGATTTCAATATCAAACTCTTGTAAGAGTAAGATCCAACGGATTAATCTTGGTTTAGCATCTTGTTTTGAAAATAGGTATCTAAGAGCAGAATGGTCGGTATAGACCACCGTTTTTGCTAGAACGAGATATGATCGAAATTTGTCAAAAGCAAAGACAATAGCAAGGAGTTCTTTTTCAGTAGTTGTATAGTTCGTTTGTGCTCCTTGTAATGTCTTACTAGCATAATATATAGGTTGAAATCGTTTTTCAATCCTTTGTCCTAAAACGGCTCCCATTGCAAAATCACTTGCATCGCACATTAGTTCAAATGGTAGATTCCAATTTGGTGTTATCATGATCGGTGCATTAGTGAGTTTTTCTTTAAGAATATTAAAAGATTTGATACATTCATCTGAAAAGATGAATGGCGCATCCTTTTCTAGGAGTTTATTCATAGGAGTGGCAATTTTAGAAAAATCTTTTATGAAACGTCGGTAAAAACCGGCATGCCCTAGAAAACTCCTAACTCCTCTAACATTTGTGGGATGTGGAAGTTTAGCAATTACATCTACTTTAGCTCTATCCACTTCAATTCCTTCTTTTGAAATTTTATGTCCAAGAACGATGCCTTCTTTAACCATGAAATGGCATTTCTCCCAATTAAGTACTAGATTTGATTTTTCGCATCTAATTAGCATTCGTTCCAGATTAACTAGACATGATTTAAATGTATCACCGAAGACTGAAAAGTCATCCATGAATACTTCCATGCATTCTTCTATCATGTCGTGAAAAATCGCCATCATACACCTTTGAAAGGTTGCAGGGGCGTTACAAAGTCCAAATGGCATGCGTTTGTAAGCAAAAGTACCATAAGGGCACGTGAATGTGGTTTTCTCTTGATCTTCGGGTGCTATTGGAATTTGAAAATATCCGGAAAATCCATCTAGAAAACAATAGTAACTATTTCCGGCTAATCTTTCCAACATTTGATCTATGAAAGGTAAGGGAAAGTGATCTTTTCTGGTGGCGTCATTTAATTTTCTATAATCAATACACACACGCCATCCTGTTACAGTCCTAGTAGGAATAAGCTCATTTTTCTCATTTGTAATGACAGTCATACCACCCTTCTTAGGTACGCATTGAACTGGGCTTACCCATGGACTATCAGAAATTGGATATATCAAACCTGCATCTAGCAGCTTAATAATCTCTTTCTTAACTACATCTTGCATATTAGGATTTAGTCTTCGTTGGCGTTGCACATACGTTTTATGACCTTCTTCCATAAGGATTTTATGTGTGCAATACGAAGGACTTATTCCTTTAATATCATGAATCTTCCATGCAATGGCTGGTTTATGAGCTTTCAACACAGAAATGAGTTGTGATTTCTCATTTTCAGTAAGAGAAGACGATATTATTACAGGTAATTCAGATTCACCATGTAAATAAGCGTATTCCAAATGGTTTGGAAGTGGCTTTAACTCTAATTTCGGAGGTTCTTCTATCGATGATTTATATCGATATCTGTCTTCTTCTTTTAGCATTTGAATTTCTTCTGTTGTTGGTTCATATCCATTAGCTATAAATGTAGCTAACATTTCGGCTTCATCAATTGGTTCATTACCTTCTCCTAAAGAACATTCTCCTGTTCCTTGTAATTCTGGAAATTCTTCTAATAATTCTGCATGTGCATCTATAGTTTGAATATAATAACATGTATCATCTGCAGATTGTGGTTGTTGCATCGCTCTATCAACTGAAAAGGTAACACTCTCATCCTCTATACTTAGGGTCAGTTTCTTACCGAACACGTCTATCATTGCTTTAGCCGTGTTTAAGAATGGTCTTCCTAATATGAGAGGAACTTGAGAATCTTCTTCCATGTCTAAAACAACAAAATCTACTGGAAATACTAAAGTACCAACTTTAACTAGCATGTTCTCCATTATCCCTCTAGAATATTTTATTGATCGATCGGCTAGTTGTATGCTTATTCTTGTTGGTTTCAATTCTCCAAGGTCTAGTTTAGCGTATAGTGAATACGGCATTAGATTTATACTAGCACCTAAATCTGCTAATGCTTCTATTGAACTAAGACTACCCAGAAAACATGGAATTGTGAAACTTCCTGGATCAGATAGTTTTTCTGGTATCTTATTCAACAGCACTGCTGAACAATTAGCATTCATAGTAACAGCCGAGAGTTCTTCCATTTTCTTTCTATTCGTGATTAGATCTTTCAAGAATTTAGCATATCTTGGCATTCCTGAAATCACATCAATGAAAGGAAGATTTACATTTATCTGTTTAAACATATCCAAGAATTTGGATTGCTCGGCTTCAAGTTTTTCCTTCTTCATTTTACTCGGGTAAGGAAGTGGTGGTTGGTATGGTTTAACATAAGGTTTATCCTTAACTGTGTTATCTTCATTAACCTTTTCAACTACCGGTTCTTTTTCCTTATCTTGATCAGGTTGTGGTTCTTGTGGAGTAGGAATAGTTTCATCAGAAGTTACAGGTATTTCAGGTGGTTTAAGTGTTGTACCACTTCTTGTGGTAATAGCTTTAGCTGTTTCATTCCGGGGGTTAGCATTTGTATCACTAGGTAAACTTCCCGGTTTTCTTTCACCTATTAACCTAGCTAGGTTACTTACTTCTTGTTCCAGATTTTGAATAGAAGCTTGTTGATTTCTAAATGCTTGAGCATTTTGTTCATTTGTTTGTTTTTGAGATGTGAAAAACTGCGTTTGAGTTTCAACTAGCTTCGTCATCATATCTTCTAAATTCGGCTTTTTATCATCGGTTTGTTGTGGTGGTTTGTTTTGAAAATTCGGTCTTTGCTGATTATAAGTATTATTGGATATTTGTTGATTGCTAGGACCTTGTTGGTTGTTGTATGGAATATTTCGGTTATAATTCTGGTTTTGATTGTAAATCGGTCTTGGCGGTTGATAATTATTCTGATAATTATTTCCAGGCCTTTGGTTTATGTATGAAATATTCTCTCTTTGTTCCATTGTTAATTCAATACTGAGACAATCTTTTGTCAAATGTGGTCCTCCACACTGCTCACAACTAATTCGTATAGCATGAATATCTTTAGTCATTTTTTTCCATTCGTCTCTCGAAAGCATCTATCTTTGCGGAAATGGAATCTAAGTCATGGCTAGAATCGGCTCTAGCTGCTTTAGATGATCTAATGATGTCTTTTTCTTGGTGCCACTCATGTGAGTGGGAAGCAGTGTTATCAATAATTTTGTAAGCATCAGTTTCGGTTTTCTTCATAATAGAACCACCAGCTGCTATATCTATGTCTTTTCTTGTAGTGATGTCGCATCCTCGGTAGAATATTTGTACTATTTGACAGGTGTCTAAACCATGTTGCGGACATCCTCTTAATAACTTCCCATATCTTGTCCACGCCTCATATAGAGTTTCATTTGGCTTTTGTGTGAACGTAACAATTTCTGCTTGAAGTCTTACGGCTTTAGATGCGGGAAAGAATTGTTTAAGAAATTTGTCAATTAAAACATCCCATGTATCGATCGCCCCTTCAGGTAACGATTCCAACCAATCTTTGGCTTCTCCCTTTAAAGTCCAGGGAAATAACATGAGATATATCTGTTCATCCTCCACTTCTCGTATTTTAAATAGTGTGCAGATCCTATTAAAGGTACGTAGATGTTCATTTGGATCTTCCTTCGGCGCACCACTAAATTGGCATTGATTAGTCACCATGTGTAGAATTTGTCCTTTGATTTCATAATCTGGCGCATTAATGTCTGGATGAGTAATTGCGTGACCTTGGCCAGTGCGTTTAGCTCTCATTCGGTCTTCCATACTTAAAGGTTCCAGATTCTCCATAATTGAATTTGTTGAATCGGTATCACTAGATGCTTCAGATTTAATGGTTCGTTCCTCAACAATCTCTGTTTGAATGATTGGTGGTTCCGGAGGAAAGTTTAGTGGTTCAGGATCTACGAACCGTTCCTGAATATTTTTTGGATTCTCAATTGTGAGGTTTGTTTCAAAAACTGGATTATCGGAAATTTGAACTGAAGTACTTGGTCGACTGGATGACGATTCTAAAGAAAAATCAACGGCGGTTATATTTGTTAAACGATGTCTTGATCGAGTTACAGGTGGTGAACGTACAAAAGGTGATGAACGTCTTGCTCGGTGCATTCACTGAATATCCTATTAGTTTTAAAAAGGAAAGAAAAATTATAATAAGTTATCCAATCAATAGACTTTTCTGATTTTGCCCACGTTTCGAATAGCCAAAAGATGCAGCAGAGGGGCAGGATTCGTTTGGTCTCAATATAATTGAGGACTGTTTGGCTCCAATAACCCGGTCCACGTACAAATCCAACTATTACTACGAACCAGAAAATTTTGATGTCTATTAATTTAACCACTCAAAATAAATTTTCGTAATTTTAAGAAATTTAGATAAGAAGTAGAATAAAATTCTAAGTCCTAAAAACTAGAATGGCGAGAAATAAGAAAGAAAAAGATTGCGCGTCGAAAAATGTCGAAAAAGAAAAAAAAAATGGTTGAAAAATAAAAGGTGACGGAAAAATAAAAGAAACTTATAACAACTTAAAAATACTTAACTAATTTAACCTTATTACTACAACTAACTTAAAATTATAATCGCAAATTGAAATTACTAATTGGAATGATAATTGATACATAGTAAAAGGTCTAAAAATATTAAAGCTTACACGGAAAAACTAAATTCCAAATGGAAATAACTTAAAAAGAAACTAAAACTTAAAAAGGCGTCGCAAAATTCTAAAGCACCTAAATCTTAGTCTAAAGAAAAAGCACTTAAGGAATTCTACGGCAAAGCCTAAAAATCTAGGAGTAAAAATAATTATAGCTAAAACTAAGTTTAAAATTAAATATGAGCTAAAAATACAAAAGTTACGCTACAACGATTAAAAAGGTACAAAATATAAAAATATACAAAAAATTGTAAAAAGTACAATTTTTATAAAAATATTATTTTATATTATTTATTTTACTAAACTATTAATTTTACAATTTAATAAAAACTTAATTAATACTAAATACATAAATATAAAGTAAAAAGTAAAAATAAAACTAAAATTAATAATAATAATAATATTTAGGTTTTAATAATAATAATAATTAAAAATAACCCGTGATTAGGGTTTTTGTCCGTGTGTCAGAGGGTCTCCGCGAGTCGCGGCAAATAAAGAGGAAAACCCCGCAAGTCGCGGGGTTCAGGAATTCAGTTGACAGCTTTGTCTTTTTACGCGTTTTTCTTTTTATTTTTTTTTTCTTTTTATTTTGTTTTCTGTTTTTTTTTTAATTAAATAAAAGATATTAAAATTAAAACTTATATTTTTATAAACTAAAATAAAAATAAAGAAACTTATAAAACTTAAATATTTAACAAAATCTTAAAAATGCTTATATTTTTGTTTTTTATATTTTTGAATAATTAAAACGTATTTCTACAAAAGCAAATTTTTAATAAAAGTAACTAAAAATCTTGTTTTTTTTTTTTATATTAGCGTTGCGCTTCCGACTTTTAAGATGTTCCCCGGCAGCGGCGCCAAAAATACTTGATGTCGAACGAGGTGTATATAAAATAGCTTATATTTTACTAGGAAATACTATTAAATACGATACAATTTTACACAAGATATTTATTTATTTATAGAATGGATATACTTAAACCTTGCTACAACACTTATAGGCAGTGTACCTAATCGTACAGTAGTGTAGTTTTTAGTAAGTCCGGTTCGTTCCACAGGGAAATCTTTAAACAAAGCTCAACGCTATATTAGTTTACTTTTATAAAAATACAAATATATATATAAGTAATATTATTATTATAAAGGGGGGTTTTTACCGTTTAATGACCGGTTTGTCGATTTTAAAACTTTAGTCGCAGTTAAAACCTAATGTAAAATATTAAATAAATACAAGACTTTAAATTAAAGCGTAAAGTAAATAACGATAATGAAATTGCGAATAATAAAAATGCGATAAAATTAAATTGCGATAATTAAAAAGTACGATAATTAAAAGTGCGATAAAATAAAATAACAATAAATAAAAGTGCGATAATTAGAAGTGCAATTAAATATAAAATAAAGGAAATTAAATATGAAATAAAAGAATTATGCTTATTTAAACTTCCGTAATCATGATGTTTGACGTGTTGATTTTAGTTTTATGCCCATGGGTTAATTGTCCTTTGTCCTGGATTATTCAATATGTCCGTCTGGTTTTTGTCCATAACAGTCCATCAGTCATAAATATAAATTGCAAGTGTCCTTGTCAAATTATTATTATACCCGAAGATAAATATTCCAACTAATTGGGGATTCGAATTGTAACAAGGTTTTAATACTTTGTTTAATGAATACACCAGGTTATCGACTGCGTGTAAACCAAGGTTTTACTACTTTGTTAACAATTACACCAATTACCCTTGAATGTAATTTCACCCCTGTTTTAATTATTCTAGTGGCTATTAATCCATTCCCGTGTCCGGTTAAATGAACGATTATTCGTACATATAAATACCCCGCCCATCGTGTCCGATCGAGTGTATATGGTAATTTATAGGGACGCCCAATTGTAAATCTTTATATTAACATTAACAAACTTTCATTTAGTTAAACAAATATAAAGCCCATTAATAGCCCATAGTCTAGTTTCCACAAGTGTCGTTCTTTTGTCCAAACCCCAATTATGGTACAAAGCCCAATTACCCAATTTTAATAATTAGCCTAACATCATGATTACTTCGTTTTAAACAAGCATAATAATAACTTAGCTACGAGACATTAATATAAAAAGGTTGAACATAACTTACAATGATTAAAAATAGCGTAGCGTTACACGGACAGAATTTCGACTTACACCCTTACAACATTCGCTAACATACCCTTATTATTAGAATTATAATTAAAATTAAAATATAAATTATAAATATAAATATATATTACTTCGTATGAATGAGAAGAAAAAATGATGATGATTTTGATCAGAATTCGGGTTGATTTATAGCCAGACTTGATTTTTGGGGCTCCGCGACTCGCGGCCAAATACCCTTAAAACTCCGCGAGTCGCGGAGAGGTATTTACAGTTTACACCCTTGGAGTTTCCTGCTGCCGACGGTTTTAAATATATATATATAATATATATATAATTAATATAATTAATTATATATTATATTATATTTATATATATAGTTAACTTGTAATTTTTAGTCCGTTGCGTCGAGCGTTAAGAATTGACTCTGGTCCCGGTTCCGGATTTTCGAACGTCCTCGCGTACAATTTAATATCTTGTACTTTGCGTTTTGAATCTTGTACTCTTGTGATTTTGAGACGTTTCTTATCAATAATTGGAACCTTTTTGATTGTCTTTTGTTCTTTTGAGCTTTTTGGTCGTTTGCGTCTTCAAATCGTCGAATCTGTCTTTTGTCTTCACCTTTTATTATTTAAACGAATATCACTTGTAAATAGAACAATTGCAACTAAAAGCTTGTCTTTCTTGAGGAATAATGCTATGAAATATATGTTCGTTTTTAGCATTATCAGATGTACGAATATCTCTTAATATGATATATATACATTAAATGTCGTTACAACGATAAACGTTACATATATGTCTCGTTTCAAAATCATTAAGTTAGTAGTCTTGTTTTTACATATGTAGTTCATTGCTAATATAATTAATGATATGTTTACTTATCATAATATCATGTTAACTATATATATAACCATATATATGTCATAATATAGTTTTTTTTTACAAGTTTTAACGTTCGTGAATCACCGGTCAACTTGGGTGGTCAATTGTCTATATGAAACCTATTTCAATTAATCAAGTCTTAACAAGTTTGATTGCTTAACATGTTGGAAACATTTAATCATGTAAACATCAATCTCAATTAATATATATAAACATGGAAAAGTTCGGGTCACTACAGATCCGGCAAAGATAGAAACTGTTGAAAAGTGGGAAACCCCGAAAACTCCGAAACACATACGCCAGTTTTTAGGACTAGCTGGTTACTACAGAAGGTTCATCCAAGACTTTTCCAGAATAGCAAAACCCTTGACTGCATTAACGCATAAAGGGAAGAAATTTGAATGGAATGATGAACAAGAGAAAGCGTTTCAGTTATTGAAGAAAAAGCTAACTACGGCACCTATATTGTCATTGCCTGAAGGGAATGATGATTTTGTGATTTATTGTGATGCATCAAAGCAAGGTCTCGGTTGTGTATTAATGCAACGAATGAAGGTGATTGCTTATGCGTCTAGACAATTGAAGATTCACGAACAAAATTATACGACGCATGATTTGGAATTAGGCGCGGTTGTTTTTGCATTAAAGACTTGGAGGCACTACTTATATGGGGTCAAAAGTATTATATATACCGACCACAAAAGTCTTCAACACATATTTAATCAGAAACAACTGAATATGAGGCAGCGTAGGTGGATTGAATTATTGAATGATTACGACTTTGAGATTCGTTACCACCCGGGGAAGGCAAATGTGGTAGCCGATGCCTTGAGCAGGAAGGACAGAGAACCCATTCGAGTAAAATCTATGAATATAATGATTCATAATAACCTTACTACTCAAATAAAGGAGGCGCAACAAGGAGTTTTAAAAGAGGGAAATTTAAAGGATGAAATACCCAAAGGATCGGAGAAGCATCTTAATATCCGGGAAGACGGAACCCGGTATAGGGCTGAAAGGATTTGGGTACCAAAATTTGGAGATATGAGAGAAATGGTACTTAGAGAAGCTCATAAAACCAGATACTCAATACATCCTGGAACGGGGAAGATGTACAAGGATCTCAAGAAACATTTTTGGTGGCCGGGTATGAAAGCCGATGTTGCTAAATACGTAGGAGAATGTTTGACGTGTTCTAAGGTCAAAGCTGAGCATCAGAAACCATCAGGTCTACTTCAACAACCCGAAATCCCGGAATGGAAATGGGAAAACATTACCATGGATTTCATCACTAAATTGCCAAGGACTGCAAGTGGTTTTGATACTATTTGGGTAATAGTTGATCGTCTCACCAAATCAGCACACTTCCTGCCAATAAGAGAAGATGACAAGATGGAGAAGTTAGCACGACTGTATTTGAAGGAAGTCGTCTCCAGACATGGAATACCAATCTCTATTATCTCTGATAGGGATGGCAGATTTATTTCAAGATTCTGGCAGACATTACAGCAAGCATTAGGAACTCGTCTAGACATGAGTACTGCCTATCATCCACAAACTGATGGGCAGAGCGAAAGGACGATACAAACGCTTGAAGACATGCTACGAGCATGTGTTATTGATTTCGGAAATAGTTGGGATCGACATCTACCATTAGCAGAATTTTCCTACAACAACAGCTACCATTCAAGCATTGAGATGGCGCCGTTTGAAGCACTTTATGGTAGAAAGTGCAGGTCTCCGATTTGTTGGAGTGAAGTGGGGGATAGACAGATTACGGGTCCGGAGATTATACAAGAAACTACCGAGAAGATCATCCAAATTCAACAACGGTTGAAAACCGCCCAAAGTCGACAAAAGAGCTACGCTGACATTAAAAGAAAAGATATAGAATTTGAAATTGGAGAGATGGTCATGCTTAAAGTTGCACCTTGGAAAGGCGTTGTTCGATTTGGTAAACGAGGGAAATTAAATCCAAGGTATATTGGACCATTCAAGATTATTGATCGTGTCGGACCAGTAGCTTACCGACTAGAGTTACCTCAACAACTCGCGGCTGTACATAACACTTTACACGTCTCGAATTTAAAGAAATGTTTTGCTAAAGAAGATCTCACTATTCCGTTAGATGAAATCCAAATCAACGAAAAACTTCAATTCATCGAAGAACCCGTCGAAATAATGGATCGTGAGGTTAAAAGACTTAAGCAAAACAAGATACCAATTGTTAAGGTTCGATGGAATGCTCGTAGAGGACCCGAGTTCACCTGGGAGCGTGAAGATCAGATGAAGAAGAAATACCCGCATCTATTTCCAGAAGATTCGTCAACACCTTCAACAGCTTAAAATTTCGGGACGAAATTTATTTAACGGGTAGGTACTGTAGTGACCCGAACTTTTCCATGTTTATATATATTAATTGAGATTGATATTTACATGATTAAATGTTTCTAACATGTTAAGCAATCAAACTTGTTAAGACTTGATTAATTGAAATATGTTTCATATAGACAATTGACCACCCAAGTTGACCGGTGATTCACGAACGTTAAAACTTGTAAAAACTATATGATGACATATATATGGATATATATATAGTTAACATGATACTATGATAAGTAAACATATCATTAAGTATATTAACAATGAACTACATATGTAAAAACAAGACTACTAACTTAATGATTTTTAAACGAGACATATATGTAACGATTATCGTTGTAACGACATTTAATGTATATATATCATATTAAGAGATATTCGTACATCATAATATCATGATAATATAATAATTTAAAATCTCTTTTGATATTATAAACATTGGGTTAACAACATTTAACAAGATCGTTAACCTAAAGGTTTCAAAACAACATTTACATGTAACGACTAACGATGACTTAACGACTCAGTTAAAATGTATATACATGTAGTGTTTTAATATGTATTTATACACTTTTGAAAGACTTCAATACACTTATCAAAATACTTCTACTTAACAAAAATGCTTACAATTACATCCTCGTTCAGTTTCATCAACAATTCTACTCGTATGCACCCGTATTCGTACTCGTACAATACACAGCTTTTAGATGTATGTACTATTGGTATATACACTCCAATGATCAGCTCTTAGCAGCCCTTGTGAGTCACCTAACACATGTGGGAACCATCATTTGGCAACTAGCATGAAATATCTCATAAAATTACAAAAATATGAGTAATCATTCATGACTTATTTACATGAAAACAAAATTACATATCCTTTATATCTAATCCATACACCAACGACCAAAAACACCTACAAACACTTTCATTCTTCAATTTTCTTCATCTAATTGATCTCTCTCAAGTTCTATCTTCAAGTTCTAAGTGTTCTTCATAAATTCCAAAAGTTCTAGTTTCATAAAATCAAGAATACTTTCAAGTTTGCTAGCTCACTTCCAATCTTGTAAGGTGATCATCCAACCTCAAGAAATCTTTGTTTCTTACAGTAGGTTATCATTCTAATACAAGGTAATAATCATATTCAAACTTTGGTTCAATTTCTATAACTATAACAATCTTATTTCAAGTGATGATCTTACTTGAACTTGTTTTCGTGTCATGATTCTGCTTCAAGAACTTCGAGCCATCCAAGGATCCATTGAAGCTAGATCCACTTTTCTCTTTTCCAGTAGGTTTATCCAAGGAACTTAAGGTAGTAATGATGTTCATAACATCATTCGATTCATACATATAAAGCTATCTTATTCGAAGGTTTAAACTTGTAATCACTAGAACATAGTTTAGTTAATTCTAAACTTGTTCGCAAATAAAAGTTAATCCTTCTAACTTGACTTTTAAAATCAACTAAACACATATTCTATATCTATATGATATGCTAACTTAATGATTTAAAACCTGGAAACACGAAAAACACCGTAAAACCGGATTTACGCCGTCGTAGTAACACCGCGGGCTGTTTTGGGTTAGTTAATTAAAAACTATGATAAACTTTGATTTAAAAGTTGTTATTCTGGGAAAATGATTTTTATTATGAACATGAAACTATATCCAAAAATTATGGTTAAACTCAAAGTGGAAGTATGTTTTCTAAAATGGTCATCTAGACGTCGTTCTTTCGACTGAAATGACTAACTTTACAAAAACGACTTGTAACTTATTTTTCCGACTATAAACCTATACTTTTCTGTTTAGATTCATAAAATAGAGTTCAATATGAAACCATAGCAATTTGATTCACTCAAAACGGATTTAAAATGAAGAAGTTATGGGTAAAACAAGATTGGATAATTTTTCTCATTTTAGCTACGTGAAAATTGGTAACAAATCTATTCCAACCATAACTTAATCAACTTGTATTGTATATTATGTAATCTTGAGATACCATAGACACGTATACAATGTTTCGACCTATCATGTCGACACATCTATATATATTTCGGAACAACCATAGACACTCTATATGTGAATGTTGGAGTTAGCTATACAGGGTTGAGGTTGATTCCAAAATATATATAGTTTGAGTTGTGATCAATACTGAGATACGTATACACTGGGTCGTGGATTGATTCAAGATAATATTTATCGATTTATTTCTGTACATCTAACTGTGGACAACTAGTTGTAGGTTACTAACGAGGACAGCTGACTTAATAAACTTAAAACATCAAAATATATTAAAAGTGTTGTAAATATATTTTGAACATACTTTGATATATATGTATATATTGTTATAGGTTCGTGAATCAACCAGTGGCCAAGTCTTACTTCCCGACGAAGTAAAAATCTGTGAAAGTGAGTTATAGTCCCACTTTTAAAATCTAATATTTCTGGGATGAGAATACATGCAGATTTTATAAATGATTTACAAAATAGACACAAGTACGTGAAACTACATTCTATGGTTGAATTATCGAAATCGAATATGCCCCTTTTTATTAAGTCTGGTAATCTATGAATTAGGGAACAGACACCCTAATTGACGCGAATCCTAAAGATAGATCTATTGGGCCTAACAAACCTCATCCAAAGTACTGGATGCTTTAGTACTTCGAAATTTATATCATATCCGAAGGGTGTCCCGGAATGATGGGGATATTCTTATATATGCATCTTGTTAATGTCGGTTACCAGGTGTTCACCATATGAATGATTTTTATCTCTATGTATGGGATGTGTATTGAAATATGAAATCTTGTGGTCTATTATTATGATTTGATATATATAGGTTAAACCTATAACTCACCAACATTTTTGTTGACGTTTTAAGCATGTTTATTCTCAGGTGATTATTAAGAGCTTCCGCTGTCGCATACTTAAATAAGGACGAGATTTGGAGTCCATGCTTATATGATATTGTGTAAAAACTGCATTCAAGAAACTTATTTTGTTGTAACATATTTGTATTGTAAACCATTATGTAATGGTCGTGTGTAAACAGGATATTTTAGATTATCATTATTTGATAATCTACGTAAAGCTTTTTAAAACCTTTATCTATGAAGTAAAGGCTATGGTTTGTTTTAAAAATGAATGCAGTCTTTGAAAAACGTCTCATATAGAGGTCAAAACCTCGCAACGAAATCAATTAATATGGAACGTTTTTAGTCAATAAGAACGGGACATTTCAATACATGACACAGTCACTAAGTAGACAAGGAACAATAAATTCACCCGGATCACCTACCCTAGGTGGAGGATTTGGTGGAACTGTCTTCACCGGATTTACTTCTACTGTTTTTATTTCTTGCACTTTTTTATTCTTCTTCTTCTTCTTTCCAGAGGTATCACAAACTTTATTACCTATTACTTGCTCATACTCAACTCCTTTTCTTGGAAACGGGATGGGTGGTCTGTATGGTGCCACCACTGGCTTTACATACTCAGGTGGTGGTGGTGGTGTAACTTCTTCATTGTTACTTACATCTAAAACTTTCCCATCTTCTGGTATTGGTTTTTCAGAATTTGTTGATATCATGTTAACATTTTCATTCCGAGGATTTACTTCATTATTACTCGGTAGCTTTCCTTGTTCCCTTTCACTCATCAATCTAACAAGAGTACCTACTTGTTTTTCTAGATTCAAAATGGAAGCTTGTTGAGTTCTAAATGACTGCTCAAACCTCTCATTCGTTTGGGTTTGAGTTTCAATAAATTGTGTTTGAGATTCAACTAGCTTAAATACCACTTCTTCCAGATTTGACTTCTTCTCGTCGATTTGTTGTGGTGGTTTATACAAGCCAGGTCTTTGTTGATTGAAAGTGTTGTTTTGAGTTGGTTGGTTATTCGGACCTTGTTGGTTATACGAGTTATTGTCGGGTCCTTTTGGATTGTAAAGAATGTTTTGATTTCGATTGAAGTTTGGCCTTGGCGGTTGATAATTATTCTGATAACTATTTTCCAGCCTTTGGTTCATGTAGACAACATTCTCACGTTGTTCCATCGTTTGTTCAATGTGACAGTCTTTCATTAAGTGTGGTCCACCGCATTGCTCACAACTGATTCGTATTGCGTGAATATCTTTATTCATCTTTTCCATTCGTCTTTCGAAAGCATCTATTTTTGCGGAAACGGAATCAAAGTCATGGCTAGAATCGGCTCTAGCCGCTTTAGATGAACGAAAAATATCTTTTTCTTGATGCCACTCATGAGAGTGGGAGGCTGTGTTATCAATAATTTTGTAAGCTTCAGTTGCGGTTTTCTTCATAATGGAACCACCAGCTATTATGTCGATGTCTTTTCGTGTAGCAACGTTGACACCTTGGTAGAATATTTGTACTATTTGATAAGTGTCTAAACCGTGTTGAGGACATCCTCTCAACAACTTTCCAAATCTTGTCCACGCCTCATATAGAGTTTCATTTGGCTTTTGCGCGAACGTAACAATTTCTCCTTGAAGTCTCACGGCTTTGGATGCCGGAAAGAATTGTTTAAGAAAATTTTCAACTAAAACATCCCATGTGTCAATCGCCCCTTCAGGTAACGATTCTAACCAATCTTTGGCTTCTCCCTTTAAAGTCCAGGGAAACAACATGAGATAGATCTGCTCATCTTCCACTTCTCGGATTTTGAATAGTGTACAAATTCTTTTAAACGTACGAAGGTGTTCGTTAGGATCTTCATTCGGTGCACCACTGAATTGGCATTGGTTAGTTACCATGTGTAGAATTTGTCCTTTGATTTCATAATCTGGCGCATTAACTTCTGGCTTAATAATGGCGTGACCTTGGCCCGTGCGTGTGGCTCTCATTCGATCTTCCATACTTAGAGGTTCCGTTACTTCCATAATTGAATTTGTTGAATACGAATCACTAGAGGATTCTGATTTAATGGTTTGTGGCTCAGGAGGAATAATTAGTGGTTCAGGATCTTGGAATTGTCCTTGAATATGCTCCGGGTTCTTAATTGTGAAGTCGGGTTCAAAAGATGGATTATCGGAAATTTGAGTTGGAGTTCTTGTTCGACTAGATGACGATTCTAAAGAAAAATCAACGGCGACAATATTTGCTAGATGTCTTGATCGAGTTACAGGTGGTGAACGTATGAAAGGTGGTGAACGTTTTGCTCGGTGCATTCACAGAATATCCTATTAGTTATAAAAATAAGAAAAACTTATATAAGTTGTCCAATCAATAGACTTTTCTGATTTTGCCCACGTTTCGAATAGCCAAAAGATGCAGCAGAGGGGCAGGATTCGTTTGGTCTCAATATAATTGAGTACTGTTTGGCTCCAATAACCCGGTCCACGTACAAATCCAACTATTACTACGAACCAGAAAATTTTGATGTCTATCAATTTAACCACTTAAAATAAATTTTCGTAATTTTAAGAAATTTAGAGAAGAAGTAGAAAAAAATCTAAGTCCTAAAAACTAGAATGGCGAGAAATAAGAAAGAAAAAGATTGCGCGTCGAAAAAGGTCGAAAAATAAAAAGGTCGAAAAATAGGCGTCGAAAAATAAAAATAAGAAAGTAGTGCGAAATACGGCGTCGTAAAATTCTAAAGCACCTAAAACTTAATCTAAGGAATAAGCACTTAAGGGATTTTACGGCAAAGCCTAAAAATTCTAGAAGTAAAAATAACTATGGCAAAACTAAACTTAATACTAAAAGTTGCGACTATAGTCTAAAAATCTAAAGGTAATAAAACTAAAAAAAACAATTTTTTTATAGACAAAATCTTAAAAAATATATATATTTTTTTAATAATTTTTTTTTTTTTTACGTTTTTGTTTTTTTTTACGTTTTTGTTTTTTTTTTTACGTTTTTGTTTTTTTTTTAAGTTTTTTTTTTTTTTTTTTTACGTTTTTTTTTTAAAAACAAATTTTTTTTTCTAAAAAAAAAACGTTTTTTTTTTTACAATTTTTTTATTTTTTATTTTTTTTTTAAAAAAAATGATTTTTTTTTACAAATTAATACTTTTTTTTATAATTATTATTTTTTTTTCAAAACTTTTTTTTAATTCATTTACTATTCATGAATAGTAAATGAAAAGAAATTAATTAATTTACTATTCACATGAAAGCGACATGATAGAAATTATTAATTACAATTTACATAATATACCCCTGAAGTATTTAATAAATACGACTTTTTAAAACGATTCAAAATATATTCTAAAATATTATTATATTATTATATTCTATTTCAATATTATTATATTATTATATTCTATTTCAATATTATTATATTATTATATTTTATTTCAATATTATTATAATTAAAAATATAGCGTTTTAGCGCTCCCCGGTAGCGGCGCCAAAAACTTGATGATGTAGCGTGAGGGTACGAAATAGTATTATTTTTAATACAAAATACTACAAAATATGACACAAGTTTTATTAATTTACGGATGGGATATACCTAAACCTTGCTACAACACTATAGGCAGTGTACCTAATCGTAGAGTAGTGTAGTTTTTAGTAAGTCCGGTTCGTTCCACAGGGAGCTGGTGATACTTACTATATTTTTAACTATATTTATACAAAATATATATAATTATATAAGTAGTAATATTATTATAAAAGGGGGGTTTTACCGTTTAATGACCGGTTTGTCGATTCTATATTTTAAGCGTAAAGATAAATGACGATAATTAAAGTGCGTAAAATAATGACAATAAATAAAATGACAGTAAATAAAATTGCGAGTAATAAAATGACAGTAAATAAAGATACGATGAGAAATATAATAAAAGAATTATGCTTATTTAAACTTCCGTAATCATGATGTTTGACATGTTGATTTTAATTTATTACCATGGGTTAATTGTCCTTTGTCCTGGTTTATTTGATACGTCTATCTGGTTTTTGTCCATAATAGTCCATCGGTCATAAAAATAAAGTGCGAGTATCCTCGTCAAATTACCCTTATACCCGAAGTCAAATATTCCAACTGATTAAGGATTTAAACTGTGACGCAGTTATCACTTCTGTCAACAATTACACCAGTTATCACTGTATGTAATCCACCCCTGTTTTAATTAGTTTATGAATATTAATTCATCCACTTGATCAGAATGAATAATCAATTACCCAACCCAATTGATTAATTAAATGATTATAACAGATTCCATATGAACATCACTAAATAGGACAACCATAATCATTATTAATTATTAGGTTAATTAATTTGAAGATAGGTTCGACAGACTCCAATGAGTTGTCACTCAATTAGACAATACCCCCCATCTATTAATAGTCAATAGTTCAATTTCCACAAGTGTCGGTCTTTTGCCCAAACCTTAATTATGGTCCAAAGTTCAATAACCCCTTCTTAATATTTTAGCCCAACATCACGATTACTTCGGCTCAAATAAGCATAATAATAACTTAGTTACGATACATTAATGTAAAAAGGTTGAACATAACTTACAATGATTAAAAATAGCGTAGCGTTACACGGACAGAATTTCGACTTACACACTCAAACGATCTCTATCATAAATCTTATTATTATCATAATTTAAAATTAAAATTAAGATTATTGTTATATCTTATTAAGTTAACATTATGATAGAGATATAGAATATAGATATTGATAATTGATATTGATAAATAAGAAAAAGATAGAAAAAGGTGTGTTTTTACATTACGATTACAAAGCCTTTTATAGGCGAATTTAGAAATTGAATTTTCACTTATGACCCCTGAACTATGCTCAATTAACAACTTTTTATTATTTAATATTATTCTTATTATAAATTATTTAAATATTATATTTTATTCTTGTGCATAGTTGACTCGTAATTTTTACACCGTTGCGTCGAGCGTTGAGAGTTGACTCTGGTCCCGGTTCCGGATTTTCGAACGTCCTTGCGTACAATTTTATATTTTGTACTTTGCGTTTTGTAACTTGTACTCTTGTCATTTTTAGACGTTCCTCATCAATAATTTGAACCTTTTTGATTGTATCTTGTACTTTTGAGCTTTTTGGACCTTTGTGTCTTCAATTCGTCGTTTTCGCCTTTTGTCTTCGCACTTATTTAAAATAAACGAATATTACTTGAAAATGGAACAATTGCAACTAAAATCTTGTCTTTCTTGGGGGATTTTGCTATGAAATATATGTTCCTTTTTAGCCTTATCAATAACCCTTCCCCACACTTGAGATCATGCAATGCCCTCATTTGCATGAAATCAGACTCTAATTATAAATTCATGAGGGTGATTAGTGTAGAAAAATGATTGAAAATACCCAGTTTGTAATTACAAAGCTCGTCGAATGATAGATGGCGCGCCTCATCGTTCATTCCTTCTTGTTTTATCACACATGCTTTTTTTTTTCTTTTAAAAACGGCTGCTTTTCTGAACTGTTTACTAATATTTGAAAAAGCGTCTTTTACTCTAA
Source organism: Rutidosis leptorrhynchoides (assembly GCF_046630445.1). Lineage (NCBI taxonomy): Eukaryota > Viridiplantae > Streptophyta > Magnoliopsida > Asterales > Asteraceae > Rutidosis > Rutidosis leptorrhynchoides. The sequence goes on along the minus strand of NC_092335.1, from coordinate 379,229,839 downwards.
TCATGCATTTTTATTAACGAGTTATGCACTAACCCGAACCCCTAATTTAACGTTAAGTGGGGTTAAACTTCCCCACACTTAGCTGACGACATGTAAAGTCGGTAGAATAAGTTCCAAGAATTAAAATAGTGAGCCAGTTATTTACATCTCGGGTGGTATATATTATATCAATGGGTTTAAAGTTTAGACCCACCCGATCGTCACTACTTAATTCTTTTTTAAGTGTAGCTTTTAGTAAATGGATATGTCTCTTTTCTGGTTCTTGGTCAAATGGATCGATATACACCGACATACATATTTCTATAGGGTGGACAATTCCTAACATTTCCTTCCGTTTATTCTCGGGATCAAAGTTTTCACCTCTATTACCCAATCGGGTGAAATCCAAGGTGTCATTATCTATTACAGCTCGTAGTTTATTTTCAGTTGATGACTCGTCTATTGAGAATATTGGGTTGGAAGGTTGTGTAATGGTGAAGTTCGGTTTGGCCTCGGGGGTAAAATTTTCAACGTTATCGTTTTCCCAAGAGTACCAATTTGTCACCCTTACTTCTTCTTCATCATCCATTGATGGATTGATAATATCGTCGGTAGAGGCTAATGTGTCATTATGTTGTGAAATTGGTAAGACTGAATAAAAAGTATCATCGAGATAGTTGGTGATTTCGGAGCTCTCGAATTCATCAAAATTCGATGATATGAGATTTTCTTGTACAATACTCCTCAGATCAACAGGTGTGTAGTCTGATAGAGTTCGAGCTTGCCGGTTTACAAACTCTCTCATTTGTTCATTTTGAGCATTGAGTTCTTCGAGTTTGGTTTTCATATTGTCTAATAAATTTTCAGACACGTAATTTTCCTCGTCTACTGGTTGTTGAGTTTGGAAATATTCTTGGGAATAATCCCAATTTGAATTGTATTCTTCATAATCATTCCATTCAGGTTTCGTGGGTGCGTAATTTTCCATAGGAACGTAATAATAACATTCCCATGTTGAGTGATAATCTCCACAGATTTCACAACCAGTTATTGTTTCGTCATTCGTGATCAAGATTGACCGAAGAATTGTCATCAACACTCGGTTGAGAGTATTGATTTCGTATGTCGTAAAGAGTTTCCAAAATATCTTCGAGACTTTTCATAATGCGCTTATTACCAAATTTTAATTATCCTTTTAGTTTAAATATAAAAATTATATAAGTTATCAAATTAATAGACTTTTCTGCTTTTGCCTACGTTTCGAATAGCCAATAGATGCAGCAGGGAGCCAGAACCCTTTAAATCGGAAGCTCACAACTCAGCCACTAACAAATCCAACTATTACTACGAAGCAGAAAATTTGGATGTCTATCAATTTAACCACTTAAAATAATTTTTCGTTTGGAATTATTAGAGAAGAAGTAGAGAAAATTTCTAAGTCCTAAAACTAGCGTGGCGAGAAATAAGAAAGAAAAAGAGTGCGCGTCGAAAAACGTCGAAAAATAAAAATAAGAAAGATAGCGCGAAAAAAATGGCGTCGCAAAATTCTAAAGCACCTAAATCTTAGTCTAAGGAATAAGCACTTAAGAGATTTTACGGCAAAACCTAAAAATCTAGAAATAAAAATAAGCTACGGCAAAATACTAAGCTTAAAACTAGATATGAACGATAAAAATACAAATATTACGATTAACCGATTAAAAAGATACAAAAATAAAAATAAGCTTAAATTTTGATAAAATTATTTATTTTTATAAAAATATTATTTTTATATATTTATTTTATAAAAGTATTAATTTATATATATAAATAAAACTAATTAAAATTTAAAATACAATTTAATTAAAAATTAAAACTAATTATATTAAAGTAATAAAGTAATTAGGGTTTAAAAATAATAATAAATAATATTACTCCGTAATTAATGCGAAGTAGGGTTCCTGGGTGCGCCTGTCAGGGTGGCTCCGCGAGTCGTGGAGTTTTAAGCCTGCAAACTCCGCGAGTCGTGGAGTTTGAAAGACGTTTTTTTTTTAAATTTTATATTGTTTTTCTAAAATGATATATAAATATATTTATAGAAAAATAAATTAAAAATATAGTGTTTCGCCGAGTCCCCGGCAGCGGCGCCAAAAACTTGATGTCGTAGCGTGGGGGTACGAAATAGTTTATATTTTTACTAGGAAATATTATTAAATATGCTACAATTTTACACAAGTTTTAATTATTTATTTACAAATGGGATATACCTAAACCTTGCTACAACACTATAGGCAGTGTACCTAATCGTAGAGTAGTATAGTTTTTAGGAAGTCCGGTTCGTTCCACAGGGAGCGGGCTTATTGTACACTATATTTTTAAACAACTATATTTGTACAAAATATATATAATTATATATAATAATATATAAAAGGGGGTTTACCGTTTAATGACCGGTTTGTCGATTTATATTTTAAGCGAAGCGTATAGTAAATGACAATATTTAAATAACAATATAAAATAAATAACAATAATTAAAATGACAATAAATAAAAGTACGAGGAAATATGAAATAAAATATATTATGCTTATTTAAAATTCCGTAACCATGATGGTTGACGTGTTGATTTTAGTTTTATGCCCATGGGTTAATTGTCCTTTGTCCTAGATTATTTAATATATCCTTCTGGTTTTTGTCCATAACAGTCCATCGGTCATAAATTTAAAGTGCGAGTGTCCTCGTCAAATTATTCTTATACCCGAAGTCAAATATTCCAACTAATTGGGGACTTAAACTGTAACAAGGTTTTAATACTTTGTTTAATAATTACACCAGGATATCGACTGCGTGTAACCCAAGGTTTTAATACTTTGTTATCAATTATGCCAAGTGTCCTTGTACATAATTTCACCCCTGTTTTAATAATTCTAGTGACTATTAATCCATTCCCATGTCCGGTAAAATGAATAATTATTGGTATTTATAGATATCCTGCCCACCGTACCCAGTCAAGCGTATGTGGTTATATATAAATACGTCAAATTATAAGTTTGTATATTAAATTAACAAGGTATTGTTAAGTTAATATAAAACCCATTAATAGCCCATAGTCTAATTTCCATAAGTGTCGTTCTTTTATCCAAACCCCAATTATGGTACAAAGCCCAATTACTCCGTCTTTAATATTTAATCGAACAACATGATTACTTTGGCTCAAATAAGCATAATAATAATTTAAGTACGAGACATTAATTTAAAAAGGAGAACATAACTTACATTGAGTATTTATCGCGTAGTGTTACACGGACAGAGCTCCGACCTTAAAACCCGTAAAAATAACTTTTACATAACCCAAACTAATCTAATATAACACTAATCTATACTATATATATATATATATATATATATATATATATATATATATATATATATATATATATATATATATATATATATATATATATATATATTATATATTTGTTTATATTATACTACGGAGTATTATTATTATGTTATTTAAACTCGCAGAATTCGTGGCCTTTTTTAGGGATTTCTGATTTTTCAAACTCCGCGAGTCGTGGAGTTTTTGGCCTTCAAACTCCGCGAGTCGTGGAGTTTGATTTTTCAGCTCACATCAATTTGGATCTTAGCTTTGCCGACATAATATATAAATAAATATAATATATAAATAATTTTAAGAATTATTTAAATATTATATTATATTTATGTGCATAGTTGACTTGTAATTTTTAGTCCGTTGCATCGAGCGTTGAGAGTTGACTCATGTCCCGGTTCCGGATTTTCGAACGTCCTTGCGTATTATTTTATATCGTGTACTTTGCGTTCCGCAACTTGTACTCTTGTCATTTTTAGACGTTTCTCATCAATAAATTGAACCACTTGGATTGTATCTTGTACATTTGAGCTTTTTGGTCATTTGCGTCTTCAAATCATCGTTTTCGCCTTTTATCTTCGCACTTATTTAATATAAACGATTACAACTTAAAATAGGACAATTACAACTAAATAATTTACATATTGGGAGGATATTGCTACTAAATATATGTTCATTTGGAGCACTATCAATAGTCCATCAGTCATAAATATAAAGTGCGAGTGTCCTCGTCAAATTATCCTTATATTCGAAGTCAAATATTCCAACTAATTGGGGACTTAAACTGTAACAAGGTCTTAATACTTTGTTTAATAATTACACCAGGATATCGACTGCGTGTAACCCAAGGTTTAATACTTTGTTAACAATTACGCCAAGTGTCATTGTACATAATTTCACCCCTGTTTTAATAAGTCCATAGACTATTAATCCATTCCCGTGTCCGGTTAAATGAACGATTATTCGTACATATAAATATCCCGCCCATCGTGTCCGATCGAGTGTATATGGTTATTTATAAGTACGTCCAATTGTAAATATTTATATTAAAATTAACAAATTATCATTTAGTTAAACAAATATAAAGCCCATTAATAGCCCATAGTCTAATTTTCACAAGTGTCGTTCTTTTGTCCAAACCCCAATTATGATACAAAGCCCAATTACCCAATTTTAGTATTTTAGCCCAACATCATGATTACTTCATTTTAAATAAGTATAATAATAACTTAGCTACGAGACATTAATTTAAAAAGGAGAACATAGCTTACATTGATTATTTATCGCGTAGTGTTACACAGACAGAGCTCCGACTTTAAAACCCGTAAAATAACCTTTGCATAACCCAAAACTAATCTAATATAAAACTACACTATATATATATATATATATATATATATATATATATATATATATATATATATATATATATATATATATATATATATATATTTATTATTATTATAGAGGAGTATTATTATTATTTTTTTTGTCTTTTGAACTCGGCAGAAGCTCGTTGCATTTATAGGACATTTCTGATTTTGGATGCTCCGCGAGTGCGGAGGTTTAAGCCTTCAAAGCTCCGCGAATGCGGAGTTACTGAATCCAGCTCACCAAATTTTGGATCCTAGCTTTGTCGACATATTTATTATATATATATATAATATATAAATAATTTATATAATTATTTAAATATTATATTATATTCTTGTGTATAGTTGACTTGTAATTTTAGGCCCGTTGCGTCGCGCGTTGATAGTTGGCTCAGGTCCCGGTTCCGGATTTTTGAACGTCCTTTCGTATAATTTAATATCTTGTACTTTGCGTTCCGCAACTTGTACTCTTGTCATTTTTAGACGTTTCTTATCAATAAATTGAACCACTTGGATTGTATCTTGTACGTTTGAGCATTTTGGACGTTTGCATCTTCAAATCTTCATTTTTGCCTTTTGTCTTCGCACTTATTTAATATAAACGATTACAACTTAAAATAAGACAATTACAACTAAATAATTTACATATTGGGAGGATATTGCTACAAAATATATGTTCATTTGGAGCACTATCATTAACCAAGTTAAAATTTTAAAAATATAAAATTCGCGAGTCAGGTCGGGGAAATAAGCCCGTGAGCCACACGAGCCCATTCTTCTTTCTCCTTTTCTTTTCTTTCTTCCTTCTTTCTTCTCCTTTTTCTTTTTCCTCTTCTCCCTCCCTGTGAGCTTCGGCCGACGCATCAAACCACCACCACCATCCTCAAATCTTCATCAAATCAAACGATTCAAAGCTCAAATCTTATTCTCTCGTGCATCCTAAACGCATTTCCATCATCAATTTGGTGCAAAAGGTACTCTTTCTTGGTTAAAATTCGAATTCTCTTCAAAAGTCAAATTTTTGACTTTTTAAAAAAACTTTGTTTTAGACCGAATTTTGGATTCCTTTGTGCTTAGTTAGATAATGTAATTGCTATGTGTTAGTTTTTAGGTTCGATTGGAGCATTTTGGATAGTTTTTAGCTCTCGATTCGTTAGTTGAGGTTTTAGGGTAGAAATTGGTGAAATTTTTGGAAATTTGATATTTTGCTAGCTTAGTTAGGCTTAGTGATTCATTAAGAGTGCTTAGAAACTAATTTTGGAACAATATATGATTCTTTGCCTAATTTAACATTTTGGCTAAAACTACACTTAATTAGGATTAGAGTTTTTCCTATAGTTAAAACGTTTTTAAAACTTAGGATCGCCTTTAAACTAATCCAAATAATGATATCATCGATTTGCTCGTGAAAATGTAGCTTCATCTTTGATTTTTCTTATTTGTACGTTTTGAACAAAATCAATATTTTTCGGTAAAACGGCTTAAATCTTTGACTTAGTCATGTTATAGCTCAAGTTTGGTGATTAAAAATATTTAAGGTAATCAAAAGTGGTCATTAGAACCATTGCATGCTTAAAAATCATCACATTTGGTTCAAAAATTGCTTATTACGACTAACTTGCTATAATTATTATTTTTAGCATTATTTATTGTAATCACAGGTACACTTTGAATTTTGCTTAAGAATAAGTTTATAGTTCGTTTAGATATTGTTCGTGGTAATTTTGGCTATATTTGACTATAACAGGAATTTGAAAAATGCCATTTTTAAAGCCTTCATTTCGAATTTTTTTTGAAAAAATATATGCATTTTTCTAAGTCTTAGTCTTTTTAGAACATAACCTATGTTACTTGATTTTTATAGATGGCTAATCGCGTAATGCACGAATATGAGTTACCCCACTACCTCCTCGGGTAAGACGATCCAATAGAAAATGAGCCATTTATGAGGAACTGGATTAACCGACCAAAAGGGGCTAACAAATATATTAACTGGACAATTATGGAACAGTGTGGATGGGCCAATGAGCTCAGGGCAATCTTGAACTTTCAAGCAAGTGGGAGAACACACAGAGCCTGGCAACAACTGTTTGAGATAAATGAAAAAGCGTACAATGAGCCATACGCAGAATTCATGGCAACTTAGAGGTTTGACTCAAACGTTGATCCAGAAGATTACAATGATCAAGAATGCATCTACTTTTGCCACCAAAATTAGACGCACCACCTAACTCTTGCACGGTTTGCAAGATACTTGGAACTGTACAAACCGTCACAGCTCAACAGTTCTTTATTCAAAAGAGGGTACATCACCTTGAATAATATAGACTACCAAGCTTTCTGGCGTGAGTACACATCCGATAATGAGCCATGGAGATCAAGTAAAAAGGCATCAAAGTTCACCAATCCCGTACACCACATCCTTCACCACCTCATTACTAAAACCCTTCACCCAAAAGCCCAACATGGTGGTGCTATTACCATTAACGATATGCGCCTGATGTACGCCATGATGCAAAATCAGAATATGCAAGTCGCACACAACCTGGCTCATGCATTCACTAAGGAAAAGGATTCAGCTAGGATAGTTGTGCCAGTCTTGGGTGCCGATGTTACTAAACTCCTTCGTCGAATGCGTGTTTTGGGGAGTATCGAAAGGTTTGGGTATAGAATTGGGGCCGAATCAAAAGAAATAGGGTATAAGCTACTAAACACTTGGGAATACAATCGTATTGAGGGTGAATAGTTGATCATTGCAGCTAATCCAACGATACCTGATTCTGAAGACCGAACAGTACCGGGGGTGAGAGTACAGGGTTTCAGACCTGATACCAGGACGAGAGATGGTAGGAGGCGGCGAGGTTCTCAGGAACCAAGGGATGAGGATGATCTCACCACACAGGGATGGCCCACTGACACCTGCCGACACTCATCAGTTGGGGAAGGTGATAGGCCACGGTTTTTGCCATACCACTACCACATGGGGGATCTACCAGGACACGAGAGTTGGTTTGCCCAACATGCGATTTTTCAGAACTTGGATCATTTTACACACTATGCGGGCAGACAACTTAACGTCCCTTCATATCCTCACGAGTACCCAGTATTAGTATCCCACAGGGACCGCATAGGGGAAGGTCCGAGCCACCAGTTTTCAGGACCTCCATCTCCACCTCGGCATCACTACACGCAGCATATGGTTATCCCATCTCCACCTCCACCTCCACCTCCACAGAGCACAGGGGCTGCGAGTTTTGTCAACAACCTGTTCGACACCTCCCATTTGAATACTAATAGAGACACATCTACCGATGCTCAGGAGTCAGTATGGGATCAGGCTACGCACCGGTATAAGACTGAGGGGATTGCGCAGGGTATAGATGGAATGGATGTTAACCCACAGTGGGGTAGGGATCTACAGGAAGGTATGGGTTGGCGTACAGGGCCCATGGTTTACACCAGCACCTCATCACTTACAGGGTTGATCGCACATTCGGACGAGATACAATTCAGGATATCCTCAGGTGTGAACATCGCGGGATTGGCACGATAATTCGCCACAGACGAGGAAATGACCGACGAGGGTCAGTCTGCATTGAGAAACCCGACGAGGCCGCGCACCAGTGTAATCTACTCCCCTTCGTACCCACCACCTCAGCCATGATAGTATTTATTTTTGAATATTTGGATAATTACTTATGATACTCTATTACTTTATGTTTGTACGGCCGACTTCGGGCATAACTACTTTATGTTTTTAGTATGTATGGTATTTAGAATAACAATTGCATGAATAAAATGTCACAAACAAACGACGATCGAGACCATACGAGAAGGAAGCACGACTTGGAGCAAGGACGAATTGAACGAGGATGACGCTAGCACAAGGATTGAAGACCCCATAGTTAGCACGCCATCCATGTAGTGACCCGAACTTTTCCATGTTTATATATATTAATTGAGATTGATATTTACATGATGAAATGTTTCCAAAATGTTAAGCAATCAAACTTGTTAAGACTTGATTAATTGAAATATGTTTCATATAGACAATTGACCACCCAAGTTGACCGGCGATTCACGAACGTTAAAACTTGTAAAAATGACATGACGATATATATATGGGTATACATATGGTTAACATGAGATTATGATAAGTAAGTATCTCCATAAGTATATTAACAATGAGTTATATACATATAAACAAGACTACTAACTTAAGGATTTCGAAACGAGACATATATGTAACGATTATCGTTGTAACGACATTTAAATGTATATATATCATAGTAAGATATATTAATATATCATAATATCATGATAATATAATAATTTAACATCTCATTAGATATAATAAACAATGGGTTAACAACATTAATTGAGATCGTTAACTTAAAGGTTTCAAAACAACACTTACATGTAACGACTAACGATGACTTAACGACTCAGTTAAAATGTATATACATGTAGTGTATTTAGATGTATTAAAATACTTTTGGAAGACTTCAAGACATATATCAAAACACTCATACTTAACGAAAATGGTTACAGTTACTTTTCCATTCTTTTCTTTCATCAAGAATTCTAGTCGTATTCTTACCCGTATTATACACAGCTTCAAAACGTACTTACTATGAGTATATACCAATAGGAACTAGCATGGGATTCCACTCTTGATTATGTCATGTATGACTAATCAATTTTAACTTCTACCATGAGCTAGTCAACTAACTAGAACTCCTTTTAACCCCACTCACCACTCACCAATTACCACTCATCATTCACTCCATTTCACTTCCAATTCTTTTTCTAATTCTCTCTCAACACACACACACTATTATGAATGTATTTTTCTAGTAGTTAATCATCATCTTCATTAAAAATCACTTCAAGAATCAAGCTATAATCATCATAGGAAGAACACTTCAAGAACACTTCAAAAATCCCTTCAAGTTTACTAATTTACTTCCAAGCTTTCTAATCCATTCCAAGTAATCATCTAAGATCAAGAAACCTTTGTTATATACAGTAGGATATCTTTCTTATTCAAGGTAATATTCATATTCAAACTTTGATTCAATTTCTATAACTATAAACTATCTTAATTCGAGTAAAAATCTTACTTGAACTTGTTTTTGTGTCATGATCCTACTTCAAGAACTTTCAAGCCATCCAAGATCCTTTGAAGCTAGATCATTTCTTGTCACTTCCATTAGGTTTACCTACTAAACTTGAGGTAGTAATTATGTTCATAACATCATTCGATTCATACATATAAAGCTATCTTATTCGAAGGTTTAAACTTGTAATCACTAGAACATAGTTTAGTTAATCCTAAACTTGTTCGCAAACAAAAGTTAATCCTTCTAACTTGACTTTTAAAATCAACTGATCACATGTTCTATATCTATATGATATGCTAACTTAATGATTTAAAACCTGGAAACACGAAAAACACCGTAAAACCGGATTTACGCCGTCGTAGTAACACCTCGGGCTGTTTTGGGTTAGTTAATTAAAAACTATGATAAACTTTGATTTAAAAGTTGTTATTCTGAGAAAATGATTTTTATTATGAACATGAAACTATATCCAAAAATTAAGGTTAAACTCAAAGTGGAAGTATGTTTTCTAAAATGGTCATCTAGACGTCGTTTTTTCGACTGAAATGACTACCTTTACAAAAACGACTTGTAACTTATTTTTCCGACTATAAACCTATACTTTTTATGTTTAGATTCATAAAATAGAGTTCAATATGAAACCATAGCAATTTGATTCACTGAAAACGGATTTAAAATGAAGAAGTTATGGGTAAAACAAGATTGGATAATTTTTCTCATTTTAGCTACGTGAAAATTGGTAACAAATCTATTCCAACCACAACTTAATCAACTTGTATTGTATATTATGTAATCTTGAGATACCATAGACACGTATACAATGTTTCGACCTATCATGTCGACACATCTATATATATTTCGGAACAACCATAGACACTCTATATGTGAATGTTGGAGTTAGCTATACAGGGTTGAGGTTGATTCCAAAATATATATAGTTTGAGTTGTGATCAATACTGAGATACGTATACACTGGGCCGTGGATTGATTCAAGATAATATTTATCGATTTATTTCTGTACATCTAACTATGGACAACTAGTTGTAGGTTATTAACAAGGACAGCTGACTTAATAAACTTAAAACATCAAAATATATTAAAAGTGTTGTAAATATATTTTAAACATACTTTGATATATATGTATATATTGTTATAGGTTCGTGAATCAACCAGTGGCCAAGTCTTACTTCCCGACGAAGTAAAAATCTGTGAAAGTGAGTTATAGTCCCACTTTTAAAATCTAATATTTTTGGGATGAGAATACATGCAGGTTTTATAAATGATTTACAAAATAGACACAAGTACGTGAAACTACATTCTATGGTTGAATTATCGAAATCGAATATGCCCATTTTTATTAAGTCTGGTAATCTAAGAATTAGGGAACAGACACCCTAATTGACGTGAATCCTAAAGATAGATCTATTGGGCCTAACAAACCCCATCCAAAGTACCGAATGCTTTAGTACTTCGAAATTTATATCATAGCCGAAGGGTGTCCCGGAATGATGGGGATATTCTTATATATATGCATCTTGTTAATGTCGGTTACCAGGTGTTCACCATATGAATGATTTTTATCTCTATGTATGGGATGTGTATTGAAATATGAAATCTTGTGGTCTATTGTTACGATTTGATACATATAGGTTAAACCTATAACTCACCAACATTTTTGTTGACGTTTAAAGCATGTTTATTCTCAGGTGAATACTAAGAGCTTCCGCTGTTGCATACTAAAATAAGGACAAGATTTGGAGTCCATGTTTGTATGATATTGTGTAAAAAAACTGCATTCAAGAAACTGATTTCGATGTAACATATTTGTATTGTAAACCATTATGTAATGGTCGTGTGTAAACATGATATTTTAGATTATCATTATTTGATAATCTACGTAAAGCTTTTTAAACCTTTATTTATGAAATAAAGGTTATGGTTTGTTTTAAAAATGAATGCAGTCTTTGAAAAACGTCTCATATAGAGGTCAAAACCTCGCAACGAAATCAATTAATATGGAACGTTTTTAATCAATAAGAACGGGACATTTCAGTTGGTATCCGAGCGTTGGTCTTAGAGAACTAGAATTTTGCATTAGTGTGTCTTATCGATTTTGTTAGGATGCATTAGTGAGTCTGGACTTCGACTGTGTTTACTTGAAAAATGATTGCTTAACAAAGATTGTTGGAAACTATATATTTTTAACATATGAATATTATGTGATATATTAATCTCTTAACGTGTTTGATATTATGTGATAGATGTCTACCTCTAGAACAAGTCCCATTGACTCACCTAATAATAATGAAGAGTCAAATGTAAATTGGAATGATTCGTGGACTGATTCACAAGTTCCCGAAGAGGAACCGGAAGAAGAGTCGGAACCGGAAGAAGAATCGGAACCGGAAGAAGAATCGGAACCGGAAGAAGAAATAGAACCGGTGGGGGAAATAATAAAACGGTTAAGTAAAAGAGAATCCTCAACCAACCGACCAAAGTTAATTATGGTCAATGGTGTTTCCGCCAAGGAAGCAAAATATTGGGAGGATTACCAATTCTCCGATGAATCGGATTCCGACGAGAATTCCGATGATGTTATTGAAATTGCCCCAACTGAATTTAAAAAGGCAAAAGAAAATAATAAGGGAAAGGGCATAAAAATAGAGAAATCTAATTCCAACCCCGATGAACTTTATATGTATCGTCAACCCCCGAAGTCCTTAAGTTGTAACAATGACCCGGGAACCTCTAAACCACCAGGTTTTTCTAAACCAATGTGGAAAACGACGGCTCGTATTAGGGGAACATCATATATCCCTAGAAATTTGGCAAAACGAACCAAAATCGAAGAAGAAGAAACAAGCGAGTCGGAATAAGATAGTTGTATTCGTGTGGTGTAATATATGTAATATAGTGTGCTTATGCTTTATGATATATGTAAAAATTGCTTGTATTAATAAGTATTTTTTTTTATGAATCTAACTCTTGTCTATTTTACAGTATAAAAACACAAAATGGATAGACAACCCAATATTTTAAGAGACCTACCCGGAGACATGATTGAAGAAATCTTGTCTAGAGTCGGTCAGAATTCTTCGGCACAACTATTTAAGGCGAGATCAGTTTGTAAGACATTTGAAGAACGTTCCAAGAATGCCTTGGTTTATAAAAGGCTTTCGTTCGAAAGATGGGGGATATCACATTGGGAAATCCATAAGTTACGATGTGTTTACTTTGACGCATATATTGCGGGGAACCCAAATGCTATTTTACGCAACGGGTTAAGAAATTATTTTGACTCAGTATATCCGAATATAGGACTTCGTGATTTAGAAAAAGCGGCTAACATGCAACATAAAGAAGCATGTTATGCTTACGGGTTAGTAATGTTCGCTTCTCACCAAAGTGAGAACAAGAACATCGGGCTACAACTATTAAACAAAACGTTCCCACAAGTGACGGAGTCGGTAATTGGGGTAAGAAATGAGGTTATTAGGTTATTACGAGACTGTTGGTCATTACGTAACCCTCGTCCCTTTTACGACGTTACAACACGCTGTCTTATTAACGGCCATAACGGTTATGTTCCACAAGACCAAGGATGGGAAGTAATCCTAGTAAAACCAGAATGCATGACTTGTTTCTGGACGTATGAATTACGTGTCTTTATTGCCTTTGCTGAACGACTTGTGTACTAGCTAGAATTATCTTCACAACCATCTTGTATCAAATTTATTGTGTGCTATATTTCATGCTATATGTAAAATAAGCGGTATTGTAAGTTTGTAAAATATTGTGTAAAAATTTGAACGCGAAATATTATTATAATCAGTTTTTCATATAGAATTATAGTAGTTGAATTGTATATTAGCTACTAAGTATGAACTTAACGGGTAGGTACTACCCAAATTTAAACTTATAAAACGCTAATATGAAGAAAAAGCTTTTATAAATGAGTTCATATTATGCTACGAAATACTATTAACTACTCTTAATATTCTGTATGATTAACTTGTTCCATTTGACTATTTTGAAGGAAATGGCACCGACTACTCGACACACCGTGAATATGAATGAAGAGGAATTCCGTACTTTTCTAGCTTCAAACATAGCCGCAGTACAGGCTGCGCTACATACCAACAATAACCTTGGATCTAGCAGTACAGGAAATCGTGTAGGATGCACCGACAAAGAATTCACTGCCTGCAAACCTTTGGAATTTGATGGAACCGAAGGACCGATCGGATTGAAACGGTGGACCGAGAAGGTCGAATCGGTGTTTGCCATAAGTAAGTGTACTGAAGAGGACAAAGTGAAGTACGCTACACATACCTTCACAGGTTCTGCGTTAACATGGTGGAATACCTATCTAGAGCAAGTGGGACAAGACGATGCGTGCGCACTACCGTGGTCAGCATTCAAGCACTTGATGAACGAGAAATACCGTCCCAGAACCGAGGTCAATAAGCTCAAGACAGAACTTAGAGGGTTACGAAGCCAAGGATTTGATATTACCACGTACGAAAGACGATTCACAGAATTGTGCCTATTGTGTCCGGGAGCATTCGAAGATGAGGAAGAGAAGATCGACGCGTTTGTGAAAGGATTACCGGAAAGAATCCAAGAAGATATAAGTTCACACGAGCCCGCCTCCATACAACAGGCATGTAGAATGGCTCACAAACTAGTGAACCAGATTGAAGAAAGAATTAAAGAACAGACTGCTGAAGAGGCCAATGTGAAGCAAGTTAAAAGAAAGTGGGAGGAAAACGGTGATAAGAATCACCAATACAACAACAATAGCAATTACAACAATAATCGCAACAATTATCCCAACAATCGCAACTACAACAAACGGCCCAACAACAACAACAACAACAACAGCAACTACAACAATCATCCCAACAACAATAATAACCACAACAACAACAACAATCAGAAGCAGCTATGCCAAAGGTGTGAAAAGTATCACTCGGGGTTCTGCACCAAATTTTGCAACAAGTGTAAAAGAAATGGTCATAGCGCGGCGAAGTGTGAGGTCTACGGACCAGGGGTTAATAGAACGAAAGGAACAAATGGTGTCGGAACGAGTAATGGCGGAGCAAGTAGTGTCGGAGCAAGTTATGCCAATGTAGTTTGTTATAAATGTGGAAAACCGGGCCACATTATTAGAAATTGCCCGAACCAGGAGAACACGAATGGACAAGGCCGCGGAAGAGTTTTCAATATTAATGCGGCAGAGGCACAGGAAGACCCAGAGCTTGTTACGGGTACGTTTCTTATTGACAATAAATCTGCTTACGTTTTATTTGATTCGGGTGCGGATAGAAGCTATATGAGTAGAGATTTTTGTGCTAAATTAAGTTGTCCATTGACGCCTTTGGATAGTAAATTTTTACTCGAATTAGCAAATGGTAAATTAATTTCAGCAGATAATATATGTCGGAATCGAGAAATTAAACTGGTTAGCGAAACATTTAAGATTGATTTGATACCAGTAGAGTTAGGGAGTTTTGATATGATAATCGGTATGGACTGGTTGAAAGAAGTGAAAGCAGAGATCGTTTGTTACAAAAATGCAATTCGCATTATACGAGAAAAAGGAAAACCCTTAATGGTGTACGGAGAAAAGGGCAACACGAAGCTACATATTATTAGTAATTTGAAGGCACAAAAACTAATAAGAAAAGGTTGCTATGCTGTTCTAGCACACGTCGAGAAAGTACAAACTGAAGAAAAGAGCATCAATGATGTTCCCATTGCAAAAAAATTTCCCAATGTATTTCCGAAAGAATTACCGGGATTACCCCCACAGCGATCCGTTGAATTTCAAATAGATCTTGTACCAGGAGCTGCACCAATAGCTCGTGCTCCTTACAGACTCGCACCCAGTGAGATGAAAGAACTGCAAAGCTAATTACAAGAACTTTTAGAGCGTGGTTTCATTCGACCAAGCACATCACCGTGGGGAGCTCCTGTTTTGTTTGTCAAGAAGAAAGATGGTACATTCAGGTTGTGTATCGACTACCGAGAGTTGAACAAACTTACCATCAAGAACCGCTACCCACTACCGAGAATCGACGACTTATTTGATCAACTACAAGGCTCGTCTATTTATTCAAAGATTGACTTACGTTTCGGGTATCATCAAATGCGGGTAAAAGAAGATGATATTCCAAAGACTGCTTTCAGAACACGTTACGGTCATTACGAGTTTATGGTCATGCCATTTGGTTTAAATAATGCACCAGCTGTGTTCATGGACCTTATGAACTGAGTGTGTGGACCATACCTTGACAAGTTTGTCATTGTTTTCATTGATGACATACTTATTTACTCAAAGAATGACCAAGAACACGGTGAACATTTGAGAAAAGTGTTAGAAGTATTGAGGAAGGAAGAATTGTACGCTAAGTTTTCAAAGTGTGCATTTTGGTTGGAAGAAGTTCAATTCCTCGATCACATAGTGAACAAAGAAGGTATTAAGGTGGATCCGGCAAAGATAGAAACTGCTGAAAAGTGGGAAACCCCGAAAACTCCGAAACACATACGCCAGTTTTTAGGACTAGCTGGTTACTACAGAAGGTTCATCCAAGACTTTTCCAGAATAGCAAAACCCTTTATTGCATTAACGCATAAAGGGAAGAAATTTGAATGGAATGATGAACAAGAGAAAGCGTTTCAGTTATTGAAGAAAAAGCTAACTACGGCACCTATATTGTCATTGCCTGAAGGGAATGATGATTTTGTGATTTATTGTGTCGCATCAAAGCAATGTCTCGGTTGTGTATTAATGCAACGAACGAAGGTGATTGCTTATGCGTCTAGACAATTGAAGATTCACGAACAAAATTATACGACGCATGATTTGGAATTAGGCGCGGTTGTTTTTGCAATAAATACTTGGAGGCACTACTTATATGGGGTCAAAAGTATTATATATACCGACCACAAAAGTCTTCAACACATATTTAATCAGAAACAACTGAATATGAGGCAGCGTAGGTGGATTGAATTATTGAATGATTACGACTTTGAGATTCGTTACCACCCGGGGAAGGCAAATGTGGTAGCCGATGCCTTGAGCAGGAAGGACAGAGAACCCATTCGAGTAAAATCTATGAATATAATGATTCATAATAACTTTACTACTCAAATAAAGGAAGCGCAACAAGGAGTTTTAAAAGAGGGAAATTTAAAAGATGAAATACCTAAAGGATCGGAGAAACATCTTAATATTCGGGAAGACGGAACCCGGTATAGGGCTGAAAGGATTTGGGTACCAAAATTTGGAGATATGAGAGAAATGGTACTTAGAGAAGCTCATAAAACCAGATACTCAATACATCCTGGAACGGGGAAGATGTACAAGGATCTCAAGAAACATTTTTGGTGGCCGGGTATGAAAGCCGATGTTGCTAAATATGTAGGAGAATGTTTGACGTGTTCTAAGGTCAAAGCTGAGCATCAGAAACCATCAGGTCTACTTCAACAACCCGAAATCCCGGAATGGAAATGGGAAAACATTACCATGGATTTCATCACTAAATTGCCAAGGACTGCAAGTGGTTTTGATACTATTTGGGTAATAGTTGATCGTCTCACCAAATCAGCACACTTCCTGCCAATAAGAGAAGATGACAAGATGGAGAAGTTAGCACGACTGTATTTGAAGGAAGTCGTCTCCAGACATGGAATACCAATCTCTATTATCTCTGATAGGGATGGTAGATTTATTTCAAGATTCTGGCAGACATTACAGCAAGCATTAGGAACTCGTCTAGACATGAGTACTGCCTATCATCCACAAACTGATGGGCAGAGCAAAAGGACGATACAAACGCTTGAAGACATGCTACGAGCATGTGTTATTGATTTCGGAAACAGTTGGGATCGACATCTACCGTTACCAGAATTTTCCTACAACAACAGCTACCATTCAAGCATTGAGATGGCGCCGTTTGAAGCACTTTATGGTAGAAAGTGCAGGTCTCCGATTTGTTGGAGTGAAGTGGGGGATAGACAAATTACGGGTCCGGAGATTATACAAGAAACTACCGAGAAGATCATCCAAATTCAAAAACGGTTGAAAACCGCCCAAAGTCGACAAAAGAGCTACGCTGACATTAAAAGAAAAGATATAGAATTTGAAATTGGAGAGATGGTCATGCTTAAAGTTGCACCTTGGAAAGGCGTTGTTCGATTTGGTAAGCGAGGGAAATTAAATCCAAGGTATATTGGACCATTCAAGATTATTGATCGTGTCGGACCAGTAGCTTACCGACTTGAGTTACCTCAAAAACTCGCGGCTGTACATAACACTTTCCACGTCTCGAATTTGAAGAAATGTTTTGCTAAAGAAGATCTCACTATTCCGTTAGATGAAATCCAAATCAACGAAAAACTTCAATTCATCGAAGAACCCGTCGAAATAATGGATCGTGAGGTTAAAAGACTTAAGCAAAACAAGATACCAATTGTTAAGGTTCAATGAAATGCTCGTAGAGGACCCGAGTTCACCTGGGAGCATGAAGATCAGATGAAGAAGAAATACCCGCATCTATTTCCAGAAGATTCGTTAACACCTTCAACAGCTTAAAATTTCGGGACGAAATTTATTTAACGGGTAGGTACTGTAGTGACCCGAACTTTTCCATGTTTATATATATTAATTGAGATTGATATTTACATGATTAAATGTTTCCAAAATGTTAAGCAATCAAACTTGTTAAGACTTGATTAATTGAAATATGTTTCATATAGACAATTGACCACCCAAGTTGACCGGCGATTCACGAACGTTAAAACTTGTAAAAACGACATGACGATATATATATGGGTATACATATGGTTAACATGAGATTATGATAAGTAAGTATCTCCATAAGTATATTAACAATGAGTTATATACATATAAACAAGACTACTAACTTAAGGATTTCGAAACGAGACATATATGTAACGATTATCGTTGTAACGACATTTAAATGTATATATATCATAGTAAGATATATTAATATATCATAATATCATGATAATATAATAATTTAACATCTCATTAGATATAATAAACAATGGGTTAACAACATTAATTGAGATCGTTAACTTAAAGGTTTCAAAACAACACTTACATGTAACGACTAACGATGACTTAACGACTCAGTTAAAATGTATATACATGTAGTGTATTTAGATGTATTAAAATACTTTTGGAAGACTTCAAGACATATATCAAAACACTCATACTTAACGAAAATGGTTACAGTTACTTTTCCATTCTTTTCTTTCATCAAGAATTCTAGTCGTATTCTTACCCGTATTATACACAGCTTCAAAACGTACTTACTATAAGTATATACCAATAGGAACTAGCATGGGATTCCACTCTTGATTATGTCATGTATGACTAATCAATTTTAACTTCTACCATGAGCTAGTCAACTAACTAGAACTCCTTTTAACCCCACTCACCACTCACCGATTACCACTCATCATTCACTCCATTTCACTTCCAATTCTCTTTCTAATTCTCTCTCAACACACACACACACACACACACACACACACACACTATTATGAACATATTTTTCCAGTAGTTAATCATCATCTTCATCAAAAATCACTTCAAGAATCAAGCTATAATCATCATAGGAAGAACACTTCAAGAACACTTCAAAAATCCCTTCAAGTTTACTAATTTACTTCCAAGCTTTCTAATCCATTCCAAGTAATCATCTAAGATCAAGAAACCTTTGTTATATACAGTAGGTTATCTTTCTTATTCAAGATAATATTCATATTCAAACTTTGATTCAATTTCTATAACTATAAACTATCTTAATTCGAGTAAAAATCTTACTTGAACTTGTTTTTGTGTCATGATCCTACTTCAAGAACTTTCAAGCCATCCAAGATCCTTTGAAGCTAGATCATTTCTTGTCACTTCCAGTAGGTTTACCTACTAAACTTGAGGTAGTAATGATGTTCATAACATCATTCGATTCATACATATAAAGCTATCTTATTCGAAGGTTTAAACTTGTAATCACTAGAACATAGTTTAGTTAATCCTAAACTTGTTCGCAAACAAAAGTTAATCCTTCTAACTTGACTTTTAAAATCAACTAAACACATGTTCTATATCTATATGATATGCTAACTTAATGATTTAAAACCTGGAAACACGAAAAACACCGTAAAACCGGATTTACGCCGTCGTAGTAACACCGCGGGCTGTTTTGGGTTAGTTAATTAAAAACTATGATAAACTTTGATTTAAAAGTTGTTATTTTGAGAAAATGATTTTTATTATGAACATGAAACTATATCCAAAAATTATGGTTAAACTCAAAGTGGAAGTATGTTTTCTAAAATGGTCATCTAGACGTCGTTCTTTCGACTGAAATGACTACCTTTACAAAAACGACTTGTAACTTATTTTTATGACTATAAACCTATACTTTTTCTATTTAGATTCATAAAATAGAGTTCAATATGAAACCATAGCAATTTGATTCACTCAAAACGGATTTAAAATGAAGAAGTTATGGGTAAAACAAGATTGGATAATTTTTCTCATTTTAGCTACGTGAAAATTGGTAACAAATCTATTCCAACCATAATTTAATCAACTTGTATTGTATATTATGTAATCTTGAGATACCATAGACACGTATACAATGTTTCGACCTATCATGTCGACACATCTATATATATTTCGGAACAACCATAGACACTCTATATGTGAATGTTGGAGTTAGCTATACAGGGTTGAGGTTTATTCCAAAATATATATAGTTTGAGTTGTGATCAATACTGAGATACGTATACACTGGGTCGTGGATTGATTCAAGATAATATTTATCGATTCATTTCTGTACATCTAACTGTGGACAACTAGTTGTAGGTTACTAACGAGGACAACTGACTTAATAAACTTAAAACATCAAAATATATTAAAAGTGTTGTAAATATATTTTAAACATACTTTGATATATATGTATATATTGTTATAGGTTCGTGAATCAACCAGTGGCCAAGTCTTACTTCCCGACGAAGTAAAAATCTGTGAAAGTGAGTTATAGTCCCACTTTTAAAATCTAATATTTTTGGGATGAGAATACATGCAGGTTTTATAAATGATTTACAAAATAGACACAAGTACGTGAAACTACATTCTATGGTTGAATTATCGAAATCGAATATGCCCCTTTTTATTAAGTCTGGTAATCTAAGAATTAGGGAACAGACACCCTAATTGACGCGAATCCTAAAGATAGATCTATTGGGCCTAACAAACCCCATCCAAAGTACCGGATGCTTTAGTACTTCAAAATTTATATCATATCCGAAGGGTGTCCCGGAATGATGGGGATATTCTTATATATATGCATCTTGTTAATGTCGGTTACCAGGTGTTCACCATATGAATGATTTTTATCTCTATGTATGGGATGTGTATTGAAATATGAAATCTTGTGGTCTATTGCTACGATTTGATACATATAGGTTAAACCTATAACTCACCAACATTTTTGTTGACGTTTAAAGCATGTTTATTCTCAGGTGAATACTAAGAGCTTCCGCTGTTGCATACTAAAATAAGGATAAGATTTGGAGTCCATGTTTGTATGATATTGTTTAAAAAAACTGCATTCAAGAAACTGATTTCGATGTAACATATTTGTATTGTAAACCATTATGTAATGGTCGTGTGTAAACAGGATATTTTAGATTATCATTATTTGATAATTTACGTAAAGCTTTTTAAACCTTTATTTATGAAATAAAGGTTATGGTTTGTTTTAAAA
The DNA here is from genome assembly GCF_046630445.1 of Rutidosis leptorrhynchoides. Lineage (NCBI taxonomy): Eukaryota > Viridiplantae > Streptophyta > Magnoliopsida > Asterales > Asteraceae > Rutidosis > Rutidosis leptorrhynchoides. The sequence continues at coordinate 379,208,183 of NC_092335.1, read as the reverse complement.
ATGAATGCAGTCTTTGAAAAACGTCTCATATAGAGGTCAAAACCTCGCAACGAAATCAATTAATATGGAACGTTTTTAATCAATAAGAACGGGACATTTCAATCCAACTGCCCACCTTGCGACCATAGGGGAGTACTACGTCTTCACCACTTTTTCAAATAGAATATACGCAAATTACTATACCACTTTAAAAACTAAGTGTGGGATTGGCAACCCCACCAACATAAACTTTTAATAACAAAACGCCTCTTTCAAAACCTAAAGTATGGGATACGCTGTATCCCTAACATTGAGGACAATGTTATTTTAAAGTGTGGGATAACAAATGTTGCACATAACGATTCTTGTAAACCTCAAGTGTTGATAAACTAAATTTTTCTTAAAATTTAAAACTTCTCGAACTATAAAACACCAAGGATTATAAAATTCTATAAAAGATCAAAAGTTTTTGCTACAAAATAGACCAAAAGAGTAAAACAAAGGTTAAAACTTTTTGCGAAAAATCAAACTGAGTATTCCAAAAGAGCATTGCATAATGAAAGGCGCTATTCGACCCATTATAATTGTTGTGAGACTCCCCTAAATAAGGCTTTATAAGCACTCATTATTAGTGCTTCACTATATTTCCGTTGAGCGTGCCGATGTTAACATCTCGAAATCAGAACTTGCTCTTGGTCTACATTTCGAAATCACACATTTTGACGAGGATTACTAAGTTAGAACCTCAGCTACTCGTGAAAAACAAAACACCCATTCCACACATCCATTTCTGAGACGACCCGTCCTAATTCATAAGGATGAATACAATAACATATGATTACATTGCGAGGTATTTGACCTCTATATGATACATTTTACAAACATTACATTCGTTTTAAAAGACAAACTTTCATTACTTCGAAAGTTGACAGGCATGCATACCATTTCATAATATCCAACTATATATGACCTAATCTATCATTAACTTAATAATAATCTTTATTAAACTTAACGACTTGAATGCAACGTCTTTTGAAATATGCCATGAATGACTCCAAGTAATATCTTTAAAATGAGCAAATGCATAGCGGAAGATTTCTTTAATACCTGAGAATAAACATGCTTTAAAGTGTCAACCAAAATGTTGGTGAGTTCATTAGTTTATCATAAATAATCATTTCTAATAATATAATAGACCACAAGATTTCATTTTTCATAAACATCATTCTCATATCAGGCATTTTGCAAACTGCATAGAGATAAAACTCATTCATATGGTATGAACACCTGGTAATCGACCTTAACAAGATGCATATAGAATATCCCCATCATTCCGGGACAACTTCGGACATGATAAATTCGAAGTACTAAAGCATCCGCGACATGGATGGGGCTTGTTGAGCCCGATAGATCTATCTTTAGGATTCGCGTCAATTAGGGTGTCTGTTCCCTAATTCTTAGATTACCAGACTAAAAGGGGCATATTCGATTCGATAATCCAACCATAGAATGTAGTTTCGATTACTTGTGTTTATTTCGTAAAACATTTATAAAAGCAGTGCATGAATTCTCAGTCCCAAAAATATATATTGCAAAAGCATTTAAAAAGGGAGCAAATGAAACTCACTATACGATATTTTGTAGTAAAAATATGCATACGACGGAACTGAATAATGCAGGGTTAGCCTCAGATTCACGAACCTATATATATATATATATATATATATATATATATATATATATATATATATATATATATATATATATATTTATATATATATATATATATTAACACTCATAATTGAAATCTAACAAATTTATATCTTATTAGTGATTTTAATTGTTACTTTAAATCATATGTTTCATTAATAACCTAATTAATTACATTTATTAATATTTATTATGTAAATATTACTATAGTTATGTTACATGTAATAATTATATAATATTTGTTGTTATAATAATGATAATACCAATGGTAATTTTAGTAATACAAATCATGATAATAATAATAATAATAATAATAATAATAATAATAATAATAATAATAATAATAATAATAATAATAATAATAATAATAATAATAATAATGTTAAAAATAATAATTTTAATGTTAAAATAATAATGATTTTAATAATAATAATAATAATAATAATAATAATAATAATAATAATAATAATAATAATAATAATAATAATAATAATAATAATAATAATAATAATAATAATAATGGTAATAGTAATACTACCTCAAAGGAGTAGCCCTTAAAAATAATGCTCAAGCCCGGGTTTGAACCCGCGACGTCCCGTTAACCCGACATTCCCTTAGACCAGCTGAGCTAGCTTGTTTTTCTGAATTTAATACTAACCCATATATATTTAACCCAATATAACTGTTTGTCTTCTGCTTCTTTTTCCAAAAATAATGCCCCAGCCTGGGCTCGAACCCAAGACCTCTCGGTTAAACACAAACACCTAAACCATCCCTCCGTCTGCACTTTTCTATTATTATTAAGATTTTAACATCTTTTTAATTAGTTTTCTGTTTTGAATCATCATTATCCTAATCCTAACATAACGGCATCATCTTCATTCTAATCACTATCATTTCCTCGATAGTGCATTATGATAAACATAACCTTCATCATCATTCTACAATCACAACTTCATTACCTTTATTATTATCGTGACAATTTATCATATTATCCTTATCTTTATTTGTTATCATCTATCATACCTCGATCTTCATCTCATCACCTATATCATTATCTATATTACATAATCAATATCGCATGTCTCATCTCCTAATAACATCATCTCATCATTATACGCGTTAATCATCATGTATATCATCAATATCATAATCATAACCATTAAAATCTCGATTATCATATATCACCTTCATCATCATTATTATATACACGTCATCTTAAGCAAACCAGAAGTTTAATTATAGTAGCAGGAGGAAGTCGATAAGCAACAACAACTAGTCCAAGTGAAGTTTGGGCCTATTTATAATAATTTAAATTAAATGGCCCAAGATTACTTTGGCCCAATAATAAGTTTATTCAAATCCTGGTTTCTTCAAGAATACTTACAGATATAACATACAGTAGTCTAATGTTCTTGTGTGGGTTTTGTTTGTTCGTCCGTAATCAGGAACAAGCAAAACACGATCATCACCTAAGCACTAACATATTATCGCTACAGTATCAACATCATCATTATTATTACCGTTATTATCTAATACCATCAACACCACGAAGTCATCGTGTAACAAACCATCATCTAACTTCATCGTTGTATTTAACAGGAATAGAAATATTAACAGAATCGCACGAGTAATAGCAACACAGTAATCATTAAAACAAGTGGTTCATGGGTTTTAGTTGTGTGGAGTTTCCAATAGTAGAAAACTGAAAACGGTTATAGGTCTGTTTGGGTTGTAATGGATTGGAACAGTAACAATGATGGTGGTTTATTGGTTGCCATGGTGGTTTATGATGGCGTGGAGATGGTGACTCGATGGAGATAGTCTCGGTGGTAGTCGATGGTTGGAGGAAGAAAAATAAGATGGTGGTTGATGGTTTCTAAGATGGTGGAAGTGAGGGTAGCGGTAGATTGTGTGGTGGAAGATTGTACTGGCCGAAAGTGGTGGCGGTGAAGGGAAATGGTTATCTAGTGAATGGTGGTGGTGTGACTCTGCATCTTCATCTATCAATTTATATATAGAGAGATGTATACATGTATTATAATTTATAATATTTATAATAATAATAATAATATAATAACAATAATAATCTAATCAAAATCGTGTGATTGATTGAGCACAGTAAAATAGTAACAATTTTAAAGTCCCTTAAAGTGTAAAGACCCGTCCTAATCCATAAGAACGAATACAATAAGATATGATTACATTGCGAGGTATTTGACCTTTATATGATACATTTTACAAACATTGCATTCGTTTTAAAAGAAAAACTTTTATTACATCGAAAGTTGACAGGCATGCATACCATTTCATAATATCCAACTATAAATGATCTAATCTGTCATTTACTTAATCATAATCTTTACTGAACTCAACGACTTGAATGCAATGTCTTTTGAAATATGTCATGAATGATTCCAAGTAATTTATTTAAAATGAGTAAATGCACAGCGGGAGATTTCTTTCAATCCCGAGAATAAACATGCTTTAAAGTGTCAACCAAAAGGTTGGTGAGTTCATTAGTTTATCATAATCGATCATTTTCATCATTTTAATAGACCACAAGATTTTCATTTCCATTTCTCATAAATATCGTGCATGCAAAAATCATTCATATGGATTGAACACATGGTAACCGACATTAACAAGATCACTCGAGCAGTTTTGAAACTCATTTTAGATCACTCGAGCAGCACTCCGTCGTAGTATTTTATGTAATAATACTAATAATAATACTAATACTACTAATTAAGATTAATAATAGTATCAATCAATCTTAATATTAATAATAATAATAATAGTAATAATAATATATATGTGAGAGAGAGTTATAGATCGAGAGATGAAGTTTGAAGAATGAATGATTCGAAAAATGCAAAACGTCGACTTAAATGGACTTGGCCTCCCCCACTACACCATGTGATCGCATGGTTTTGTGGGTATCTTGCCATGCGATCGCATGGCTTGATGTACCAAGTCATGTTCGACCAACCAAAGCTTGCCGACAGTTTTTATATATATAATATATATTTATTTAATTTATATAATTATTTATATATTATATTATATTTATATACATAGTTAGAAGATAAATTTAGTTCCGATGACTCGTACATTGTCACTCGACTTATGTCTCACTTCTAGTTTCTCGAACGCATTTTCGTATGTTTAGAAAACTAATACATTATATTTCGCGACGTGTACCTTTATCAAATTTTAGACTTAATCTTTGATAAATTATTTTATGAAAAATGTAACTTATATAATTGAGTGTTGTGGTCATTTGCTTTTATAAATCAATGTCTCATTATTTAACAAAATATATTATTTTAAAATCAAACTTTTTATGACTAAGTTGATATCACTTTGTAAAACTATATATATTCATTTGGAAATATAAATATATATTAGAAATATCTATATAATACTTGGTCTTTCAAAACTAATTATGTTTCAAAGTTCCTTTTAAAATCGTTTACAAAATATTATAATACGTAACTTTTATTCTTTAAAACTCAATTTGATGTTATACATTTATGCGCCAACATTTATTAAAAACATATCTAATTATTAGTCGAGTCAAATAACCAAAGATACTATCACTTACTTAATTAATTTAAAATTATATATATCTAATATACATTAACACGTTTTAATATACGTTGCAAGTTATTCACATATCCAGCAACTCATATTCCAACATACGTTATTTAAACAAAGACACTAATAGTCTAGTTTTATTATATCGAAAAATGTTTTCGTATATTTGAAATTAAGTCAATTGATTCTTATTTAATTTAATCTTCCACTAACTTTTGTCTAATCCTTGTTAATGACACTTTTGTTCTTATTTATAAATCACTTTACTAATTATTCCGAATATCGTTAAAAGGAACAGATTTCTTAAATCAAAGTGGACCTCTCAACAGAAACTTGTAATCATACAATGTATCTGATAAATTAATCATTTAATATTATCTTATAATTCTATCGATAACCATATTAAAACAAATACGTTCATGTAAAGTATTATACGTTTAATACTTTGTTAATGTTTACAAGTTGTAATATATATATACATATACTTACATATACATATTCATATTCAATTATATAATGGTTCGTGAATCGTCGAAGTTTAGTCGAGGTTAAATGAATGTATGAACATAGTTTAAAATTCTTGAGATTTAACTTAACAAACTTTGCTTATCGTGTCGAAATAATATAAAGATAAAGTTTAAATTTGTTCGGAAATTTCTGGGTCATCACAGTACCTACCCGTTAAAGAAATTTCGTCCCGAAATTTGGTTGGGATGGTCATGGCTGACAATAAGTATGTCTTCATGACGCGTACGAGCTGAAAATTAGATTTTTACCATCATCGAGTAATATGGATAAAACAATTTAATTTTTGTGAAGAGTACGAGGGAAGTTATCACCAAAGAGTGACATAAGTAAATGTAGGTTTGACTTAATCGGTGACTTAGTCATGGTTGATTTCCGAATTTCAAGGGATTTAGAGAAAATCTTCGTAATAAGATTTGGTTCTTCGATAATTAAGAAAATTAGGATCCGCTTTAAATGTGATCATCTATTTTGATTGCTCTGTCAGTTATTTTACTATAAATTCGCCCCCTTCATTTCCTTACAACTCGCACCTTTTTTTCTTTCTCCCTTAGTTCATACTTTAAAACATTCGTTAATATGCTCCACCCAGTTCTAATTCTCAATATACTTCTAACTTTCATATCTGTCATTCTTCTTTTTCATCTGCCGCCGGAAGAATCTATCTACTTCTATTATACTCTGGGTTTTATAGTGTTTTTAGTTCTCCCGTGTCTTTATATTGCTATATGCATCGATATATATGGTTTGTAATTTCTGGGTTGTTGTTGGGCGTTATATCTTCCCTTATATTTCAAAGTCCCTGCTTCTGTATTTTATAATCATTGTCATCCACAGTTAATGCTCTCTTCTATTTGCTGCGATTTATACTCCAATTTCTATTTTGGATCCTCATGCTCTGTTTTATCTTCTATCTATTAAGCACAGTAAGTAATGGTCCAGAATTTGTAGATATGAATTTCGAAATGAACATAGTTAATGTTTTAAGAAAAAAATGGTAATGGTACGATCTTGATTTGTCAAATTACCAGAATACCTCGGAAAAGACCGAATCATCAAGAAAATATTTTCTTGATATTTTTAGAGGTTAAATAGAATGCAAGAGTTGTGTAACATGGCACATGATGACGTTATGATCTGTGAATTATCACGTTACATTTAGAAACTCAGCATGACTTACTGTAATATAATCACGTTGATCAAGTGTCATTATATTATACTAACTCATGCTTCATTTCCCAACACTTACTTCAAAAGCATTCTTATTTTAAACTCGAAAGTTTTAGAATTTAAAAACTAAAACAGTTTCCTTTATGATATAATACAGATGGCGTGAAGAGATTATTGATTTCAGGTAAGAATAATTATGAAAATATCTTCTGAAATATGGAGGATATTTATAATGAAAGATACGATGATATCTTAGAATATCTAAGATCAGAGGATCATGAAGAATATCGTCTGCGAGGGTTTAGAGTCAGGAGCAAGGCATTCGATAATGGTTTCAGCAGATACTGAATCATTTGGATTCTTTGAAGGTAGCTTTAGTCTTTGTAATTTATCCACAGCCTCCTTCATAATTTGCTCAATCCGTTTTTCAGTTCCAAATCTTCTCTTTTTCTGAGCTTTGCCAGCACACTATTCTTTATCATAAAACTTTTTATTGTTGAGGTCGTTTACAGTTTTTGCTACTTCATCAACATTTCGAGAACTAGTTCGCAGTTCAGGGTGTTTTTCAGAAACTTCACATTCGAAGTATGTAAGTTCAGGAAATAGACGTTATATGTACACATATAACTGTTGACGTAGACATGCTGCGAGATTTCCAAATACTGGTTGCTGAATTCCAGTGATTGGCATGACAATTCTTGTTATAAGATACGGATGAGTAAATGATGGGGTTTCAATAAACATAATGATTTTTCGGAAAAATCAAAGATCAATGAAGTTGCTGGTAAGTTTACTGTTAATGTGGTGTAATATAAAAGGTTCTCTGGTAATGATGACGAAAGTGTAACATCTATATCGAGGTCATAATAAGACTGTTCCAACTGAAAAGTCAAAGTTGACTTGCTGGAGTTGTGACAAAACTGGCTAATTTGAAAAGAAATCGCAAAGTTAATTTTTGCTAATAAATGCCAAAGGGTCTGACACGGATACATGTTAAACTATGACCTTGGTTTCGAGAGCTTTTCAGGTACATAACCGTGGATAACATGTGGTTGAATCATCATCTCGATTGTTCATTATTTGAAGTGTCTTCAGGAATTTCGGAGGGTTTGAACACATATTGTAATTGTTAATATACATATGATGTTCTAGCACAGTTTTGAAGTCAAAGTATAACTTTGAAAGATATAGGAATCTAAGAGTGATGATACCGATTGAATCTTAACTTAAATTTTGATCAGAATACATAATAAAATTTGGGTGGGAATGGTTGTTTTGATTTCTATACAAGAATGTATATTGTTGTGAGACTAGGGAGTATAGTTGATGATTTGCTTAATCAGATTCGAAGAATGTAACATATTAATTGTGAATTTATATATCTCTCGGGTGTTACTTACCCGTTAATTTTTTTTCACAATTAATATTTTGTACAAAAGGATTTTATTACAGTCTTTATGAAAATATATATGTGTATATTTTCTTCAGATGTAACATAGATCTAATGAGTTAATATTAAATTAAACTCATTTGGTTTACGGTTGAAACTAGAACTGAATAATCCCTAAAACTTTAAAAATTACATAAGCATTTCTTCAATGGTATTGAAATTATGAATCAATACTTCGTTATTTGTTGATACAAGATGTTGGTGTTCGTGAAATTCTTGTGAACTTCGTAAGGTACGAATGATGTTATCTGAAAAGTTTCGAGTACATCGATGATGAAAGTGTAAAATCAAACATATTTTTGAATAATTCGCTTGATTTATTATGAAATGGAATTTATTGAATTAAAAATAGGGATCGTAGTTAACGATGGTTAAGTTACTGAAGAAGTACGTACCTCATTGCATATTAGTAATATGAATTAACCGAGTAGTTAAGATTCACACATAATAGCTTAGTACATAAAGTTTTATTATGGTTTAAAAATTTATATATATAAGATATACATATAAATCTTTCGGTGGAATTGAGTTAATACTTCATAACTCGTTGATACAATATACTCGTTGTTGATTCGTAATTATGTCCACAGTGATTCTTGAACTGATGGAGTTTGTGATGTTATAGGTGCTGCTGATTTTGACGATGCTGACGGCACTGACTGTGCTAATGATGCTAACGGTACTGTTGATGCTGTTGGTAAAACAAGTCTAGTTTGTAAATCACACACCATTCTTGTCAGGGTTTCTACTCTTCCTTCTATCATTTTGGTTCACTCAACTGATTTATGGTTAGGGATAGAATAGATAATCCCTAAGACTATTAAGACTACATAATCATCGCATAATGTTTCTCCAATGAAGCTATGAATCAACACTTCATCGTTTGTTGTTGTTGGTATTCCTTGGTATCTACAGAGCGTATGACATTGGTGTTCGTGGGACAGATTGTAAAGTTGAGGTTTACGACGCGGTTGTGGTTGGGGGTGATAATGGTACTGTTGGCGTTGATGATGGTGGTACTGTTTATGCTGCTGGTGCTGCTGCTGGTGCTTGTAACCTTTGCACCATATTCTCCAAAGCCACCACCCGAGCGCGAAGCTCGTTGACTTCTTCTATTATACCAGGGTGATTGTCGGTTCGGACGAGCGGATAAATAAAATCTAGAATTTGATGTAGTATATAATCGTGACGAGATACTCTGGAAATGAGAGAGAAAATGGTGTTTTGGACAGGTTCGTCGGTAAGTGCTTCAGGTTCTTCTCCAAGAGGACAATGTGGTGGATGAAAAGGATCACCTTCTTCTTGTCTCCAATGATTGAGGAGGCTATGAACCCATCCCAATTCATCCAAAATATATGATGGCTGATTGGTTGATCCATTCTGGTCACACTACTTTCGGAGCTCGAGTGAAACTCCATATCGGAATCCGATGAACTTAAACTAGTGACAAGTTCCATTTCGTACGATTGAATAACAGATTTTTTTCGATATGAAATGATTTCCGGCTATCGGATGGTATTCTAATTACATAGAATATCCATATATATAGAATAAAAGATTTTGTAGATTAAGGCAGAAATTACAGAATATGTCAGACAAAGTTTACAGTAACAAATACGCTAAGATATGAATTAGCAGATACGCTAAGATATGAATTTTGTCTATACACTATCTATGCAATGAATGTAGTAAGACGCGTTTTGACTTAAGATGATAATCATGGTTTCCGACAAAATATGATAAGCAAAACTTGTTGACATGCAACTAAGGTCGAAGTCCAGACTCACTAATGCATCCTAACGACTATCAGTTAGACACACTAATGCAGACCTGGTTCGCTAAGACCACCGCTCTGATACCACATGTAAAGACCCGTCCTAATCCATAAGAACGAATACAATAACATATGATTACATTGCGAGGTATTTGACCTCTATATGATACATTTTACAAACATTGCATTTGTTTTAAGAGAAAAACTTTCATTACATCAAAAGTTGACAGGCATGCATACCATTTCATAATATCCAACTATAAATGATCTAATCTGTCATTTACTTAATCATAATCTTTACTGAACTCAACGACTTGAATGCAATGTCTTTTGAAATATGTCATGAATGATTCCAAGTAATTTATTTAAAATGAGTAAATGCACAGCGGGAGATTTCTTTCAATCCCGAGAATAAACATGCTTTAAAGTGTCAACCAAAAGGTTGGTGAGTTCATTAGTTTATCATAATCGATCATTTTCATCATTTTAATAGACCACAAGATTTTCATTTCCATTTCTCATAAATATCGTGCATGCAAAAATCATTCATATGGATTGAACACATGGTAACCGACATTAACAAGATGCATATAAGAATATCCCCATCATTTCGGGACATCCTTCGGACATGATAAAAAAACTCGAAGTACTAAAGCATCCACAACCATGGATGGGGTTTGTTAGGCCCAATAGATCTATCTTTAGGATTCGCGTCAATTAGTAGATCGGTTTACTAATTCTTAGGCTACCAAGCAAAAAGGGGCATATTCGGCTTCGATCATTCAACCATAGAATGTAAATTCAATTACTTGTGTCTATTTCGTCAAACATTTATAAAAACACATGTATTCTCAGTTCCAAAAATATATATTGCAAAAGCATTAAAAAGGGAGTAATGAAACTCACAAAACTGTATTTCGTAGCAATATTGCATATGACGGCACTGAACAAGTGCAAGGTTGGCCTCGGATTCACGAACCTATATTAATTATATATATTTATATGTTGATCAATATATGTCTAACAATCTAGATCAAGTCATAGTGTACCACAATCCTAATGCTCGAGACTAAAATGCAAAAGTCAACAAAAGTCAATTTGACTCAAAATGACTTCCAAAAATTTTATAACATAAATATAGTCGTTTTAAATATTTAAATATATCTATCAGAATTTATTATAGTAAATAATACAAACCATTTATTAATAAATAAAAAGTCATATTAAAGTTTATTTATGATAAAAATATACTTTTATATATCTCAAGTAATAAAATTTATACAGTTTACTCAAAATCATAAATATATAGTAGTTTGTACTATTAATGTAATTATATAACGTATGGTGAAAATATCTTTGTATCACATATTTGATAAAATAATATTGATAATAATAATAACAAGTAAAGTTGCACTATTTTATAATAATAATATTAATTATTTGTAATAATAATAATAATAATAATAATAAAATAATAATAATAATAATAATAATATTTATATTTACTAATGATTATAATCATGATAATCTTAATAATAGCGATACTTTTTAATATTAATTGTAATAATAATAATATTTTATAAAAGTAATAATTCTATTCAAAATGGTAAATTTTTAATAATGATAATACTAAAATGATAATAATAATGATATTTTATAATAACAATGATATTTCTATTAAAAATGATAATTTTAATAAAAATGATAGTTTTAATATTAATGATACTTTTAATAATAATAATGATGATAAAAATAATAAAATGATAGTTTTGATAAAAATATTAATTATTTTAAAAATATTAATAATAATAATAATAATAATAATAATAATAATAATAATAATAATAATAATAATAATATTGATTATTAGATAATAAAAATAATAACGATAATAACAACGATAACGATACGATAACGATAACGATAACGATAACGTTAATGATAACGATATGATAACGATAACGATAACGATAATGATAATCATTTTAACAATAATACTTTAAAATTATAGATAATTCAATTGATGATATATTTTAATCCATTCATCGAAATCATACACTTTCTAAATGAAAAGTTATTAATTTTTCGCCAGCTTTCCAACGATATTCATATCATATACCTTATCTCAATTGCATATGTATCTAATACATAATTTATTATATGCTATTTAATAACAAAATTAAATGTACAAGCATGCATAATCCTATATACTCGAGCACTAGTCAGGGATACACTATTAATATATAAAAGTTAAGTTATGAGTGCTCACGTATCAATATTGAGATTCAATATTGCAGGAAAGGTACGTAGACGCAACGGAGATAATAAACACTAAATTGACCTCACGAGCATACCCATGAACCATACCCATCACCTCCATAGCAATAACCCATAATTTCCTTAGCCTTATCCTACTCGAAAACCAGTTTTGAAACTCATTTTAGATCACTCGAGCAGCACTGCGTCGTAGTATTTTATGTAATAATACTAATAATAATGCTAATACTACTAATTAAGATTAATAATAGTATCAATCTTAATATTAATAATAATAATAGTAATAATAATATATATGTGAGAGAGAGTTATAGATCGAGAGATGAAGTTTGAAGAATGAATGATTTGAAAAATGCAAAATGTTGACTTAAATGGACTTGGCCTCCCCCACTACACCATGCGATCGCATGGTTTTGTGGGCATCTTGCCATGCAATCGCATGGCTTGATGTACCAAGTCATGTTCGACCAACCAAAGCTTGCCGACAGTTTTTATATAATATATATATATATATATATATATATATATATATATATATATATATATATATATATATATATATATATATATATATATATATATTTAATTTATATAATTTTTTATATATTATATTATATTTATATACATAGTTAGAACATAAATTTAGTTCCGATGACTCGTACGTTGTCACTCAACTTATGTCTCGCTTCTAATTTCTCGAACACATTTTCGTATGTTTAGAAAACTGATACATTACATTTCGCGACGTGTACCTTTATTAAATTTTAGACTTAATCTTTGATAAATTATTTTATGAAAAATGTAACTTATATAATTGAGTGTTGTGGTCATTTGCATTTATAAATCAATGTCTCGTTGTTTAACAAAATATATTATTTTAAAATCAAACGTTTTATGACTAAGTTGTATCACTTTGTAAAACTATATATATTCATTTAGAAATATAAATATATATTAGAAATATCTATATAATACTTGGTTTTTCAAAACTAATTATGTTTCAAAGTTCCTTTTAAAATCATTTATAAAATATTATAATACGTAACTTTTATTCTTTAAAACTCAATTTGATGTTATTCATTTATGCACCAACATTTATTAAAACCATATCTAATTATTAGTCGAGTCAAATAACCAAAGATACTATCGTTTACTTAATTAATTTAAAATTATATATATCTAATATACATTAACACGTTTTAATATACGTTGCAAGTTATTCACATATCTAGCAACTCATATTCCAACATACTTTATTTAAACAAATACACTAATAGTTTAGTTTTATTATATCGAAAAATGTTTTCGTACATTTGAAATTAAGTCAATTGATTCTTATTTAATTTAATATTCCACTAACTTTTGTCTAATCCTTGTTAATGACACTTTTGTTCTTATTTATAAATCACTTTACTAATTATTCTGAATATCGTTAAAATGAACAGATTTCCTAAATCAAAGTGGACCTCTCAACAGAAACTTGTAATCATACAATGTATCTGATAAATTAATCATTTAATATTATCTTCTAATTCTATCGATAACCATATTGAAACAAATACGTTCAAGTAAAGTATTATACGTTTAATACTTTGTTAACGTTTACAAGTTGTAATATATATACATATACTTACATATACATATTCATATTCAATTATATAATGGTTCGTGAATCGTCAAAGTTTAGTCGAGGTTAAATGAATGTATGAACATAGTTTAAAATTCTTGAGATTTAACTTAACAAACTTTGCTTATCGTGTCGAAATAATATAAAGATAAAGTTTAAATTTGTTCGGAAATTTCCGGGTCGTCACATGAAGTTTAAGTGTTTGAATGCTGCCGACAGTTTTCCCAGACTGTGTATCATGCACTATTTGAAACCAGTGGTGAATAAAAGTCTTCGGAAAAATCCCAAATTTTTACATTAACTATATTTATTTATTTTGGTCATTATGGTTTAAAATTCAATCATTAATTTAATAAATAAAAATTACATTTTTTATTCACTCCCAACCCCAAGTAAAATATAAAAAGTTTTATAATTCAACAAATACTTTCTAATTACATTTTTAATAAGCCTATAATTTATAGAACTCATTTTTGGATCACCATTTATTGTAAAATCATATAAGTTCGAGTTAAACTTCTCTAAATAATAATCGAAACGTCCAACGAGTATTACAATCATTAAATAATTATTTTTAATACACTCTTTACATATATTTATATTTATTTTTATATGTATACACATTTATTTACAAATAATGGTTCGTGAATCGTCGAGAATGGTCGAAGGTTAATGAATACATGAACACAGTTCAAAGTTTTTGAGATTTCAACATTACAGACTTTACTTATCGTGTCAGAAACATATAAAGATTAAGTTTAAATTTAGTCAAAAATTTCTGGGTCGTCACAGTACCTACCCGTTAAAGAAATTTCGTCCTCGAAATTTGATCGAGTTTGTCATGGCTAACAATAAGAATGTTTTCCTGACGAATATGAGCTAATAAATAGAGTTTTATTACTGTTGAGTAATATGGATAAGATAATTCGATTACTCGAAGAGTACGAGTGCAGTTATCACAAAAGAGCGAAATAAAGAAGTAAAGATTCGTCTTAGCTTTTGACGTAGTCAAGGTTGAATTTAGAAAATAAGGTGCGTCTTAACTTTTGACGTTGTCTTGGTTGAATTCCGGAATTCAAGGAATTTAGAGAAAATCTTTGTAATAAGATTTGGTTCTTCGGTAATTAAGGAAATTAGGATCCTCTTTGGTTAAATGCGATGATCTATTTCGATTACACTGTCGGATATTTCACTATAAATCTACTCCCTTCGTTTCCTTTATATTTTGGAGTTCCATTCTTTTGTTTTCTCTTTCCGACTTTAAGTCAAGCGAATAATGGTCCAGAATTCGTAGGTATGAGGTTTCGAATGAACATGACTAATGTTCTAAGACAGAAATTGTAATAGCACGATTTTGATTGGTTAAATTACCATAATTCAAGAGAAAAAGATAGAATTATCAGGAAGGTATGTTCTCGATATGTTTGGAGATTAGGTAGAATGTAAGAGTCGTGTAACATGGCACATGATGACGTTATGATCTGTGAATCATCACGTTCCATTAGAAACTCAGCATGACTTACTGTAATATAATTACGTTGATCAAGTGTCATTATATTATACTAACTCATGCATCAATTTCCAACACTACTTCAAAATCATTCATAATTCAAACTCGAATTTTTCAGAATTTTAGAAACTAAAACAGTTTCTTTTATGATGTAATACGGATAATGCGGAGAGATAAATAATTTCAGATAAAAATAGTTATGAAAATAATCTTCAGAAATATTGAGGATATTTATATTATTAATGAAAGATACGATGATATCTTAGAATTTTCTAATATCGATGGATGATGTTGAAGATTTGTCCGTAAGGATTTAGAGTCAGGAGCAAGGTATTCGTTAATGACTTCAGTAGATACTGAATCATTTGGATTCTTTGAAGGCAGGTCTAGTCTTTGTGATTTGTCCACAGCTGAAATGACCCGTTCTTATTGATTAAAAACGTTCCATATTAATTGATTTCGTTGCGAGGTTTTGACCTCTATATGAGACGTTTTTCAAAGACTGCATTCATTTTAAAACAAACCATAACCTGTATTTCATCAATAAAGGTTTAAAAAGCTTTACGTAGATTATCAAATAATGATAATCTAAAATATCCTGTTTACACACGACCATTACATAATGGTTTACAATACAAATATGTTACAACAAAATAAGTTTCTTGAATGCAGTTTTTACACAATATCATACAAGCATGGACTCCAAATCTCATCCTTATTTAAGTATGCGACAGCGGAAGCTCTTAATAATCACCTGAGAATAAACATGCTTAAAACGTCAACAAAAATGTTGGTGAGTTATAGGTTTAACCTATATATATCAAATCATAATAATAGACCACAAGATTTCATATTTCAATACACATCCCATACATAGAGATAAAAATCATTCATATGGTGAACACCTGGTAACCGACATTAACAAGATACATATATAAGATTATCCCCATCATTCCGGGACACCCTTCGGATATGATATAAATTTCGAAGTACTAAAGCATCCGGTACTTTGGATGGGGTTTGTTAGGCCCAATAGATCTATCTTTAGGATTCACGTCAATTAGGGTGTCTGTTCCCTAATTCTTAGATTACCAGACTTAATAAAAAGAGGCATATTCGATTTCGATAATTCAACCATAGAATGTAGTTTCACGTACTTGTGTCTATTTTGTAAATCATTTATAAAACCTGCATGTATTCTCATCCCAAAAATATTAGATTTTAAAAGTGGGACTATAACTCACTTTCACAGATTTTTACTTCGTCGGGAAGTAAGACTTGGCCACTGGTTGATTCACGAACCTATAACAATATATACATATATATCAAAGTATGTTCAAAATATATTTACAATACTTTTAATACATTTTGATGTTTTAAATTTATTAAGTCAGTTGTCCTCGTTAGTAACCTACAACTAGTTGTCCACAGTTAGATGTACAGAAATAAATCGATAAATATTATCTTGAATCAATCCACGAACCAGTGTATACGTATCTCAGTATTGATCACAACTCAAACTATATATATTTTGGAATCAACCTCAACCCTGTATAGCTAACTCCAACATTCACATATAGAGTGTCTATGGTTGTTCCGAAATATATATAGATGTGTCGACATGATAGGTCAAAACAGTGTATACGTGTCTATGGTATCTCAAGATTACATAATATACAATACAAGTTGATTAAGTTATGGTTGGAATAGATTTGTTACCAATTTTCACGTAGCTAAAATGAGAAAAATTATCCAATCTTGTTTTACCCATAACTTCTTCATTTTAAATCCGTTTTGATTGAATAAAATTGCTATGGTTTCATATTGAACTCTATTTTATGAATCTAAACAGAAAAAGTATAGGTTTATAGTCGGAAAAATAAGTTACAAGTCGTTTTTATAAATGTAGTCATTTCAGTCGAAAGAACGACGTCTAGATGACCATTTTAGAAAACATACTTCCACTTTGAGTTTAACCATAATTTTTGGATATAGTTTCATGTTCATAATAAAAATCATTTTCCAAGAATAACAACTTTTAAATCAAAGTTTATCATAGTTTTTAATTAACTAACCCAAAACAGCCCGCGGTGTTACTACGACGGCGTAAATCCGGTTTTACGGTGTTTTTCGTGTTTCCAGGTTTTAAATCATTAAGTTAGCATATCATATAGATATAGAACATGTGTTTAGTTGATTTTAAAAGTCAAGTTAGAAGGATTAACTTTTATTTGCGAACAAGTTTAGAATTAACTAAACTATGTTCTAGTGATTACAAGTTTAAACCTTCGAATAAGATAGCTTTATATGTATGAATCAAATGATGTTATGAACATCATTACTACCTCAAGTACCTTGGATAAACCTACTTGAAATGAGAAAAATAGATCTAGCTTCAAAGGATCCTTGGATGGCTTGAAAGTTCTTGAAGCAGAATCATGACACGAAAACAATTTCAAGTAAGATTTCCACTCGAAATAAGATTGTTATAGTTATAGAAATTGAATTAAAGTTTGAATATGATTATTACCTTGTATTAGAAAGATAACCTACTGTAAGTAACAAAGGTTTCTTGATCTTGGATGATTACTTGGAATGGATTTAGAAAACTTGGAAGTAAACTTGCAATCTTGGAAGTATTCTTGATTTTATGAAACTAGAACTTTTGGAATTTATGAAGAACACTTAGAACTTGAAGATAGAACTTGAGAGAGATCAATTAGATGAAGAAAATTGAAGAATGAAAGTCTTTGTAGGTGTTTTTGGTCGTTGGTGTTTGGATTAGATATAAAGGATATGTAATTTTGTTTTCATGTAAATAAGTCATGAATGATTACTCATATTTTTGTAATTTTATGAGATATTTCATGCTAGTTTCCAAATGATGGTTCCCACATGTGTTAAGTGACTCACATGGGCTGCTAAGAGCTGATCATTGGAGTGTATATACCAATAGTACATACATCTAAAAGCTGTGTATTGTACGAGTACGAATACGGGTGCATACGAGTAGAATTGTTGATGAAACTGAACGAGGATGTAATTGTAAGCATTTTTGTTAAGTAGAAGTATATTGATAAGTTTCTTGAAGTCTTTCAAAAGTGTATGAATACATATTAAAACACTACATGTATATACATTTTAACTGAGTCGTTAAGTCATCGTTAGTCGTTACCTGTAAATGTTGTTTTGAAACCTTTAGGTTAACGATCTTGTTGAATGTTGTTAACCCGTTGTTTATTATAACAAATGAGATGTTAAATTTTTATATTATCATGATATTATGATATATAATATATCTTAGTATGATATATATACAGTTAAATGTCGTTACAACGATAATCGTTACATATATGTCTCATTTCGAAATCATTAAGTTAGTAGTCTTATTTTTACATATGTATTTCATTGTTAATACACTTAATAATATATTTACTTATCATTTAACATAATTAACCAAGTGTATCAATATCTTAATATGATTCATATGTACCTAGTAAGACGTTGTTATAACGATAATCGTTATATATATCGTTTTCGAGTTTCTTAAATTAATAGTCTCATTTTTATGTATATAACTCATTGTTAAAATACCTAATGAGATACATACTTATAGTAAAATCATTTTAACTATATATATAACCATATATATGTCATCGTATAGTTTTTACAAGTTTTAACGTTCGTGAATCACCGGTCAACTTGGGTGGTCAATTGTCTATATGAAACCTATTTCAATTAATCAAGTCTTAACAAGTTTGATTGCTCAACATGTTGGAAACACTTAATCACGTAAATAACAATTTCATTTAATATATATATAAACATGGAAAAGTTCGGGTCACTACAGTACCTACCCGTTAAATAAATTTCGTCCCGAAATTTTAAGCAGTTGGAGGTGTTGACGTATCTTATGGAAATAAATGCGGGTATTTCTTCTTCATCTAATCTTCACGCTCCCAGGTGAATTCGGGTCCTCTATGAGCATTCCATCGAACCTTAACAATCGGTATATTGTTTTGTTTAAGTCTCTTAACCTCACGATCCATTATTTCGACGGGTTCTTCAATGAATTGAAGTTTTTCATTGATTTGGATTTCGTCCAACGGAATAGTGATATCTTCTTTAGCAAAACATTTCTTCAAATTTGAGACGTAGAAAGTGTTATGTACAGCCGCGAGTTGTTGAGGTAGCTCCAGTTGGTAAGCTACTGGTCCGACACGATCTATAATCTTGAATGGTCCAATGTACCTTGGATTTAGTTTCCCCCGTTTACCAAATCGAACAACGCCTTTCCAAGGTGAAACCTTAAGCATGACCATTTCTCCAATTTCAAACTCTATATCTTTTCTTTTACTGTCCGCGTAGCTCTTTTGTCGACTCTGGGCGGTTTTCAATCTTTGTTGAATTTGGATGATTTTCTCGGTAGTTTCTTGTATTATCTCCGGACCCGTAATCTGTCTATCCCCCACTTCACTCCAACAAATCGGAGACCTGCACTTTCTACCATAAAGTGCTTCAAACGGTGCCATCTCAATGCTTGAATGGTAGTTGTTGTTGTAGGAAAATTCTGCTAACGGTAGATGTCGATCCCAACTATTTCCGAAATCAATTACATAAGCTCGTAGCATGTCTTCAAGTGTTTGTATCGTCCTTTCGCTCTGCCCATCAGTTTGTGGATGATAGGTAGTACTCATGTCTAGACAAGTTCCCAATGCTTGCTGTAATGTCTGCCAGAATCTTGAAATAAATCTGCCATCCCTATCAGAGATAATAGAGATTGGTATTCCATGTCTGGAGACGACTTCCTTCAAATGCAGTCGTGCTAACTTCTTCATCTTGTCATCTTCTCTTATTGGCAGGAAGTGTGCTGACTTGGTGAGACGATCAACTATTACCCAAATAGTATCATAACCACTTGCAGTCCTTGGCAATTTAGTAATGAAATCCATGGTAATGTTTTTCCATTTCCATTCCGGGATTTCAGGTTGTTGTAGTAGACCTGATGGTTTCTGATGTTCAGCTTTGACCTTAGAACACGTCAAACATTCTCCTACATATTTAGCAATATCGGCTTTCATACCTGGCCACCAAAAATGTTTCTTAAGATCCTTGTACATCTTCCCCGTTCCAGGATGTATTGAGTATCTGGTTTTATGAGCTTCTCTAAGTACCATTTCTCTCATATCTCCAAATTTTGGTACCCAAATCCTTTCAGCCCTATACCGGGTTCCATCTTCTCGAATATTAAGATGCTTCTCCGATCCTTTGGGTATTTCATCCTTTAAATTTCCCTCTTTTAAAACTCCTTGTTGCGCCTCCTTTATTTGAGTAGTAAGGTTATTGTGAATCATTATATTCATAGATTTTACTCGAATGGGTTCTCTGTCCTTCCTGCTCAAGGCGTCGGCTACCACATTTGCCTTCCCCGGGTGGTAACGAATCTCAAAGTCGTAATCATTCAACAATTCAATCCACCTACGCTGCCTCATATTCAGTTGTTTCTGATTAAATATGTGTTGAAGACTTTTGTGGTCGGTATATATAATACTTTTGACCCCATATAAGTAGTGTCTCCAAGTCTTTAATGCAAAAACAACCGCGCCTAATTCCAAATCATGCGTCGTATAATTTTGTTCGTGAATCTTCAATTGTCTAGACGCATAAGCAATCACCTTCGTTCATTGCATTAATACACAACCGAGACCTTGCTTTGATGCGTCACAATAAATCACAAAATCATCATTCCCTTCAGACAATGACAATATAGGTGCCGTAGTTAGCTTTTTCTTCAATAACTGAAACGCTTTCTCTTGTTCATCTTTCCATTCAAATTTCTTCCCTTTATGCGTTAATGCAGTCAAGGGTTTTGCTATTATGGAAAAGTCTTGGATGAACCTTCTGTAGTAACCAGCTAGTCCTAAAAACTGGCGTATGTGTTTCGGAGTTTTTGGGGTTTCCCACTTTTCAACAGTTTCTATCTTTGCCGGATCCACCTTAATACCTTCTTTGTTCACTATGTGGCCGAGGAATTGAACTTCTTCCAACCAAAATGCACACTTTGAAAACTTAGCGTACAATTCTTCCTTCCTCAATACTTCTAACACCTTTCTAAAATGTTCACCGTGTTCTTGGTCATTCTTTGAGTAAATAAGTATGTCATCAATGAAAACAATGACAAACTTGTCAAGGTATGGTCCACACACTCGGTTCATAAGGTCCATGAACACAGCTGGTGCATTAGTTAAACCAAACGGCATGACCATAGACTCGTAATGACCGTAACATGTTCTGAAAGCAGTCTTTGGAATATCATCTTCTTTCACCCGCATTTGATGATACCCAGAACGTAAGTCAATCTTTGAATAAACAGACGAGCCTTGTAGTTGATCAAATAAGTCGTCGATTCTCGGTAGTGGGTAGCGGTTCTTGATGGTAAGTTTGTTCAACTCTCGGTAGTCGATACACAACCTGAATGTACCATCTTTCTTCTTGACAAACAAAACAGGAGCTCCTCACGGTGATGTGCTTGGTCGAATGAAACCACGCTCTAAAAGGTCTTGTAATTGGCTTTGCAGTTCTTTCATCTCGCTGGGTGCGAGTCTGTAAGGAGCACGAGCTATTGGTGCAGCTCCTGGTACAAGATCTATTTGAAATTCAACGGATCGATGTGGGGGTAATCCCGGTAATTCTTTCGGAAATAAATCGGGAAATTCTTTTGCGACGGGAACATCATTGATGCTCTTTTCTTCAGTTTGTACTTTCTCGACGTGTGCTAGAACAGCATAGCAACCTTTTCTTATTAGTTTGTATGCCTTCAAATTACTAATAAGATGTAGCTTCGTGTTGCCCTTTTCTCCGTACACCATTAAGGGTTTTCCTTTTTCTCGTATAATGCGAATTGCATTTTTGTAACAAACGATCTCTGCTTTCACTTCTTTCAACCAGTCCATACCGATTATCACATCAAAACTCCCTAACTCTACTGGTATCAAGTCAATCTTAAATGTTTTGCTAATCAGTTTAATTTCTCGATTCTGACATATATTATCTGCTGAAATTAATTTACCATTTGCTAATTCGAGTAAAAATTTACTATCCAAAGGCATCAATGGACAACTTAATTTAGCACAAAAATCTCTACTCATATAGCTTCTATCCGCACCCGAATCAAATAAAACATAAGCAGATTTATTGTCAATAAGAAACGTACCCGTAACAAGCTCTGGGTCTTCCTGTGCCTCTGCCGCATTAATATTGAAAACTCTTCCGCGGCCTTATCCATTCGTGTTCTCCTGGTTCGGGCAATTTCTAATAATGTGGCCCGGTTTTCCACATTTATAACAAACTACATTGGCATAACTTGCTCCGACACTGCTTGCTCCGCCATTACTCGTTCCGACACCATTTGTTCCTTTCGTTCTATTAACCCCTGGTCCGTAGACCTCACACTTCACCGCGCTATGACCATTTCTTTTACACTTGTTGCAAAATTTGGTGCAGAACCCCGAGTGATACTTTTCACACCTTTGGCATAGCTGCTTCTGATTGTTGTTGTTGTTGCGGTTATTATTGTTGTTGGGATGATTGTTGTAGTTGCTGTTGTTGTTGTTATTGTTGTTGTTGTTGGGCCGTTTGTTGTAGTTGCGATTGATGTTGCGATTGTTGGGATAATTGTTACGATTATTGTTGTAATTGCTGTTGTTGTTGTATTGGTGATTCTTATCACCGTTTTCCTCCCACTTTCTTTTAACTTGCTTCACATTGGCCTCTTCAGCAGTCTGTTCTTTAATTCTTTCTTCAATCTGGTTCACTAGTTTATGAGCCATTCTACATGCCTGTTGTATGGAGGCGGGCTCGTGTGAACTTATATCTTCTTGGATTCTTTCCGGTAATCCTTTCACAAATGCGTCAATCTTCTCTTCGTCATCTTCGAATGCTCCCGGACACAATAGGAACAATTCTGTGAATCGTCTTTCGTACGTGGTAATATCAAATCCTTGGGTTCGTAACCCTCTAAGTTCTGTCTTGAGCTTATTGACCTCGGTTCTGGGACGGTACTTCTCGTTCATCAAGTGCTTGAATGCTGACCACGGTAGTGCGTATGCATCGTCTTGTCCCACTTGCTCTAGATAGGTATTCCACCATGTTAACGCAGAACCTGTGAAGGTATGCGTAGCGTACTTCACTTTGTCCTCTTCAGTACACTTACTTATGGCAAACACCGATTCGACCTTCTCGGTCCACCGTTTCAATCCGATCGGTCCTTCGGTTCCATCAAATTCCAAAGATTTGCAGGCAGTGAATTCTTTGTAGGTGCATCCTACACGATTTCCTATACTGCTAGATCCAAGGTTATTGTTGGTATGTAGCGCAACCTGTACTGCGGCTATGTTTGAAGCTAGAAAAGTACGGAATTCCTCTTCATTCATATTCACGGTGTGTCGAGTAGTCGGTGCCATTTCCCGTTAAGTTCATACTTAGTAGATAATATACAATTCAACTACTACAATTCTATATGAAAAACTGATTATAATAATATTTCACGTTCAAACTTTTGCACAATATTTTACAAACTTACAATACCGCTTATTTTACATATAGCATGAAATATAGCACACAATAAATTTGATACAAGATGGTTGTGAAGATAATTCTAGCTAGTACACAAGTCATTCAGCAAAGGTAATAAAGACACGTAATTCATACTTCCAGAAACAAGTCATGCATTCTGGTTTTACTAGGACTACTTCCCATCCTTGGTCTTGTGGAACATAACCGTTATGGCCGTTGATAAGATAGCGTGTTGTAACGTCGTCAAAGGGACGAGGGTCACGTAATGGCCAACAGTCTCGTAATAACCTAAAAACCTCATTTCTTACCCCAATTACCGACTCCGTCACTTGTAGGAACGTTTTGTTTAATAGTTGTTGCCCGATGTTCTTTTTCTCACTTTGGTGAGAAGCGAACATTACTAACCCGTAAGCATAGCATGCTTCTTTATGATGCATGTTAGCCGCTTTTTCTAAATCATGAAGTCCTATATTCGGATACATTGAGTCAAAATAATTTCTTAACCCGTTGCGTAAAATAGCATTTGGGTTCCCCGCAATATATGCGTCAAAGTAAACACATCGTAACTTATGGGTTTCCCAATGTGATATCCCCCATCTTTCAAACGAAAGTCTCTTATAAACCAAGACATTCTTGGAACGTTCTTCGAATGTCTGACAAACTGATTTCGCCGTAAATAGTTGTGCCGAAGAATTCTGACCGACTCTAGACAAGATTTCATCAATCATGTCTCCGGGTAGGTCTCTTAAAATATTGGGTTGTCTATCAATTTTGTGTTTTTATACTGTAAAATAGACAAGAGTTAGATTCATAAAAAAAAAATACATATTAATACAAGCAATTTTTACATATATCATAAAGCATAAGCACACTATATTACATATATTACACCACACGAATACAACTATCTTATTCCGACTCGCTTGTTTCTTCTTCTTCGGTTTTGGATATTTTTGCCAAGTTTCTAGGGATATATGATGTTCCCCTAATACGAGCCGTCGTTTTCCACATTGGTTTAGAAAAACCTGGTGGTTTAGAGGTTCCCGGGTCATTGTTACAACTTAAGGGCTTCGGGGGTTGACGATACATATAAAGTTCATCGGGGTTGGAATTAGATTTCTCTATTTTTATGCCCTTTCCCTTATTATTTTCTTTTGCCTTTTTAAATTCAGTTGGGGTAATTTCCATAACATCATCGGAATTCTCGTCGGAATCCGATTCATCGGAGAATTGGTAATCCTCCCAATATTTTGCTTCCTTGGCGGAAACACCATTGACCATAATTAACCTTGGTTGGTTGGTTGAGGATTTTCTTTTTCTTAACCGTTTTATTATTTCCCCCACCAGTTCTATTTCCTCCTCCAGTTCCTCCTCTTCCGGTTCTGATTCTTCTTCCGGTTCTGATTCTTCTTCCGGTTCTTCTTTGAGAACTTGTGAATTAGTCCAATATATATTCGACTCTTCGTTATTATTAGGTGAGTCAATAGGATTTGTGCTAGAGGTAGACATCTATCACACAATATCAAACATGTTAAGAGATTAATATATCACATAATATATACATGTTAATAATATATAGTTTCCAACAAAAATGTTAAGCAATCATTTTTAAAGAAAACACGGTCGAAGTCCAGACTCACTAATGCATCCTAACAAACTCGATAAGACACACTAATGCAAATTTTCTGGTTCTCTAAGACCAACTGAAATGACCCGTTCTTATTGATTAAAAACGATCCATATTAATTGATTTCGTTACGAGGTTTTGACCTCTATATGAGACGTTTTTCAAAGACTGCATTCATTTTAAAACAAACCATAACCTTTATTTCATCAATAAAGGTTTAAAAAGCTTTACGTAGATTATCAAATAATGATAATCTAAAATATCATGTTTACACACGACCATTACATAATGGTTTACAATACAAATATGTTACAACAAAATAAGTTTCTTGAATGCAGTTTTTACACAATATCATACAAGCATGGACTCCAAATCTCATCCTTATTTAAGTATGAGACAGCGGAAGCTCTTAATAATCACCTGAGAATAAACATGCTTAAAACGTCAACAAAAATGTTAGTGAGTTATAGGTTTAACCTATATATATCAAATCATAATAATAGACCACAAGATTTCATATTTCAATACACATCCCATACATAGAGATAAAAATCATTCATATGGTGAACAACTGGTAACCGACATTAACAAGATGCATATATAAGAATATCCCCATCATTCCGGGACACCCTTCGGATATGATATAAATTTCGAAGTACTAAAGCATCCGGTACTTTGGATGGGGTTTGTTAAGCCCAATAGATCTATCTTTAGGATTCGTGTCAATTAGGGTGTCTGTTCCCTAATTCTTAGATTACCAGACTTAATAAAAAGGGGCATATTCGATTTCGATAATTCAACCATAGAATGTAGTTTCACGTACTTGTGTCTATTTTGTAAATCATTTATAAAACCTGCATGTATTCTCATCCCAAAAATATTAGATTTTAAAAGTGGGACTATAACTCACTTTCACAGATTTTTACTTCGTCGGGAAGTAAGACTTGGCCACTGGTTGATTCATGAACCTATAACAATATATACATATATATCAAAGTATGTTCAAAATATATTTACAATACTTTTAATACATTTTGATGTTTTAAATTTATTAAGTCAGTTGTCCTCGTTAGTAACCTACAACTAGTTGTCCACAGTTAGATGTACAGAAATAAATCGATAAATATTATCTTGAATCAATCCACGACCCAGTGTATACGTATCTCAAGATTACATAATATACAATACAAGTTGATTAAGTTATGGTTGGAATAGATTTGTTACCAATTTTCACGTAGCTAAAATGAGAAAAATTATCCAATCTTGTTTTACCAATAACTTCTTCATTTTAAATCCGTTTTGAGTGAAGCAAATTGCTATGGTTTCATATTGAACTCTATTTTATGAATCTAAACAGAAAAAGTATAGGTTTATAGTCGGAAAAATAAGTTACAAGTCGTTTTTGTAAAGGTAGTCATTTCAGTCGAAAGAACGACGTCTAGATGACCATTTTAGTAAACATACTTTCACTTTGAGTTTAACCATAATTTTTGGATATAGTTTCATGTTCATAATAAAAATCATTTTCCCAGAATAACAACTTTTAAATCAAAGTTTATCATAGTTTTTAATTAACTAACCCAAAACAGCCCGCGGTGTTACTACGACGGCGTAAATCCGGTTTTACGGTGTTTTTCGTGTTTCCCGGTTTTAAATCATTAAGTTAGCATATAATATAGATATAGAACATGTTTTTAGTTGATTTTAAAAGTCAAGTTAGAAGGATTAACTTTTATTTGCGAACAAGTTTAGAATTAACTAAACTATGTTCTAGTAATTACAAGTTTAAACCTTCGAATAAGATAGCTTTATATGTATGAATCGAATGATGTTATGAACATCATTACTACCTCAAGTTCCTTGGATAAACCTACTTGAAATGAGAAAAATAGATCTAGCTTCAAAGGATCCTTGGATGGATTGAAAGTTCTTGAAGCAGAATCATGACACGAAAACAATTTCAAGTAAGATTTCCACTCGAAATAAGATTGTTATAGTTATAGAAATTGAATTAAAGTTTGAATATGATTATTACCTTGTATTAGAAAGATAACCTACTGTAAGTAACAAAGGTTTCTTGATCTTGGATGATTACTTGGAATGGATTTAGAAAACTTGGAAGTAAACTTGCAATCTTGGAAGTATTCTGGATTTTATGAAACTAGAACTTTTGGAATTTATGAAGAACACTTAGAACTTGAAGATAGAACTTGAGAGAGATCAATTAGATGAAGAAAATTGAAGAATAAAAGTGTTTGTAGGTGTTTTTGGTCGTTGGTGTATGGATTAGATATAAAGGTTATGTAATTTTGTTTTCATGTAAATAATTTCATGAATGCTTACTCATATTTTTGTAATTTTATGAGATATTTTATGCTAGTTTCCAAATGATGGTTCCCACATGTGTTAGGTGACTCACATGGGCTGCTAAGAGCTGATCATTGGAGTGTATATACCCATAGTACATACATCTAAAAGCTGTGTATTGTACGAGTACGAATACGGGTGCATACGAGTAGAATTGTTGATGAAACTGAACGAGGATGTAATTGTAAGCATTTTTGTTTAGTAGAAGTATTTTGATAAGTGTCTTGAAGTCTTTCAAAAGTGTATGAATACATATTAAAACACTACATGTATATACATTTTAACTGAGTCGTTAAGTCATCGTTAGTCGTTACATGTAAATGTTGTTTTGAAACCTTTAGGTTAACGATCTTGTTGAATGTTGTTAACCCGTTGTTTATTATAACAAATGAGATGTTAAATTTTTATATTATCATGATATTATGATATATAATATATCTTAGTATGATATATATACAGTTAAATGTCGTTACAACGATAATCGTTACATATATGTCTCGTTTCGAAATCATTAAGTTAGTAGTCTTATTTTTACATATGTATTTCATTGTTAATGCACTTAATAATATATTTAATTATCATTTAACATAATTAACCAAGTGTATCAATATCTTAATATGATTCATATGTACCTAGTAAGACGTTGTTATAACGATAATCGTTATATATATCGTTTTCGAGTTTCTTAAATTAATAGTCTCATTTTTATGTATATAACTCATTGTTAAAATACCTAATGAGATACATACTTATAATAAAATCATGTTAACTATATATTTAACCATATATATGTCATCGTATAGTTTTTACAAGTTTTAACGTTCGTGAATCACCGGTCAACTTGGGTGGTCAATTGTCTATATGAAACCTATTTCAATTAATCAAGTCTTAACAAGTTTGATTGCTCAACATGTTGGAAATACTTAATCATGTAAATAACAATTTCATTTAATATATATATAAACATGGAAAAGTTCGGGTCACTACAACAGCCTCCTTCATAGTTTCGCATAATTCGCTTTTCGATTCTTACTCTTCTCTTTTTCTGAGCTTTGCTAGCACGCTATTCTTTATCATCAAACTTTTGGCTATTAAGGTCGTTTACAGTTTTTTTGCTGCTTCATTCAACTTTTTCACATTCAGAGTATTGATTTGTAGACTGAGTGCTTTTCAGAATTTTAGAATGGAAGATCATAATTCTAAGAGATAAAGGTTATATGTATACATATAACTGTTGATGTAAAAATGCTGCGAGATTCAAAATACTGATTGCTAGTTCTCGGTAAGTGGTATGGTCATTCTTATTATAGGATGCAGAAGAGTATATGATAGGATTTCGATAAATATAATGATTTTTTGGAAAGTCAAAGATCAACGAAGTTGTTGGTAAGTTTACTGCTAATGTGGTGAGATATAATCGGTTCTTCGGTAATGATGACGAAGGAGAAAACATATATATCAAAGTTATAATAAGACTTATTCGAATGAAAAGTCGAAATTGATTTGCTGAAGTTGTGACAAAATTGGCTACTTTGGAAAGGGATTACAAAGTTATTTTCGGTAATAACAACGCCAAAGGAGTTAGCACAGATACGTGTTAAATGTTTACTTAGGTTCCGAGTGTTTTCAGTTGCATAACTATATGCATCAATCTTTTCTTTCGTAGATGAAGTGCGGTTGGTTCATCCTCTCGATTGAGGTGTTTTCAAGAATCATGAAAGGTTTGAACGCAGGTTATAATCATTAAGATACAAATGAGGTTTAAGATGAAATCAAGAGGCAAACATGAAGAAATGTTTAGTTTCATATGTTATAATCAATATTTTAATTCATTTTAATTGTCCAATGTTATTAGTCCACAGTTAGTAGTCCACAATTAGTAGTTCGACAATTCATATATAGTTTAATATATAATATTCGAATTAATTAATACGTGTCGTGACCCATTATGTACATGTCTCAGACTCGATCACAACTCAAAGTATATATATTATTTAGAATCAACCTCAACCTTGTATAGTTAACTCGAACATTACCTCATATGGAGTGTCTATGGTTATTCCAAATAATATATATAGATGACGTCAATATGATATGTCAAAACATTGTATATGTGTCCCGATATTTAAAGTGCGTAAAATAAATAACAGAAATTAAATGACAATGACAATAAATAAAATTGCGAGAATGAAAATTGCGTTAAATAAAATGTAATACGAAATTAACAGTTAGCTAGGATTTTGTTAGCGTGGATTCTTAATAGAATTTCTCATAGTTAATTTGTTTGTTTCTAACAAATTTTATTTTGTCCAATGTTTTCTTCATTATGCCACTTGTTGGATTCTGATAGGTCAAAATCCAAATATGAAATTGAATGAAAATAGTTATTCTGTGGTGAACGGATACGTATATATGTGGATGTAAGTAGGATAGTGAATGACTGTTGAATCAGATTCGAAGAATGTACAGTGTACTTATTAATTTGAAATCTAAATATACCTCGGGTATTACCTACCCGTTAAAATATTTTCACCATTAATAGTTTGTACGAAAGAATTTTTAATTACAATCTTTATGAAAACATATATACATATATATTTTCTTCAGATGTAATCATGGATTTAATGAGTCAATATGATATTAGACTCATTTGATTTACAGTTAGAACAAGAATACATAATCTCTAAAACATTAGAGATTACATAATCGCCATGTCGAACGAAGATAAATGATGTAGAACGTCATGTAGAACGATGATTATACTCGAGGTACAGAATGAGATGTTGAGGCATGTGATGTTAAAACTTGGGGTGTTGGTGGTGTTGCTGAAGCTAGTAAGTTTTGCACCACATTCTCCAAATTGATTACTCGAGCACGAATTTCATTGACTTCTTCTATTATTCCGGGATGGTTGACGGTTGGAACGAGCAGACGAATAAGGTTTCGAATTTGAGATAGTATATAATCATGACGAGATATTCGAGAAATAAGAGAGAAAATGGTGTTTCGAACAGGTTCACCGGTAAGTGCTTCAGGTTCTTCACCAAGAGGGCAATGTGGTGGATAGAGGGGATCACCTTCTTCTTGTCTCTAATGATTGAGGAGGGTACGAACCCATCCCCAATTCATCCAGAATAGATGATGGCTGATTGGTTGATCCATTCCAGTCACACTGCTTTCGGAGCTTGAGTGGGATTCCATTTCGGAATCCGAGGGGCTTGAACTAATGACGAATTCCATTTTGTACGATTGAATAAAGGATTTTTCGATATGAAATGATTTCCGGCTATCAGATGGTATTCTAATTACATAGAATATATATATATATATATATATATATATATATATATATATATATATATATATATATATATATATATATATATATACATACATATTATCGCTACAGTATCAACATCATCATTATTATTACCGTTATTATGTAATACCATCAACACCACGAAGTCATCGTGTAACAAACCATCATCTAACTTCATCGTTGTATTTAACAGGAGTAGAAATATTAACAGAATCGCACTAGTAACAGCAACACAATAATCATTAAAACAAGTGGTTCATGGGTTTTAGTTGTGTGGAGTTTCAAATAGTAGAAAACAGAAAACGGTTGTAGGTCTGTTTAGGTTGTAACGGATTGGAACAGTAACAATGATGGTGGTTTATTAGTTGCCATGGTGGTTTATGATGGCGTGGAGACGGTGACTCGATGGAGATAGTCTCGGTGGTAGTCGATGGTTGGAGGAAGAAAAATAAGATAGTGGTTGATGGTTTCTAAGATGGTGGAAGTGAGGGTAGCGGTAGATTGGTGTGGTGGAAGATTGTACTGGCCGAAAGTGGTGGCGGTGAAGGGAAATGGTTATCGAGTGAATGGTGGTGGTGTGACTCTGCATCTTCATCTATCAATTTATATATAGAGAGATGTATACATGTATTATAATTTATAATATTTATAATATTAATAATAATAATATAATAACAATAATAATCAAATCAAAATCGTGTGATTGATTTAGCACAGAAAAATAGTAACAATTTTAAAGTCCCGTGAAGTTTAAGTGTTTGAATGTTGCCGACAGTTTTCCCGGACTGTGTATCGTGCACTATTTGAAACCAGTGACGAATAAAAGTCTTCGGAAAAATCCCAAATTTTTACATTAACTATATTTATTTATTTTGGTCATTATGGTTTAAAATTCAATCATTAATTTAATAAATAAAAATTACATTTTTTATTCACTCCCAACCCCAAGTAAAATATAAAAAGTTTTAAAATTCAACAAATACTTTCTAATTACATTTTTAATAAGCCTATAATTTATAGAACTCATTTTCGGATCACCATTTA
Organism: Rutidosis leptorrhynchoides; assembly: GCF_046630445.1. Lineage (NCBI taxonomy): Eukaryota > Viridiplantae > Streptophyta > Magnoliopsida > Asterales > Asteraceae > Rutidosis > Rutidosis leptorrhynchoides. The sequence continues at coordinate 379,175,630 of NC_092335.1, read as the reverse complement.
TTGTAAAATCATATAAGTTCAAGTTAAACTTCTCTAAATAATAATCGAAACGTCCAACGAGTATTACAATCATTAAATAATTATTTTTAATATACTCTTTACATATATTTATATTTATTTTTATATGTATACACATTTATTTACAAATAATGGTTCGTGAATCGTCGAGAATGGTCGAAGGTCAATGAATACATGAACACAGTTCAAAGTTTTTGAGATTTCAACATTACAGACTTTGCTTATCGTGTCGGAAACATATAAATATTAAGTTTAAATTTAGTCAAAAATTTATGGGTCGTCACAATTTCTACCTCCGCTCTACAAATCCATTCACCATTACCCATCCATTCTAAACAGCCTCATAAATAAAATAAATCCCGATAAAAATCATTCTTTTTGGGAAAACCTCTGCAAAACCGCACTAGAAAAAATGCGAGCATCCAAGCCAATTATCAGAGAAGATCGCCGAAAGGAGACCTCGAAGAGAAAAGCAAAAGATTCTTTAAAAAAAATTGAATAAAGGTTCTGAGAAAGGGAGCAGAACCAAGAAAGATACGAGAAAAGAAACTTCTGGCAGTAAAAAAGAAGGATGCTTACCGTAAAATTCCTGACAAAAAGCTGAAAGGATCATTAAAATTCTCTTCACCCTGGAAACTCCTATCTATCAAAACCCTTCGCACCCTAGAAACTTCTGAATCCCCATCTCTTCACGGTCCAAGCTGAGTCGATAACTGAAAATTCTCTCAAATAAGTGATGGAGATTTGAGTCTTGATCAAGCCTATGACGAAGAATGTAAGCATGATTGGCTAAGAGTGACTTCATTTCTTAGAACTATAGGACACCCTAAACACTTTAGTGAAATGAGTGACCCGAGTGAGATAGCCTCAGTTATGTAACCTCTTCTCATGCTTGCGGGAAAAAGGTTTGGGAATAACAAAAAGAGTAAAACCAAGTTTTCGCTCCTCCATCTTGCGGAACAAAAATCACTTGATCTCTACGAATAAAAGTCCTCAGTGTCTAAAGTTCAAAAGTTTGCTTAAGGACAAGCAAAGTCTAAGTGTGGGATATTTGATATCGGCTAAAAAGTCATGTTTTTACCCCCGATATTGAGTCCCAAAAGCATAAAGTTCAAAGCTTTGTCAGAAAAATAATCGCTTTTTTGGTTAGATTTGTAGTTAAAGTAATTATGAAGACGATGCAAGAAGAATCAAGAAAATCGGAGCTAAAACGAAGATTCTAGAGCGAAAACGGTGAAAGACAAGAAATCAAGTTACGATCCAAGGATTCAGCAAGCCAAACGGCTTGCCAAACGGGTGGCCAAAAGGCCTGCCAGTTAGGCAAACGGCCTGCCAAATGCCCAGATCAAACGGGCCAAGCAAACGGGCAGGCCTGGCAAACGGGCTGTGCAAACGGCCTGCCAAACGGGTTGCCAAACGGCCTGCCAGCCATTTGCAGGCAAAATTCAAGTCTATTTAAAGGGCTTTTTGTCATCCAATTTCAACACACTTCTCTTTACTCTCTCTCTACAATACACTTTCTCTCACTAGAGCTTTCAAGGCCTTCTCACCTCCGAGCGGGAAATTAAGTACCCGGAGGCGAACGCCGAAGATTGTAATAGGAGTGGTCTAGAGGATGTCAGCACTTTTAATAGTCCAGATCTCGTCTGTAAACGGTGAACGCTTTCCTTAATTTAATAATGTTATCTTAAGTTGCTTTCATCCTGCATGACTATCTATCTGTTGCAAATGTTTATTATATGTTGAATACGTTATCTGAAACTTATGCTATTATTATGCTGAAACCTTGACGGTTTAGAAGTTTAATTTACGGATCACCCTTTCTGCTTATTCACGTGGCTATAACCTAGTATTAGGACCTGATCAACCCTAGGATACGGGTAAGTAGTTATGTGTGTTTAACGTCACAATAAGGATATAGTACCTATGTACGGATAATCAATTATCCGTCAAAGAAGAGCTGCCCATTTAGGTTATGATCAGAGTAGACAATATAGAGTTCAGTGAACACTGGTCTACTTAGAAGCATGATTCGCGTCAGAAGCAACGTTCTTAAGATGTTGTAAGATGATCCGGGGTTGAATAAGTGATTGCAAATGAGAGACCTCTAACCCAATTAGCAGTACCTTAGAATATCTAAGATTGCAGATCTGTTAATGTTAAGGCATAGCATAGTACTAAGTGGTGGAATATTGCTTTAGTTAAACTAACTAGGATTAAGAAAAGCTGAGACTTTCCTTTATGGGTATACCACTTTGTTCATGTACCTAGGATTCCATCCATAAGGTCGTTTAAACCTTTTAGGTTAACGTTGGGAGTAGGGATATCCGTCTTAGCCAGAATCTTCAAGGCCTAAACTCTTAGTGACAAATTAGTTAGGTTCATAGCCTAGTTAATTGAGGTTTAGTGTTTATCCTAGGAAAATAACTCTTGTGATAATTCCCCATCAGAACCCTACTCTTCATACCTATCTATCCTTATCTTTATAATTATACTAATATATTCGTAATTAATCTTGAACTATCACCTCTTGTCAATAGGGTTAGCTATATAGGCACTTTGGTCCCACGTTAGTGAGCAAACATACAAAAATACGAACCTGAGTTATATTTACCACTTACTCATTAAAAGGAAAACAAGTAGGTGAGTTATAGCTAGGAACCCCAGCTAAATATAAATAATAAAACCATTACACCCTTGTGGTAGCTAATTCTGACGTGTCACAGCCTAACGACACCTCACAAAATAAAACCGTCCGATTTGGCCATATCATGGGGGTAGTAAGTTTTTTATTCCATATCGGCTAAAAAGTCATGTTTTTACCCCCGATATTGAGTATCAAAAGCATAAAGTTCAAAGCTTTATCAGCAAAATAATCGCTTTTTCGGTTAGATTTGTAGATAAAGTAATTACGAAGACGATGCAAGAAGAATCAAGAAAATCGGAGCTAAAACGAAGATTCTAGAGCGAAAACGGTGAAAGAAAAGAAATCAAGTTACGATCCAAGGATTCAGCAAGCCAAACGGCTTGCCAAACGGGTGGCCAAATGTCCTACCAGTTAGGCAAATGGCCTGCCAAATGCCCAGATCAAACGGGCCAAGCAAACGGGCAGGCCTGGCAAACGGGCTGTGCAAACGGCCTGCCAAACGGGTTGCCAAACGGCCTGCCAGCCGTTTGCAGGCAAAATTCAAGTCTATTTAAAGGGCTTTTTGTCATCCAACGGACGGTTTGATATGGGTATATCAACTATGTATGGTCCGGTAGGCCAGTCAACAGTTTGGCCAGTCAAATGACGGTTTGATATGGGTATATTAGCAGTTTGGCCAGTCAACAGCCCAATCTTGTATGGGTTACCGGTGTTTTAGCCTTATAGGTCGTGCTAAGAAAACTTGATAAGCTACTAACGATATGGCCGAAATGGACGGTTTTATTCGTGCGGTGTCGTTATGCCGCAGGACGTCTAATTCGGTTGATCAAGGTAGTACGTAGTGGTTTTATTTATTTATATTTTGTGGGGCCTAAATTTACTTTTACTTTCTAAGGTGTAGAAGGTGTAAGTTAACTTAGTGTCATATTTTTTTACTGATTAACGAATTGAAGATCAAGTGGATAATTGTCTTTTAGTTAAATTACCTGGATAAAAGATAGTAGTTGATTTTAGCTAGAGGTCCTAAATGCAGAAACATAAATAAAGTGGAAGGATATCCGGAGTATGCAGATCAGGGAAATGTTGACCAAGATATCAGTATTGGGTTAGCAAAAGGTAATTATGCTTATGTTAAAACTATGCTTGGAATGATGTAGATCTGGTTGGATTAGCCAATCACACAGACCTACTTGTCTCTGAACTCTTGGAGTTCTCTTTGAGCAGTGAGAAGTATGTCACTCGGTCGTATAATTGAAAGGTAACAATACCTCGGAGGTTATCCTCAGTAAAGCACTAGGTTTGTTAGTGAGTTAAGTTCTAATCCTAACCCTTGTTATCAGTTTAGATAACTGAATAACAACGTGCCGTGTTGATTGAACACTGATCACAAACGGAAGGAGTCCGTCGGTTTAAGTTGGCAAAACCTTAAATGAAAACTTACAACCATTCCATCATACTAATGAGATCATATCAATTCAAGCATTATATAGCATCACAGTTAATATACTGGTAGTAAAACAGATAGAAACCTAATGAATACCTAAACAGTTGATATGACTAAGACCTAAGGCAACAATCCAACAAGAACATGCAATAGGCTTGGGTCACACAGTGAAGGCACTAACTAGATCTTAACAGCTCCTAAGAGGTCTCTTCGGAACAGTCAATAGGCATACTAGTTCATTCATGTCTCAATTCCTAAGTTTCGTGTCCTAAAAGCGCATTAGATGCCTCTCGGGAACTCCGGCCATACCGAGTTCATAGAATCTTCAGATATAGTATAACCAGGGGTCTTAATCCTATGAAGTAGCTAATTTCATATAGGTGGACAAGTCCTAATCACAACTTAGGTTGGTCAATCCTTAAGATGCTAGCATACAAATCTATCAGACTTCCTAGTTCAGCATTATAACAGTAATCGTACTAAATTAACATAATTACGCTAACCCAAACTTCTATCATGGCAACATACAGATTAATTAAGCTATCATGGAAATATCGGAACGCATTATTAAACATAAAAAGTAAGAACACACGTTTAATACAAAAGACAAGCGTTTTGGATAAAAACCTGAAAAGGCTGAAGAAATCTGCCCGAGATCGCAAGGACTCGCCGGGATATCCTCCGAAAAATAAAAGCTAAGCTAACTACTACTAAAAAATAACTAAAAGCTTGAAAATATGAAATGAATTACAAAATTGAGTGTGTGTTGGAATGGATGGAGAAAGCCCTTTAAATAGACTTGAAATTTGCATGCAAACGGCTGGCAGGCTGTTTGGCAACCCGTTTGGCAGGCCGTTTGGCCAGCCCGTTTGCTGAGGCAGGCCGTTTGCTTGGCCCGTTTGCTGAAGCCATATGGCAGGCAGTTTCTGAGCCTGGCAAGCCGTTTGGCAGGCCGTTTGGCTTGCCAGGTCAGCCTGATTTCCTGGATCGTAACTTGTTTTCTTGTCTTTCACCGTTTTCGCTCTAGATTCTTCGTTTTAGCTCCGTTTTACTCGACTCTTCTTGCATCACTTTTGTAATTACTTATCCTACAAAATCAACTGACAAAGCAATTATTTTTACGATAAAGTTTGAAACTTTATGGTTTTTTGGGCTCAATATTGGGGGTAAAAACGTGACTTTTTGCCCGATATCAAATACCCCACACTTAGCTTTGCTTGTCCTCAAGCAAAAAGTGGGAATATAAGGATCTTTCTAATCGATTCTCCCTTGCCCCACTCGTAGATCTTTTCATTATGCCTTCATCAGAAGTCGGCACATCTTTCGAAAGTATTAGAAAAAGTTTCGAGCTTCGATGGTTTGGTCGCTAGATTTCAATTGAGTCCATAGTGAAAAAGGCGTACTTTCCAACTCTCAGATGTAGAGTATACATGATCAGGCTCCTCACTAGCAGATCACTCGTATCACTCAAGTGTTTAGGGTGTCCTATTCTAACTGTATTGTCACTCAGAAGCCAGTCGTGTATCAGTTCTTATCATAGGCTTGGTAAAGCATCGATATCTCCACCGGTTAAGTAAGGACGGCACTGATCTTCTTCGTAGGCATTCTTTCAAGAGGAAGACGGGTTATAGGGTTTGGAAATTTCATGGATGGGTGAAAGTTATCCAGATCTTTTGACTTTTGAGAGAATTGATTGATTTTGATTCTTCAGAGTATCCATTTTGGATAGAGAATGGCCTAGAATTTCGTAAAAGTTTTCTTCGAAAGAGGCGGATTTTGCTAAGACTTTGTCTAGAATTTTCTTTTGCTCTTCCAGCTTTCTTCTTCAGGGCATCTTCTCGGGTTTTTCTTTGCCTTATTCATAGAGACTTTGCTCTTTCAATTTTTTTTTTCGGCATACCCTTTCTTCATAACTTTTGTCTTTTGTTACTGGTGCTCAGAGAGGAAGTGATAATCCACTGAAAATAGGTCTTTGATCTATTAAAAACAATCAGGGGTTCAGAATCTTTCAACAAGTGCTTTTGAAGCGAATTTGATCGATCTATCTCTTTATTAATCTCTGGATCTTTTGATGAATGGAAAGGGGAGTGAATGGTAAATGGTGTATTTTGGGAGTGAATTTGGGGTGAATATTTCTGATTCATCAACTCTTATGCAAGTTGGTCGGTTTAAATCGCGTGGAGTGGAAACGAAAACGGATGGCTTTTTGTCTTCTCTGTTCAGAATGATTTCGGAAGGAGTATCGCACCTACACCGCGTATGGCGCTCACTAACCATTGGTTTTGAAACGTATGTCTGAACCAAGTTCTAACTTAAACCGTACACCGGCACGCTCATCAAATGAAATAACAAAATACTGTAGATTTGATGGGTCATACAGATACTTTGGGCCCAAGATTCCTTACCTTTTGGGAGTAGGGGTCGTGCTTTATCATGCGTAGCATTTTACATACTTTCTTAAAAGAAATCTTTTCACACAAAACATAAGTTTCAGCTTAATCGTTCCGTTCAAATAAATGTTCCGAAAACCAATTTCTAGCAATTTTATTAGATCTTTTGGGCAAAAACAAGGTAAGAATTTTTCAAAATTACCCAATATCCATTGCTTAATTACTTTTGGACAAAAGAATTTTTCAAAACTTGGCATTTTGGTTACTTGACCTTTAAAACTTCGACCTTTAAAACTTCTACCCATTACCCCATACTTAGAAGAACATTGTCCCTAATGTTCTCTAGAAATAATATTTTAATACTTTATAAATTAAGGACATTGACTTCTAAAATTCTAAGTTAGTTGTGGGGGTTACCCCACACTTAGAAATTTTAGTGTGTTATAATTGAAATAGGTTTGAGGAAGGATTACTTCCCTATGGTCGTGTTACTTTCCTAGTGCTGGGCCTTCCTACAATCAATCTCCTAGGGACCGGTCTCTTTTGATAATATTTCAGCATGAAGAACAAAAAGAGAAAGGCAGCATTTCCACTATATATATAACTTTTTAGTACAATGCTTCAAAGATAAAACTAAAGTAAAATAAAGTAGAATAAAGTAGTCTATGGGATACTATCCTGGACAATGTGCTGGGTCAGCTCTGCGAAGTATCTGAAGATCTCATCATCATCCTCTAGTCTTGGCAAGTACTCGAGAGGTTGCCCTAAATCCAACTCAGGGCCTAGTAGTGAATCCAGACATAGGTCTGACGGCAACTCCAGGTGGGATAGGCTCGGGAAAGGCTCCTCGTCAGGTATGCTCCTGGTGATCTCAAATGTCTTGGCCGTCGGTGGCTCAACTGATATGGGAATAGTGACAAGGTGACAACCCTCAGGTAGCTCAGTGACTGAAACTGGCTCGGTGACTGGAGCAGGCGGCGTAATGGGAATAGGAGTAGCATGTGCAGGCATGGCAGCTGAGGCAACTGAGGCCGGTGTGGAACGCCTGGGCGTAGCTTGTCGTGTCGGCTGAACACGGCGCGCTAGCCTAAATGAAGACGGGCCCAGAGTACTGCGCGGCATCCCCTTGCGCTGGAGGTATGCTCTAAGAGCTCGGTAGAGTCTCTGCTAGTCTTTGAGTAGTGCCCATGCAACGTCAGGGTTACTTAAAGTAGCTCCATAGTGTATCACTATCTGTGGCTCATGCATCTCTGGCAACTGAGTGTGCTCGGCTGGTCTCCTGGCTAAACGTCTAGATCGTCGAACGGGAGGAACTGGCGGTGCTGTGCCGATATCCTCCTCAACACTCTCCAATATTAATCTCCTTGGGCCTAATTGCCCTGTTGATGGCCTGTTCTGATCAGCACTGCTTCCGGATGAGTAAACTCTAGGATTCCTCCTCCTGTGAACTGGGACGTAAACTGAAGCTCCTGAACTTGGCATTTTTACCTGAACACATTCAACAATCTTGTAAGTACTAAGCGCAAGTACGATGCTTATTTGTTAGTACACAGTGATAATATCTTAAGACTAAAAATAATTGAAATGAAAATAATAAGTAATAAAAAGGATAAGCAAGGGGTGCCTCCTAAGAGCGCTTTGTTTATCAAGTCGTTACAGCTCGACTTTTTCAGATCTTCAGAATGGATCAAAGGAGAAGAGGTGCTCCTCCTTATCGTGGTCTTCTAGATAAGCTTTCAACCAGTGGCCGTTGACTTTGAAGTTGCCAGTAGGTCCTTCTAATTCCACAGCTCCGTGTGGAAAAGCATGTACAACTTTGTATGGGCCACTCCATCTTGATCTAAATTTTCTGGCGAACTTCTTGAACCGAGAATTGAAGAGCAGGACTTTATCTCCAGGGGCGAACTTTTTAGGGATTAATTTTGCGTCATGCGTAAGCTTCGTTCGTTCCTTGTAGATGTATGACGTTTCATATGCTTGGTCTCTTAATTCGGCGAGTTCGTTCATTTGCATTTTCTGATGTTTTACGGTAACTGAGGGATCGAGGTTGTAGGTCTTCAGCGCCCAGAGAGCTTTATATTCAAGTTCCAGTGGAAGGTGACAGGCTTTTCTATAGATCATGCAGTAGGGTGTAGTTCCTAGAGGATTCTTGTAAGCAGTCCGGAATGCCCACAGGGCATCATCTAGTTTCTCGGCCCATTTATTTCCATGATGGCCGACAGTTCGTTCTAAGATTCTTTTGAGTGCTCTGTTCGTGACCTCTGCTTGTCCATTAGTTTGCGGATGAAAGGCGGTGGACATTTTGTGGGTAACTCCGTATTGTTGCATCACTTTCATAAACTGGGTGTTACAAAAGTGTGTGCCTCTATCGCTTATTATAGCACGGGGAGCTCCAAATCTGTAGAAGAGTCTCTTCAGGAAGTTGTTGACGACTTTGGCATCATTAGTAGGAAATGCTTGGGCTTCGACCCATCTGGAGATGTAATCTACTGCTACGAGGACATATTCTTTCCCATTAGACTTTGGGAATGGGCCCATGAAGTCTAATCCCCATATATCGAAAATCTCGCAAACTTGGATATTAGTCCGAGGCATCTCATTCTTCATAGAGATAATACCTTGCCTTTGGCATGCGTCGCAACGCTTTACAAGCTCTTGCGTATCTCGGAATATGGACGACCAATAAAATCCTGTTTCGTAGACTTTTCTTGCGGTTAAGTTTGCTCCATGATGACCTCCAGTTGGTCCATGGTGACATTAGTGAAGGATCCCTGCTGCTTTTTTCTCATCTACGCACCTCCTGATTATCTGATCAGGGCAAATTCTAAATAGGTAAGGGTCTTCCCAGTAGTAGTACTTGGTATCCCTGAAAAACTTCCTTCTTCGGGAGGAACTCATTCCTTTCTGCACTACTCCGACAACTAGGTAGTTGGCCATGTCGGCATACCAAGGAGTGTCAGAAAATTATGATCCTATGTGAGTTTGTCCTAAACTCATAAGCTGTTCTTCCGAAAATTTGTCTTTGATATCTTGTTCAGCAAGTTGTTCCATCGCTGGGTTCTCCAAACGACTAAGATGATCTGCTGTAACGTTCCCTGCTCCTTTCTTATCTTTAATTTTAATATCGAATTCTTGTAGGAGTAAGATCCATCGTAGGAGTCTTGGTTTCACATCTTGCTTAGTGAATAGATATTTGAGGGATGAGTGATCTGTGTAAACCGTAGTTTTGGACAGGATGAGATAGGAACGGAATTTTTCGAAGGCGAAAACTACGGCTAGCAGCTCCTTTTCCGTGGTAGTGTAATTCTCTTGAGCTCCGGTTAAGGTTTTGCTTGCGTAATAGATTGGATGAAAGTGCTTATCTACCCGTTGTCCAAGCACAGATCCAACTGCGAAGTCACTCGCATCACACATGATTTCAAAGGGTAGACTCCAATCAGGAGCAATCATGATAGGCTCATGTGTTAGCTGTTCCTTCAGATAGTTGAATGCTTTTCGACATTCTTCATCGAAGACAAACGGGACTTCCTTTCCTAGGAGATGAGTGAGAGGTCGTGTGACCTTTGAAAAATCCTTAATGAAGCGTCGGTAAAAACTGGCGTGTCCTAGAAAACTCCTTACTGCTCTTACCGTGGAAGGTTCTGGAAGCTTAGTAATGGTCTCAATCTTAGCCTTATCAACTTCTATTCCTGCTTTTGAAATTTTATGTCCTAAAACTATCCCTTATTTTACCATGAAGTGACATTTTTCCCAATTCAGAACTAAATTTGACTCTTCACACCGGGTTAGCATCTTGTCAAGGTTAGAAAGGCACAAATCAAAGGTACTACCAAAAATTGAGAAGTCGTCCATGAAGACTTCCATACAACATTCAATCATGTCATGGAATATTGCTACCATGCATCGCTGGAATGTAGCTGGTGCATTGCATAGCCCAAAGGGCATGCGTCGATAGGTAAATGTTCCATAAGGACAGGTAAAAGTTGTTTTCTCTTGGTCCTTTGGATCGAGGGGGATTTGAAAATAGCCGGAAAAACCGTCAAGGAAACAGTAGAATTCATTTCCTGATAGACGTTCCAACATTTGATCGATGAAAGGAAATGGAAAATGATCTTTCTGGGTTACATCGTTTAGTTTACGATAGTCTATGATAACCCTCCAACCGGTGACTTCCCGAGTTGGAATAAGTTCATTATTCTCATTTTGAATTACGGTTGTCCCTCCCTTTTTGGGTACCACTTGAACAGGACTAACCCATGGTGAATTGAAAATAGGATAGATCAGACCGGCGTCCAGAAGTTTGATTACTTCTTTCTTGATGACTTCTTGAATCATAGGATTGACCCTTCTTTGCCTCTGAACTGATGGTTTGAAATCGTCTTCCATAAAGATCTTATGAGTGCAATAATTGGGACTGATTCCTTTTATGTCGGAAATCTTCCAAGCAATTGCCTTCTTATGTGATTTCAAAACTTGAATTAATTTCGCCTTCTCTGGTGGCGTGAGGTATTTCGAGATGATTACAGGGAGTTGCGACTCTCCTTCTAAGAATGCATACTCCAGATTGTCGGGTAACTTCTTCAATTCCAATTCCGGAGGCTCCTCGATAGATGGCTTCATTCTTGCTATTTCCGCTCTATCTAACGAGTCATACCTCTCTTGGAATTCTAATTCTTCATCATTAGTAACGGTCACTGATGCTTTCTGTTCTTCATTTCTGGAAATCGTCCTTCTTAGTGCTTCCTCTTCAGAAACGTCTTCTTTAGTTTCGAAGGTTGGTTCGGGAAACTCCTCACAGTCCTGTTTTGACTGGGGTTTTTGATATACCGGAATGAAATCTGTTTCTTCATTCGGTCTTCTCCTTAGTAGAGGTAAACGAATGCCTTGTCCTAGCGGTGCTATTTGAATAGTCTTGCCAAGAAAGTTACTTTTAGAGAGGGGAGATGTGTGTTGACTAAGGTCTATGGCTGAATAGTTGTCGAGATTTCCTTTAGGAGGTGTAAAGAACAGATCCTTAGAAATTTGATCTTGACTACATATAGCCATAGTCTCTTCCAGGTATTCATTGACGAGTTCTTGAAAAGAATCAGAAAGATTGGTATCTTCTTCGCGGGGGTGGCTCATGAGTCGATTGACATTAAATGTGACTTCCTCACTTCCAACTCTTAGTTTCAATGATTTGTCATGAACATCGATTACGGCCTTGGCAGTATTTAGGAATGGTCTGCCAAGTATGAGTGGGACCTTCGTGTCTTCCTCAATATCCATAATGACGAAATCGACGGGAAATGCGAACTTATCCACTCTGACTAGGACATCTTCAGCTATTCCCCGAGGAATCTTAACTGATCTATACGTGAGTTGGATAGTCATTCTGGTGGGCCTTAAGTCATTTAATCCCAGCTTTTTGAATAACGAATAGGGCATTAGGTTTACACTGGCTCCTAAGTCTGCTAACGCATTGCTAATTTGGACATCTTGCAGGTAGCAAGGTACCGTAAATCTTCCTGTATCTCCTAACTTAGGGGTAATTCCATGTTGTAACACTAATGAGCATTCTTCACTTAAGGGCAAGCTAACTATCTCTCTTAATCTCTCTTTGTTTGAAAGCAATTCTTTGAAAAATTTAGCGCAGTTTGGCATTTCTACTAAAGCATCTACTAGTCGCACATTCAAATGTAAATTCTTAATAATATCCCAATACTTAGCGAATTGCGCTTCTTATTTTTCCTTCCTAAGCCTACCTGGGAAAGGTATGTGGGCGCGCGGAATAATTTCCGGGGCCTTAGTAGAGATAGGTTCCGGTGGATTGACAACTTGGTCAATTGGCACAGGTTCCTTATCGAAAAAATCTTGTATGGTATATTAACAGTTGTTTCCTTCCCTAGACTATGTCCCATACAGTCGGGTGTAGATCAAGTTTTCTTCTTTTTGGCGATTTGACTGGGTGTGAACACGGCGGAATTGGCACGAAAATTCGCCACAGACGAGGAAATGACCGACGAGGGTCAGTCCGCATTGAGAAACCCCATGAGACCGCGCACCAGTGTAATCTACTCCCCTCCGTACCCACCACCTCAGCCATGACAGTATTTATTTTTGAATATTTGGATAATTACTTATGATACTCTATTACTTTATGTTTGTACGCCCGACTTCGGGCATAACTACTTTATGTTTTTAGTATGTATGGTATTTAGAATAACAATTGCATGAATAAAATGTCACAAACAAACGACGATAGAGACCATACAAGAAGGAAGCACGACTTGGAGCAAGGACGAATTGAGCGAGGATGATGCCAGCACAAGGATTGAAGACCCCATAGTTAGCACGCCATCCAACTGCCCACCTTGAGACCATAAGGGAGTACTATGTCTTCACCACTTTTTCAAATAGAATATATGAAAACTACTATACCACTTTAAAAACTAAGTGTGGGATTGACAACCCCACCAACATAAACTTTTAATAACAAAACGCGTCTTTCAAAACCTAAAGTGTGGGATACGCCGTATCCTTAACATTGAGGACAATGTTATTTTAAAGTGGGGGATAGCAAATGTTGCACATAACGATTCTTGTAAAACCTCAAGTGTTGATAAACTAAATTTTTCTTAAAATTTAAAACTTCTCGAACTATAAAACACCAAGGATAATAAAATTTTATAAAAGATCAAAAGTTTTTGCTAAAAATAGACCAAAAGAGCAAAACAAAGGTTAAAACTTTTTGTGAAAAATCAAACTGAGTATTCCAAAAGAGCATTGCATAACGAAAGGCGCTATTCGACCCATTATAATTGTTGTGAGGCACCCTTAAATAAGGCTTTATAAGCACTCATTATTAGTGCTTCACTATATTTCTGTTGAGCGCACCGATGTTAACATCTCAAAATCAGAACTTGCTCTTTGTCTACATTTTGAAATCACACATTTTGACGAGGATTACTAAGTTAGAACCTCAGCTACTCGTGAAAAAAAAACACCCCCATTCACCATTACCCATCCATTCTAAACCACCTCATAAATAAAATAAATCCCGATAAAAATCATTCTTTTTGGGAAACCCTCTGCAAAATCGCACTAGAAAAAATGCGAGCATCCAAGCCAATTATCAGAGAAGACCGCCGAAAGGAGACCTCGAAGAGAAAAGCAAAAGATACTTTCAAATTTTTTTTTTTGAATAAAGGTTCTAAGAAAGGGAGCAGAACCAAGAAAGATACGAGAAAAGAAACTCCTGGCAGTCAAAAAGAAGGATGCTTACCATAAAATTCCTGACAAAAAGCTGAAAGGTGATGGAATTCAACATAACAACAAGTTCATAATATTAACATGATCACAAAACAATTTTATGATAGTTAAAATAAGCGGAAGCATAATTATTAAGAAAACAAGTTTATATGTTTAACCATTTAAATTGAATTCCATGTAAATATCAAGTCATGAACATATGCTTACATATATCAACAAGTAAGTAAGAGTTATACCTCCTCAAACTTGTTTGAGGGCTATTTTGGATGAGCAAGTAGATGATGATGAATGGAGCTCCAAAAGAATGAAACCTCAAGTTGTTATGCCCCAAACTTTGGCCCAACACCTTGTACTTTGGTTAGGATTTATTGACACTTGAATTAAACTTGCATAAACCAAATTTAGAACCCTCTTTTACTCCCTAAAAGGCCACGGCCTACAGCAGCATATGGAGAGAGTTTTATGTAGTTTTTTTGATGTGTAATTACTTTTCTGTTTTCCAAAGAGAGTCAACATGCATGTATATGGAAATGGGAAGGCATGACTAAAAGATGGAATCTCTAGCATGTGCACTTCAACTCCCATGCCACTACTTCAAGTTATAATATAAAATAGGTTTTATAAAACTGGATTTTATAAAACTAGTTTCCCCCTTTTTTTTATAAACTAGTTTCTATAAAATTAGATTTTATAAAATTCATTTTATAAACTTGCATATTATTTGTTATGTACATTTTATAAAACCAATTTTATAAATTGTAACATAACTTCATTAATTATTTAACCTATAAATAATTAAATCCTCATTATATAATTATTCCATAAATTATATATATACACATCAAGTAATATAATTTTAGAAACCATATTCTTAAAATTCAAGTGTCGCGTATTTAATCAACGATCTAATCGCTAAGATCAAATACTAATAAGGTGTCGGTAAGTTTGTTATTGGGTATGACCCGACTTGGATCAAAACAAATTAGCCACGTTAATTTAATATGTCTCTCGGGCATACATAAAACCTTTAATCTCCCACTTGCACGAGAAACATAAGAAATTAATGTAAGTGATGGATACCACCTAACGACCGTCCATCACCCCCAATATGTTATGACTTTGTGCCATTCAATAACATCATCCCTTTCGAGTCCCCATCTCGAACATGAATAGGTAAATCTTTCATAATATCCTTTTGTCCTAGATGTCATGTTAAATTCAAGAGATACAGAGTGATCACTCTCCTTTAGATTTAACTTTATCAGGCCTTAGACATCTGACTCTCAACGAATAAGAGGGACAAATTCCATCTTGACTACATACGTCCTAAATATATACCTTGCATTATACCTGAGCTCCTCCTTATGAACTACCATATTTCAGAATAGCAAAGGAAAGAATCAAGGCACAATACTTGGTAACTATCCGAATCCAATATGTATCTCAGGTCAGAGGATACAATGATATTCGCCTTTACTCAAGATTACATGTGATCAACCACAAAGGTTCCATTTAGTAAATCTTGAGGGCGGGTCTTCCAATATTTGTATCCCACAAATATCTATGAACCTTGGTTGCAACCTTGCCCCACATTCATCCCGTGAATGTATACCAATTCAAGTTTATAATAGTCTAAACCTCACACTTGTTCCCACAAATGTGATCGACTACGGAATTTAGAATAATTACTTATTCATGGATAAAATATGCAAAATAGGAACTTGACTCAAAATAAATTAATACCATAATTATATTAATGAGTTTGAACAATTTCGTTCCGTTACAATACTTAAAACAGATCATGACCAATCACTAGAATATCGAAGCCCTAATGCACAAACATGTCCTGCATGTTTTGCTCCATGTAAGAGTTTTGTTAGAGGATCCACTATATTAAGATCTGTGTGAACTTTGCGAATACATATCTTTCCCTTTTCAACTTCATCCCTTATGTAGTTGAATCTCCGCTCAATGTGACGGGTCTTTTGGTGAGCACGAGGTTCCTTGATTTTCTAATGACCCGTCCTAATCCATCCGGATGAAGTCCATATTGATTATAAACGATTCACAACAGTTGATTACATCGCGAGGTACTTGACCTCTATATGATACATTTTACAAACATTGCATTCGTTTTTGAAAAGATAATTGATAATGCTAAAAACGAACATATATTTCATAGCATTATTCCTCAAGAAAGACAAGCTTTTAGTTGCAATTGTTCTATTTACAAGTGATATTCGTTTAAATAATAAAAGGTGAAGACAAAAGACAGATTCGACGAATTGAAGACGCAAATGACCAAAAAGCTCAAAAGTACAAAATACAATCAAAGAGGTTCCAATTATTGATAAGAAACGTCTCGAAATTACAAGAGTACAAGATTCAAAACGCAAAGTACAAAATATAAAATTGTACGCAAGGACGTTCGAAAATCCGGAACCGGGACCAGAGTCAACTCTCAACGCTCGACGCAACGGACTAAAAATTACAAGTTAACTATGTATATAAATATAATATAATATATAATTAATTATATTAATTATATATATATTATATTTATAAATAAATCGTCGGCAAGAAAGACTCCAAAAGCTGGTGAGCTGTATTTACAAACTCCGCGACTCGCGGAGTTTGAAGGTAAAATTGGCCGCGAGTCGCGGAGGCCCAAACTTTGAAACTCCCTATAAAGCCAACCGAATTCTAAGCATTTTTCATCATCTTTTTTTTCTTCTTCTCTCAATATATACGTAATATATATTTATAATTTATATTTTAATTTTAATTTTAATTTTAAATCTTAATAATAAGGGTATGTTAGCGAATCTTGTAAGGGTGTAAGTCGAAATTCTGTCCGTGTAACGCTACGCTATTTTTAATCATTGTAAGTTATGTTCAACCTTTTTATATTAATGTCTCGTAGCTAAGTTATTATTATGCTTATTTAATCCGAAGTAATCATGATGTTGGGCTAATTACTAAAATTGGGTAATTGGGCTTTGTACCATAACTGGGGTTTGGACAAAAGAACGACACTTGTGAAAATTAGACTATGAGCTATTAATGGGCTTTATATTTGTTTAACTAAATGATAGTTTGTTAATGTTAATATAAAGATTTACAATTGGGCATCCCTATAAATTACCATATACACTCAATCGAACACGATGGGCGGGGTATTTATATGTACGAATAATCGTTCATTTAACCGGACACGGGAATGGATTAATAGCCACTAGACTTGTTAAAACAGGGGTGAAATTATATACAAGGACACTTGGTATAATTGATAACAAAATATTAAAACCTTGGGTTACACTCAGTCGACATCCTGGTGTAATTATTAAACAAAGTATTAAAATCTTGTTACCGTTTAAGTCCCCAATTAGTTGGAATATTTAACTTCGGGTATAAGGATAATTTGACGAGGACACTTGCACTTTATATTTAAGACTGATGGACTGTTATGGACAAAAACCAGACGGACATATTAAATAATCCAGGACAAAGGACAATTAACCCATGGGCATAAAACTAAAATCAACACGTCAAACATCATGATTACGGAAGTTTAAATAAGCATAATTCTTTTATTTCATATTTAATTTCCTTTATTTTATATTTAATTGCACTTCTAATTATCGCATTTTTATTGTTATTGTATTTAATTTCACTTTTAATTATCGTACTTTTTAATTATCGCAAGTTTATTTTATCGCACTTTTATTATTCGCAATTTCATTATCGTTATTTACTTTACGCTTTAAATTAAGTCTTGTATTTATTTATTATTTTACATTTGGTTTTAACTGCGACTAAAGTTTTAAAATCGACAAACCGGTCATTAAACGGTAAAAACCCCCCTTTTATAATAATAATATTACTTATATATATATTTGTATTTTTATAAAAGTAAACTAATATAGCGTTAAGCTTTGTTTAAAGATTTCCCTGTGGAACGAACCGGACTTACTAAAAACTACACTACTGTACGATTAGGTACACTGCCTATAAGTGTTGTAGCAAGGTTTAAGTATATCCATTCTATAAATAAATAAATATCTTGTGTAAAAATGTATCGTATTTAATTGTTTTTCCTGCAAAAATATAAGCTATTTCGTATATACCTCGCGAAACATCAAGTATTTTTGGCGCCGCTGCCGGGGACCTCTTAAAAGCCGGAAGCGCAACGCTAATTAAAAAAAAAAAAGATTTTTAGTTTACTTTTATTAAAATTCGTTTTTATAAAAGTACGTTTTAAATATTCGAAAATATAAAAAGAAAAACAAAAATTTATATATTTTTAAGAGTTTGTTAAAAGTTTTATAAGTTTCTTTATTTTTATTTTAGTTTATAAAAATATAAGTTTTATTTAAATATCTTTTATTTATATAAAAACAGAAAATTAGAAAACATAAAAAAAAAAAACGTCGAATTTTGAACGGCACCCAAGTTGAATTTTTGAACCCCGCGACTCGCGGGGTTTGCTGTTTGAAATACCGCGACTCGCGGAGATAACCAGACACGCCGACAGAACCCTAATCAGGCATTAATTACGAATTATTATTATAATTATTAATATAAAACCCTAATTAGGTTTTAATTAAATATTTATTTTAGTTTTTATTAATATTTTGTTTATTAAGTTTAATTAAATTGTAAAATTAATAGTTTTATAAAATAAATAATATAAAAATAATATTTTTATAAAAATTGTACTTTTTACAACTTTTTGTATATTTTTATATTTTGTCCATTTTTAATCGTTTTAGCATAATATTTGTAATTTTAGCTCATATTTAGTTTTAAACTTAGTTTTTGCCATAGTTATTTTTATTTCTAGATTTTAGGCTTTGCCGTAAAATTCCTTAAGTGCTTTTTTCTTTAGACTAAGATTTAGGTACTCTAGAATTTTGCGACGCCTTTTTAAGTTTTAATTTCTTTTTAAGTTATTTCCATTTGGGATTTAGTTTTTCCTGTAAGCTTTAATATTTTTAGACGACTTTTACCTATGTATCAATTATCATTCCAATTAGTAATATCAATTTGCGATTATAATTTTAAGTTAGTTGTAGTAATAAGGTTAGGTTAGTCAAGTATTTTTAAGTTTTATAAGTTTCTTTTATTTTTCCGTCACCTTTTATTTTTCAACCATTTTTCTTTTTCGACCTTTTTCGACGAGCTCTTTTTCTTTCTTATTTCTCGCTATTCTAGTTTTTAGGACATAGATTTTTATTCTACTTCTTATCTAAATTTCTTAAAATTGCGAAAATTTATTTTAAGTGGTTAAATTAATAGACATCAAAATTTTCTGGTTCGTAGTAATAGTTGGATTTGTACGTGGACCGGGTTATTGGAGCCAAACAGTCCTCAATTATATTGAGACCAAACGAATCCTGCCCCTCTGCTGCATCTTTTGGCTATTCGAAACGTGGGCAAAATCAGAAAAGTCTATTGATTGGATAACTTATTATAATTTTTCTTTCCTTTTAAAAACTAATAGGATATTCAGTGAATGCACCGAGCAAGACGTTCACCACCTTTTGTACGTTCACCACCTGTAACTAGATCAAGACATTTAGCAAATATTACTGCCGTTGATTTTTCTTTAGAATCGTCATCCAGTCGACCAAGTACTCCAGTTCAAATTTCCGATAATCCATTTTTTGAACCCGACCTCACAATTGAGAATCCGGAGAATATTCAGGAACGATTCGTAGATCCTGAACCACTAAACTTTCCTCCGGAACCACCAATCATTCAAACAGAGATTGTTGAGGAACGAACCATTAAATCAGAATCCTCTAGTGATTCCGATTCAACAAATTCAATTATGGAGAATCTGGAACCTTTAAGTATGGAAGACCGAATGAGAGCTAAACGCACTGGCCAAGGTCACGCAATTACTCATCCAGACATTAATGCGCCAGATTATGAAATCAAAGGACAAATTCTACACATGGTGACTAATCAATGCCAATTTAGTGGTGCGCCGAAGGAAGATCCAAATGAACATCTACGTACCTTTAATAGGATCTGCACACTATTTAAAATCCGAGAAGTAGAGGATGAACAGATATATCTCATGTTATTTCCCTGGACTTTAAAGGGAGAAGCCAAAGATTGGTTGGAATCGTTACCTGAAGGGGCGATCGATACATGGGACGTTTTAGTTGAAAAATTTCTTAAACAATTCTTTCCTGCATCTAAAGCCGTAAGACTTCAAGCAGAAATTATTACGTTCACACAGAAACCAAATGAAAATCTATATGAGGCGTGGACAAGATATGGAAAGTTATTAAGAGGATGTCCGCAACATGGTTTAGACATCTGTCAAATAGTACAAATATTCTACCAAGGATGCGACATCACTACAAGGAAAGACATAGATATAGCAGCTGGTGGTTCTATTATGAAGAAAACCGAAACTGATGCTTATAAAATTATTGATAACACTGCTTCCTACTCACATGAGTGGCACCAAGAAAAAGATATCGTTAGATCATCGAAAGCAGCTAGAGCCGATTCTAGCCATGACTTAGATTCCATTTCCGCAAAGATAGATGCTGTCGAGAGACGAATGGAAAAGATGACTAAAGATATTCACTCAATACGAATTAGTTGTGAGCAGTGTGGAGGACCACATTTGACAAAAGATTGTCTCAGTATTGAATTAACAATCGAACAAAGAGAGAATATTTCATACATAAACCAAAGGCCTGGAAATAATTATCAAAATAATTATCAACCGCCAAGACCGATTTACAATCAAAACCAGAACTATAACCGAAATATTCCATACAACAACCAACAAGGTCCTAGCAATCAACAAGTATCCAATAATACTTACAATCAGCAAAGACCTAATTTTCAAAACAAACCACCACAACAAACCGATGATAAAAAGCCGAATTTAGAAGATATGATGACGAAGCTAGTTGAAACTCAAACGCAGTTTTTCACATCTCAAAAACAAACTAATGAACAAAATGCTCAAGCATTTAGAAATCAACAAGCTTCTATTCAAAATCTGGAACAAGAAGTAAGTAACCTAGCAAGGTTAATAGGTGAAAGAAAACCGGGAAGTTTACCTAGTGATACAAACGCTAACCTCCGGAATGAAACAGCTAAAGCCATTACCACAAGAAGTGGTACAACACTTAAACCACCTGAAATACCTTAACTTCTGATGAAGATATTCCTACTCCACAAGAACCACAACCTGATCAAAATAAGGAAAAAGAACCGGTAGTTGAAAAGGTTAATGAAGATAACACAGTTAAGGCTAAACCTTATGTTAAACCATACCAACCACCACTTCCTTACCCGAGTAAAATGAAGAAAGAGAAACTTGAAGCCGAGCAATCCAAATTCTTGGATATGTTTAAACAGATAAATGTAAATCTTCCTTTCATTGATGTGATTTCAGGAATGGCTAGATATGCTAAATTCTTGAAAGATCTAATCTCAAATAGAAAGATAATGGAAGAACTCTCGGCTGTTACTATGAATGCTAATTGTTCAGCAGTGCTGTTGAATAAGATACCAGAAAAATTATCTGATCCAGGAAGTTTCACAATTCCATGTTTTCTGGGTAGTCTTAGTTCAATAGAAGCATTGATAGACTTAGGTGCTAGTATAAATCTAATGCCGTATTCACTATACGCTAAACTAGACCTTGGAGAATTGAAACCAACAAGAATAAGCATACAACTAGCCGATAGATCAATAAAATATCCTAGAGGGATAATGGAGAACATGCTAGTTAAAGTTGGTACTTTAGTATTTCCAGTAGATTTTGTTGTTCTGGACATGGAAGAAGATTCTCAAGTTCCTCTCATATTAGGAAGACCATTCTTAAATACGGCTAAAGCAATGATAGACGTGTTCGGTAAGAAACTGACCCTAAGTATAGAGGATGAGAGTGTTACCTTTTCAGTTGATAGAGCAATGCAACAACCGCAATCTGCAGATGATACATGCTATTATATTCAAACTATAGATGCACATGCAGAATTGTTAGAAGAATTTCCAGAATTACAAGGAACAGGAGAATGTTCTTTAGGAGAAGGTAATGAACCAATTGATGAAGCTGAAATGTTAGCTACACTTATAGCTAATGGATATGAACCAACAACAGAAGAAATTCAAATGCTAAAAGAAGAAGACAGATATCGATATAAATCATCGATAGAAGAACCACCGAAATTAGAGTTAAAGTCACTTCCAAACCATTTGGAATACGCTTATTTACATGGTGAATCTGAATTACCTGTAATAATATCGTCTTCTCTTACTGAAAATGAGAAATCACAACTCATTTCTGTGTTGAAAACTCATAAACCAGCCATTGCATGGAAAATTCATGATATTAAAGGAATAAGTCCTTCGTATTGCACACATAAAATCCTTATGGAAGAAGGTCATAAAACGTATGTGCAACGCCAATGAAGACTAAATCCTAATATGCAAGATGTAGTTAAGAAAGAGATTATTAAACTGCTAGATGCAGGTCTAATTTATCCAATCTCTGATAGCCCATGGGTAAGCCCAGTTCAATGCGTGCCTAAGAAGGGTGGCATGACTGTCATTACAAATGAGAAAAATGAGCTTATTTCTACTAGGACTGTAACAGGATGGCGTGTGTGTATTGATTATAGAAAATTAAATGACGCCACCAGAAAAGATCACTTTTCCTTACCTTTCATAGATCAAATGTTGGAAAGATTAGCCGGAAATAGTTACTATTATTTCCTAGATGGATTTTCCGGATATTTTCAAATTCCAATAGGACCCGAAGATCAAGAGAAAACCACGTTCACGTGCCCTTATGGTACTTTTGCTTACAAACGCATGCCATTTGGACTTTGCAATGCCCCTGCAACCTTTCAAAGGTGTATGATGGCGATTTTTCACGACATGATAGAAGAATGCATGGAAGTTTTCATGGATGACTTTTCAGTCTTCGGTGATACATTTGAATCATGTCTAGTTAATCTGGAACGAATGCTTATTAGATGCAAATAATCAAATCTAGTTCTTAATTGGGAGAAATGCCATTTCATGGTTAAAGAAGGCATCGTTCTTGGACATAAAATTTCAAAAGAAGGAATTGAAGTAAATAGAGCTAAAGTAGATGTAATTGCTAAACTTCCACATCCCACCAATGTTAGAGGAGTTAGGAGTTTTCTAGGGCATGCCGGTTTTTACCGACGTTTCATAAAAGATTTTTCTAAAATTGCCACTCCTATGAATAAACTCCTAGAAAAGGATGCTCCATTCATCTTTTCAGATGAGTGTATCAAATCTTTTAATATTCTTAAAGAGAAACTCACTAATGCGCCGATCATGATAACACCAAATTGGAATCTACCATTTGAACTAATGTACGATGCAAGTGATTTTACAATGGGAGCCGTTTTAGGACAAAGGATTGAAAAACGATTTCAACCTATATATTATGCTAGTAAGACGTTACAAGGAGCACAAACGAACTATACAACTACTGAAAAAGAACTCCTTGCTATTGTCTTTGCTTTTGACAAATTTCGATCATATCTCGTTCTAGCAAAAACGGTGGTCTATACCGACCATTCTGCTCTTAGATACCTATTTTCAAAACAAGATGCTAAACCAAGATTAATCCGTTGGATCTTACTCTTACAAGAGTTTGATATTGAAATCCGAGATAAAAGAGGAGCAGAAAATCTCGCCGCTGATCATCTTTCTCGTCTTGAAAATCCCGAATTAGAAGTTTTAAATGAATCGGCCATACAAGACAACTTTCCTGATGAATATCTATTGAAGATAGATTATAAAGAAATTCCATGGTTTGCAGACTATGCAAACTATTTAGTATGTGGATTCCTTGAAAAAGGATTATCGTACCAAAGACGAAAGAAATTCTTCAGTGATATAAAACACTATTTTTGGGAAGATCCACATCTGTTTAAAAGTTGTCCAGATGGAATAATACGCCGATGTGTATTTGGAGATGAAGCTAGTAAAATATTAAACCATTGTCACACTGGACCAACAGGAGGGCATTATGGGCCTCAACTAACAGCAAGAAAAGTTTATGATGCTGGATTCTATTGGCCTACAATTTACAAAGACGCACACCTTCTTTGCAAATCCTGTGATGCATGTCAAAGGGCCAGAAAAATAAGTCAACGTGATGAAATGCCACAAAATGTCATACAAGTATGTGAAGTATTTGACATTTGGGGTATTGACTTTATGGGTCCATTTTCAAAATCTCATAATAATCTATATATTCTCGTAGCCATTGATTATGTATCTAAATGGGCGGAAGCACAAGCTCTCCCAAATAACGATGCACGAGTTGTAGTCAACTTTTTAAAACGTCTTTTTGCAAGGTTTGGAACACCGAAAGCTTTAATAAGTGATCGGGGTACTCATTTATGTAATAATCAACTTGAGAAAGTTCTTAAAAGATATGGAGTAACTCTTGAAAATACCAACCGAGCTTTAAAACGTATTCTAGAGAAAACCGTAGGATCAAATCCGAAGGAATGGTCCATTAAATTGGAGGATGCACTCTGGGCTATTAGAACAGCCTACAAAACTCCAACTGGAACCACACCTTTTAGACTTGTTTATGGAAAAGCATGTCATCTTCCAGTAGAAATTGAACACAAAGCATTTTGGGCTTTGAAGACATGTAATCTTGATTTACATGAAGCCGGACGTCTACGATTAAGTCAACTAAACGAATTAGAAGAATTAAGACATGAAGCATACGAAAATTCGTTAATCTATAAAGAAAGAACGAAGAAATGGCATGATAAAAGAATTAGAAGTTCAAAAGAATTTAAAGAAGGAGACAGAGTTCTTCTTTTCAATTCACGATTCAAGCTATTTCCTGGAAAATTGAAATCAAGATGGTCTGGACCATTCATAGTCAAAAGAGTTTTCCCATACGGAACGATAGAATTAATAAATTCAAATGGGATTGAATTTAAAGTTAATGGTCACAGAGTTAAACATTACATACATGGTCCGATGGAAGTTGACAACGAAGTTAATCACAATTTCGACACCACAGCTAACTAAGTGTGGGGAGAATCAAGTCTTTAAAGGATAATATGTATTTCTGTTAGAGTTAGATTGTCTATTTTTGTGTAGTTCTCGAAAATGGAACCCGAATGGTCTTTCCCTAGCAGACCCTAAAGAACTAGTCTTCTCCCCCCATTCTGAATTTTTATTTTTTTTAGGAAATGAAGAATGCCTGTGAACTAAACTATGGTCTAATGCTACACGCTTTGATCACTAAACGTAATAATGACATACTACCGAGTGAAATAGTATCAGTAATCAGAGAAAGAATGGACGGAGTTAGAAAAGAATCCAGATGCGAAGATAATAAGTTACAATTTGGTAAAGGAAAATCAAAATCCGCAGCGAAAAGAAGAGCACGACACCTAGAAAGATGTCACAAATGCGGAAAATGGTCACATGGAGGTAAATGTTCAAATAATCAAACCTATTCAAACACCGAATTTGTTACTTTATGCAGAGACGGACCGTTCATATGTTTAGAAGAAAAGACACTGAATGCTCGAGGTTATGCCTATGTAGCTATGGAAAACCAATTAAACCGACTATCTTATGAATGGGATATAACATATAACTAAGAAATCTATTTCACAGTTATGTTTGTACAGTTTTTATTTTATTTTATTTTTTTTTTATTTTTTTTTAACCTTTTGATAATAAACGCTAATTTGTTCGCTAAAAAGTATTAAATTGGTATTGAATAAAATTAGGTTTGGCGACCGAAATTATTGATATCATTCAAAAATTTATTACATCACTGCGAAATTTAACGTTTATTCTTAAGGTATAAATATCTTTAATCAATCAACCCAAAATATTTCAAAAATTCGTCATGAGTTAAATTAGGTCTTGGAACCGAAATTACTTTACCGAAAGGAGGGGCGCATATTTTTGATAATATTTGATTGATTAAAGTAGGATAAAAAGCCAAAAAGATTTTTAATTTTATTTTTACCATGTTTTTAAAATTAATATTTAAATCTTAAATTAATATTGTAAACTTTGTAAAAACAATATTTTTAAAATTGTAAATATTTGAAAAATTAATATAAGTTTGGTGTGAATTTATAATATGAATTTTTAAATTAAGTTTGGTGTGAATTTTTAATTTTTAAAATATGAATTTTAATTTTATGCATTTTAAATTTTAAGTTTGGTGTGAATTTTTAATATTAATTTTGAATTTTATATTTAAGTTGTGTGAATTTAAAAACAAAAATTTACTTTATCTCATTAAGTTAAAAATATGATTTTTAAAATTCGTCGTAAGTTGAAGACTAGGTCGTTGAACCGAAATTGCTTTACCCAAGGGAGGGACGAGAACTTTTATTATCATTATTTTTAATCTTATTGAATTAAAGTATGCCAAAAACATTAAAAAACCCAAAAATCTTAGCTTTTAAAACAATCGCTACAAAAAGACAAATTTTAAAATTTTGTTGAGGGACGGACTAGGACATCGATCCGAAACGACCTCGTCCTAAATAACAAGGGAAACAAAATTTTAAAATTAATTACTTAATTGTTTTAATTAGTATAAGTTATAAAAAAAAATACCAAACTCCGCGACTCGCGAAGTTTGAAGCTTTAATCTCCGCGACTCGCGGAGGGATGAAATTACAGAAAAAATAAAAGAGAGCTGGAACAGCTCAGTTGCACACCTCAAACACAAAACACTGCGAACATACTGCACGAAAAACCCGAAAAATACACCCCAAAATCACAATTTTTAACCGTTAATCACCAAATTTTTTACTAAAATCATGTTGAGAAGGATGCTATCAAGGAATTACTCAAGAAAAACGGTAAATTTCTACACCTAAACACCATTTAATTCGAAAATTTATGTTCTTGAGCAAATTTGGGGCTTTTTGATATAAACAGGTTATGGCCGATTTTTGTCATGAATTGTTGCTAAATTAAGTAGTGTAACATGTCTAGGTAGTTAAATGATCCAAACTTTGAGCCTAAACATGATTTTGAGAATTAAAGTGGACTTTTTCAAGTCTAAAAATTCATGAACTTGATTTTTGAAAGATAATGCCATTTGAAACCTGTTTAATTGCTAGTAATGATTATTTTGACATGTTATTTGAGTTGAATGCTTATGAACTTGGGGAACATTTTCGTATATACTTATTTGAAAAAGTGTAGATTTGATAAAAATGTGAAAATGAGCTTAAGTTTGATATAAATTGATCATGTCATTGTAATTATTTTGATTGATGATTTTGCTGACACTAATGCATATTTGGATGCACAAAAATTGTGTTTGATGTGTTTTGCAGACTGAAAGGGGTGAATCTTCATCCTAAGCTCGCAATGCTCCTGCTGAGAATGCGGAACAACAGGAGGTGGATAACTACTACAAGCAAGATATACCTCACCCAGTCATGACATTTTCTGATATGCACTTAGAAGAATTGCACCCGAACCTGAGATTTGACAGACTTTGGATAGATTTTCCAAAATACCAAAGGGGTTTGCATACTCTTCATTCTAAGGTTGTTAAGGTACCTAGGGTCATAGAATGGGGACCCTTAGAAGCTGTAGAATTGGCCGGGCCAATTAG
Source organism: Rutidosis leptorrhynchoides (assembly GCF_046630445.1). NCBI lineage: Eukaryota > Viridiplantae > Streptophyta > Magnoliopsida > Asterales > Asteraceae > Rutidosis > Rutidosis leptorrhynchoides. The sequence continues at coordinate 379,148,229 of NC_092335.1, read as the reverse complement.
AGAATTACTTGTACAGAGGTATGGTAATTCTACTTTTAATGATTGGGTACGTTTATTCACCATGCGTAGACCTGTATATAAAGTATGGTGTGAAGAATTGTTGTGTAGTATAGAGTTGAATGATCGGGTAGCTAGTTTAACCGATCGATCTTTTATTAGATTTTTGTCAGGAGGTTCGATGCGCCACATGTCTTTACTAGACATGGCTCAGGCTTTACGTATATATACGCCTGAGGAGTTAGCATCTGCCGATTGTAGAGGATTGATACTAAATGGTAGAAAGATAGATGAAAATTTTGATACACACGGTGTATGGAGTCAAATGACAAGCCATCACCGATTCAAAGGGGGAAATTACTCTTATTTGGATATAGATAGAGCTGAATTAAGAGTGATTCATAGGTTTTTAGCTAATTTGATTACACAAAGAGGTAAGAACAAGGAAAAGGTAAATGAACAGGATTTGTTTTACCATATGTGTATTCGAGACCCACAAAGCGCTGTAAGTATACCGTATTGCGTGGGTTATTATTTATCAGCTATGGTTCGGGGGATGAGACCGCATAGCATAATAAGAGGTGGTATTTTTATTACTTTGATTGCTGAATATCTCGGTGTGGATATAAGTCGGGGGGGATTATTAGTCGAAGAACCAGAACCCCGCGATACTATAGGTTTAAATGTATACCATGGTGCGAAAGTTTTGAAGAGGCGAAATAACGCCGCAGTACAATACCATGGTAGACATCCACAGGTTGAGAGAAACCAACAGCAAGGTAATGTAGGAGGGGGAAATGAGATGCAAGAAATGCAAAGGTTTATAGCTTCACAGGAGTACAAAAATGCTAGACAGAGAGCATTTGAAGATTAGCAAGTTCATCAAAACCAAATCATAGCTCATTGCCAACATATAGGTAGAAACTATATTCCTACACCAAAACCCATATTCCCTCCCTGGTCTATAGAGATGCAACCACCGTATCCTACGTATAACCCTGCCGAAGCATTCTATAGCACCTATGGTTATGCTTGGAACCCCTATTGGTATCAGTATCATCCCTAGTCTACTTATTTTTATTTATTTTGTAATTTGTAATGTTGATACGTTTAATACTTATGTTAATATAGTAATAGTTGTTATAATTTTCTAACTTTTATTCTTAGATTTTAATAATTTTTGAATGTGGGGTAATATACCAAACTTCAAAAATATGTATATATGTTTGCAGTTTATCTTATGTACACAACAGGGTAAAACAACGCATTTTTAAAGACTGGCATTAAGTTCAGCAAAAGTAACTAATTTTGACGACAAGATGCAAAATATATGTGAAATAACAACAAAACAGAATGAACAAATGATGTGCACCATTTATCATTCAGCAAACAAACGCCAATATATTTGGAAACTTTGGTAAAAATTTAATCATTTTCACACAAATCACCCTCAATAATTTAAATTGTTGCTGATTTCTTGCAAATGAGGGCATTGCAAGATCTTAAGTGTGGGAAGGGGTTAAATTCTTTCGGATTTTAAAATTTTTATCTTAAACACTTGGTTACCATTAAAAATACTAGTAAAGCAGTATTTGTATTAGAATCTAGTGCTCTCTGATAATAAAGAACAGCCATAGTCTTATATACTGACTACCCAATTCTAGTAAAATTTTTCAAAATTTTCAATTAAATGAACTCAAAATCATGTTTATACATATTTATGAACGATAAAACTAGGTTTTAACACCGAAATTATTGTTACCTCAGAAAGGACATAAATTGAGAAACAAACCAAAATGTTAAAATTCATTTAAAATGGAATAGAGGACGATAAAAAGGAAAATAAAAGCCAAGTGTGGGAAAATTTACCAAGTTATCTTAAACATATGTCACATATATCTGTAACAAATAACTGAAAATACTTTTGCTTTGGACTAAACTAAACTGTTTTACCCGATGAAAGAAAAGAAAAGATGGATCTACACGATGAATCAATTCCATCATTAAAAGGAAGTAAAGTCTTCCGAAAAAGAAACGCGCTTCTTGATTTAGGTCAAGAAGTTGTCGTCCAGACCAGCTGTAGGTTGACGAAAAATCTAGAAAAGTCATCACTAAAATCAGCAGGAAATCCACGGACCTCAGCATTAAACAGGGTCGCCAAGTGGTCAGATTTATCCTAACCATGAGAAGGATTTATCTCGTAAAATGGGGGGGCACCATGCAAATTAGCTGGATAAGACTAATGAATCAGATCCCCAGAAAGGATAATCTCCTTAAAAGATCAAAAATCAGCTTTTAAGCCTGATATTACTCAATCCTTGAGATTGACCTTAAAGATTGAGAATTCAAACTCATGGAATTCAATGATATCTAAACTCGAGCTTGAACGAGAAAATATTTTGATCAAAGATAAAACCTATTTGTTTTCTGAAAACCCATTTTCAATGCATTCATTACCATTGAACGTAAAATCCTAGGAATTCACCTGGAATTCATTAGGTCACCTGAACTAAATCGGGTGTCAACCGTAAGAACGGTGGTTGCATAGCATGGTCAAAGACAGGACCTTGTGCCAGACCGAAAAATCATAAGGGTGAGCTTTACTATTGCTCCTACCAAGGATAGTAATTGCGTCCGACACGTTATAGACCATAATTAAAAGCATGTCAGGGGACATTGCCTTAACAGTTGCTTGTTCAACGCTTTCCTTTATAACCGGACGGTAGTTTACCGAAAGGTAATATACGGGACAAGTAAACTGGACGTGTTGCTTTCCAAATACAAGGTTAGCAAGTGGGTGACACAAAACCATAAGTTTTGAGCTAAAATTTTCAAATCTGAAACCCACCAGAACCACAAAAATATTTTGCAAACACCGGTGAAGGGTTATTCCGGAAAACTTATCTAGGGTAAAAACTAGATTTAATTTTCAAAAGATCAAATGTTTTCATAAAGATCCAATTTCCTTAATGGATCTAAATTTTTATAGTCATGTGGAACTGTAAACCATATCGTTACTCCCATTGTTTATACCGCCGTATAGAAATCACTGATGTACAAAGTGTGAAGAATAAAGAAGTGATTCTAGTATTTCAAGACGATATTGGTTGAGGACAAGCAACGCTTAAGTGTGGGAATATTTGATAATGCTAAAAACGAACATATATTTCATAGCATTATTCCTCAAGAAAGACAAGCTTTTAGTTGCAATTGTTCTATTTACAAGTGATATTCGTTTAAATAATAAAAGGTGAAGACAAAAGACAGATTCGACGAATTGAAGACGCAAACGACCAAAAAGCTCAAAAGTACAAAATACAATCAAAGAGGTTCCAATTACTGATAAGAAACGTCTCGAAATTATAAGAGTACAAGATTCAAAACGCAAAGTACAAAATATAAAATTGTACGCAAGGACGTTCGAAAAACCGGAACCGGGACCAGAGTCAACTCTCAACGCTCGACGCAACGGACTAAAAATTACAAGTTAACTATGTATATAAATATAATATAATATATAATTAATTATATTAATTATATATATATTATATTTATAAATAAATCGTCGGGAAGAAAGACTCCAAAAGCTGGTGAGCTGTATTTACAAACTCCGCGACTCGCGGAGTTTGAAGGCAAAATTGGCCGCGAGTCGCGGAGGCCCAAACTTTGAAACTCCCTATAAAGCCAACCGAATTCTGTGTAGTGACCCGAACTTTTCCATGTTTATATATATTAATTGAGATTGATATTTACATGATTAAATGTTTCCAACATGTTAAGCAATCAAACTTGTTAAGACTTGATTAATTGAAATATGTTTCATATAGACAATTGACCACCCAAGTTCACCGGTGATTCACGAACGTTAAAACTTGTAAAAACTATAAGATGACATATATATGGTTATATATATAGTTAACATGTTTTTATTATAAGTATGTATCTCATTAGGTATTTTAACAATGAGTTATATACATAAAAATGAGACTATTAATTTAAGAAACTCGAAAACGATATATATAACGATTATCGTTATAACAACGTCTTACTAGGTACATATGAATCATATTAAGATATTGATACACTTGGTTAATTATGTTAAATGATAAGTAAATATATTATTAAGTGTATTAACAATGAAATACATATGTAAAAATAAGACTACTAACTTAATGATTTCGAAACGAGACATATATGTAACGATTATCGTTGTAACGACATTTAACTGTATATACATCATACTAAGATATATTATATATCATAATATCATGATAATATAATAATTTAACATCTCATTTGTTATAATAAACAATGGGTTAACAACATTCAACAAGATCGTTAACCTAAAGGTTTCAAAACAACATTTACATGTAACGACTAACGATGACTTAACGACTCAGTTAAAATGTATATACATGTAGTGTTTTAATATGTATTTATACACTTTTGAAAGACTTCAAGACACTTATCAAAATACTTCTACTTAACAAAAATGCTTACAATTACATCCTCGTTCAGTTTCATCAACAATTCTACTCGTATGCACCCGTATTCGTACTCGTACAATACACAGCTTTTAGATGTATGTACTATTGGTATATACACTCCAATGATCAGCTCTTAGCAGCCCATGTGAGTCACCTAACACATGTGGGAACCATCATTTGGCAACTAGCAAGAAATATCTCATAAAATTACAAAAATATGAGTAATCATTCATGACTTATTTACATGAAAACAAAATTACATATCCTTTATATCTAATCCATACACCAACGACCAAAAATACCTACAAACACTTTAATTCTTCAATTTTCTTCATCTAATTGATCTCTCTCAAGTTCTATCTTCAAGTTCTAAGTGTTCTTCATATATTCTACAAGTTCTAGTTACATAAAATCAAGAATACTTTCAAGTTTGCTTGCTCACTTCCAATCTTGTAAGGTGATCATCCAACCTCAAGAAATCTTTGTTTCTTACAGTAGGTTATCATTCTAATACAAGGTAATAATCATATTCAAACTTTGGTTCAATTTCTATAACTATAACAATCTTATTTCAAGTGATGATCTTACTTGAACTTGTTTTCGTGTCATGATTCTGCTTCAAGAACTTCGAGCCATCCAAGGATCCGTTGAAGCTAGATCCATTTTTCTCTTTTCCAGTAGGTTTATCCAAGGAACTTAAGGTAGTAATGATGTTCATAACATCATTCGATTCATACATATAAAGCTATCTTATTCGAAGGTTTAAACTTGTAATCACTAGAACATAGTTTAGTTAATTCTAAACTTGTTCGCAAATAAAAGTTAATCCTTCTAACTTGACTTTTAAAATCAACTAAACACATGTTATATATCTATATGATATGCTAACTTAATGATTTAAAACCTGGAAACACGAAAAACACCGTAAAACCGGATTTACGCCGTCGTAGTAACACCGCGGGCTGTTTTGGGTTAGTTAATTAAAAACTATGATAAACTTTGATTTAAAAGTTGTTATTCTGAGAAAATGATTTTTATTATTAACATGAAACTATATCCAAAAATTATGGTTAAACTCAAAGTGGAAGTATGTTTTCTAAAATGGTCATCTAGACGTCGTTCTTTCGACTGAAATGACTACCTTTACAAAAACGACTTGTAACTTATTTTTCCGACTATAAACCTATACTTTTTCTATTTAGATTCATAAAATAGAGTTCAATATGAAACCATAGCAATTTGATTCACTCAAAACGGATTTAAAATGAAGAAGTTATGGGTAAAACAAGATTGGATAATTTTTCTCATTTTAGCTACGTGAAAATTGGTAACAAATCTATTCCAACCATAACTTAATCAACTTGTATTGTATATTATGTAATCTTGAGATACCATAGACACGTATACAATGTTTCGACCTATCATGTCAACACATCTATATATATTTCGGAACAACCATAGACACTCTATATGTGAATGTTGGAGTTAGCTATACAGGGTTGAGGTTGATTCCAAAATATATATAGTTTGAGTTGTGATCAATACTGAGATACGTATACACTGGGTCGTGGATTGATTCAAGATAATATTTATCGATTTATTTCTGTACATCTAATTGTGGACAACTAGTTGTAGGTTACTAACGAGGACAGCTGACTTAATAAACTTAAAACATCAAAATATATTAAAAGTGTTGTAAATATATTTTGAACATACTTTGATATATATGTATATATTGTTATAGGTTCGTGAATCAACCAGTGGCCAAGTCTTACTTCCCGACGAAGTAAAAATCTGTGAAAGTGAGTTATAGTCCCACTTTTAAAATCTAATATTTTTGGGATGAGAATACATGCAGGTTTTATAAATGATTTACAAAATAGACACAAGTACATGAAACTACATTCTATGGTTGAATTATCGAAATCGAATATGCCCCTTTTTATTAAGTCTGGTAATCTAAGAATTAGGGAACAGACACCCTAATTGACGCGAATCCTAAAGATAGATCTATTGGGCTTAACAAACCCCATCCAAAGTACCGGATGCTTTAGTACTTCGAAATTTATATCATATCCGAAGGGTGTCCCGGAATGATGGGGATATTCTTATATATGCATCTTGTTAATGTCGGTTACCAGGTGTTCACCATATGAATGATTTTTATCTCTATGTATGGGATGTGTATTGAAATATGAAATCTTGTGGTCTATTATTATGATTTGATATATATAGGTTAAACCTATAACTCACCAACATTTTTGTTGACGTTTTAAGCATGTTTATTCTCAGATGATTATTAAGAGCTTCCGCTGTTGCATACTTAAATAAGGACGAGATTTGGAGTCCATGCTTGTATGATATTGTGTAAAAACTGCATTCAAGAAACTTATTTTGTTGTAACATATTTGTATTGTAAACCATTATGTAATGGTCGTGTGTAAACAGGATATTTTAGATTATCATTATTTGATAATCTACGTAAAGCTTTTTAAACCTTTATTGATGAAATAAAGGTTATGGTTTGTTTTAAAATGAATGCAGTCTTTGAAAAACGTCTCATATAGAGGTCAAAACCTCGCAACGAAATCAATTAATATGGAACGTTTTTAATCAATAAGAACGGGACATTTCATTCTGAGCATTTTTCATCATCTTTTTTTCCTTCTTCTCTCAATATATACGTAATATATATTTATAATTTATATTTTAATTTTAATTTTAATTTTAAATCTTAATAATAAGGGTATGTTAGCGAATCTTGTAAGGGTGTAAGTCGAAATTCTGTCCGTGTAACGCTACGCTATTTTTAATCATTGTAAGTTATGTTCAACCTTTTTATATTAATGTCTCGTAGCTAAGTTATTATTATGCTTATTTAATCCGAAGTAATCATGATGTTGGGCTAATTACTAAAATTGGGTAATTGGGCTTTGTACCATAACTGGGGTTTGGACAAAAGAACGACACTTGTGGAAATTAGACTATGAGCTATTAATGGGCTTTATATTTGTTTAACTAAATGATAGTTTGTTAATGTTAATATAAAGATTTACAATTGGGCGTCCCAATAAATTACCATATACACTCAATCGGACACGATGGGCGGGGTATTTATATGTACGAATAATCGTTCATTTAACCGGACACGGGAATGGATTAATAGCCACTAGACTTGTTAAAACAGGGGTGAAATTATATACAAGGACACTTGGTATAATTGATAACAAAATATTAAAACCTTGGGTTACACTCAGTCGACATCCTGGTGTAATTATTAAACAAAGTATTAAAATCTTGTTACAGTTTAAGTCCCCAATTAGTTGGAATATTTAACTTCGGGTATAAGGATAATTTGACGAGGACACTCGCACTTTATATTTAAGACTGATGGACTGTTATGGACAAAAACCAGCCGGACATATTAAATAATCCAGGACAAAGGACAATTAACCCATGGGCATAAAACTAAAATCAACACGTCAAACATCATGATTACGGAAGTTTAATTAAGCATAATTCTTTTATTTCATATTTAATTTCCTTTATTTTATATTTAATTGCACTTCTAATTATCGCATTTTTATTGTTATTGTATTTAATTGCACTTTTAATTATCGTACTTTTTAATTATCGCAAGTTTATTTTATCGCACTTTTATTATTCGCAATTTCATTATCGTTATTTACTTTACGCTTTAAATTAAGTCTTGTATTTATTATTATTTTACATTTGGTTTTAACTGCGACTAAAGTTTTAAAATCGACAAACCGGTCATTAAACGGTAAAAACTCCCCTTTTATAATAATAATATTACTTATATATATATTTGTATTTTTATAAAAGTAAATTAATATAGCGTTAAGCTTTGTTTAAAGATTTCCCTGTGGAACGAACCGGACTTACTAAAAACTACACTATTGTACGATTAGGTACACTGCCTATAAGTGTTGTAGCAAGGTTTAAGTATATCCATTCTATAAATAAATAAATATCTTGTGTAAAAATGTATCGTATTTAATAGTTTTTCCTGCAAAAATATAAGCTATTTCGTATATACCTCGCGAAACATCAATAATCTTTCATTACATCGAAAGTTGACGACATGCATACCATTTTATAATATATCTAACTATAATTGACTTAATAATAATCTTGATGAACTCAACGACTCGAATGCAACATTTTTTGAAATATGTCATGAATGACTCCAAGTAATATCTTTAAAATGAGCAATTGCACAGCGAAAGATTTCTTTCATACCTGAGAATAAACATGCTTTAAAGTGTCAACCAAAAGGTTGGTGAGTTCATTAGTTTAACATAAATAATCATTCCATAATTTTAATAGACCACAAGATTTCATATTTCCATTTCTCATAAACATACGTCCCATGCATAGAGACAAAAATATCATTCATATGGATTGAACACATGGTAACCGACATTCACAATATGCATATAAGAATATCCCCATCATTCCGGGATCCTCCTTCGGACATGATATTAATTTCGAAGTACTAAAGCATCCGGTACTTTGGATGGGGCTTGTTGGGCCCGATAGATCTATCTTTAGAGTTCGCGTCAATTAGGGTGTCTGTTCCCTAATTCTTAGATTACTAGACTTAATAAAAAGGGGCATATTCGATTTCGATAATTCAACCATATAATGTAGTTTCGATTACTTGTGTCTATTTCGTAAAACATTTATAAAAATTGCGCATGTATTCTCAGCCCAAAAATATAAAGGGTAAAAAGGTAAATGAAACTCACGCATATAAATATTGTAAAACAGTTAATAAAGCATTTGCATGTATTCTCAGCCCAAAAATATAAATAATAAAAGGGAGAAAATGAAACTCACAATACTGTATTTTGTAGTAAAAATACATATGACGTCATTGAACTAGTGTAGGGTTGACCTCAGATTCACGAACCTGTATCATTTGTATATATATTAATATACATATTTGAAATTGAACAATTGTATATATATATATATATATATATATATATATATATATATGAATTTATTAGTTATATCGTATTTATTTAAGTAATATGTATATGTCTTCATATTTTCATTTTGTATATAAAAACATAAATTTTTATTATGTTGAGTATTAAATATATATATATTTATATATATCATTAGTTTGAAAAATAGTAATTTTAATAATAATATTAAATATGGTAAAATTATAATAATTATAATGCTAAAGTTTTCTAATAAAGGTAATAATGTTAATATTTCTATTAGTGATAATACTAATAATGATATTAATGATAATAACTATAAAAGTATTAATTTACTGTTAATGATAGTTATGTTAATGATTTTTGTAGTTACATAATAGTAATATTTATGATAATACTTATAATCATATTAGTGGTAATATTAATAATAATCTTATAAAAATATGATAACACCAATAATAATGATAATAATAATAATAACAGTGTTAGTAATAATAAATTTTATCATAACATCGTGTTATATTTGTAACCTATATCTATAGTTACTATAATTTAAAGTTATAACAAATTTCATAATAATTATAATAGTAATCATGTTTGTAACTATAATCATCATAAAAATTAGTAAATGATAATATTTATTTTTCATGTTACTTATATTAGTAGTAATAATAATAATATCTAACATTGACAATACTAGTAACAATAATAATAATAGTAATGATAATATTAACAATAATACTTAAATGATAAAATTATTAGTAATATTAATAATACTTGTATCAATAACAACATTAGTAATGTTTTTAGTATTTATGAATCTAAGTATGATAATAATAATAAAGATAATAATTATAATACTAACAATATCAATAATCAATAATCAATAATAATAATAATAACAAAAATAATAGAGAGTTACAACCTTGAAGAGAAGTTTAAAAATAATGCCACCGCCGGGACTCGAACCCGAGACCTCCTGAATACCTGAATACCCTTCTGACCACTCGTCCATTTCAGTTTATCTGAATTATACTAAATCAAATTTTTATTTAACCCATTTCATTAACTGTTCCCCTTCTTCTTCATATGATATTCGACAGAACCCAATTCACAGTATATCATAGATTATTTTATGCTGTAGTATTGATTTTGGAAAATAACGATTTTATAAATGGGGATTTCAATTAATCAAACACAAAACAAAAAAAAAATATACAGACGAATACCAAATACTGTTGGCGCTGTTACGAATGAAAAAAAAAATTTGATTTCGTTTTAGAGAACGTATTAACCAAAGATTATAACATGAAATCCATTTCAAATTGATTTTAGAAACGTTCTGTAATATCAATTTACTCAGAAACATTAACATGATTACGAATTTCATGATGAACTCAATATTTGACTTTTTGTGTTTAAAACTTTGACTCATCAATTCGACCTTGATAAACGGATTTGATACATCAAATTTTGCAGAAAGTTTACCTAGATGAATCCTAACACTTTGGCATTTTTAGATTTTGAAAATTGATTCGGAATCGAGTTATGAATTAAAAGGGTGCGTACAGAGGAATAAAAGAAAAGAAAAAAAATATCGAGCAGTTTTTCTTAGCTTTCTTCACTCAATAACTATTAATTGTAATTAATAATAGAGAGTTGAATGTATTGATTCACTTTACAAGCTGATTGATTTCGTGTATATAATATGGATGAGAGTAGACAGCTTATCACGAGCAGCACAGCAGATGGAAGAAAAAAGAACAAAAGGTTAACCAGATTATGACAAATAAAAAAAATTACACGTGATATAGCTGTGTATGGATATATATTTATTATTTTAAATTTTTAATAATTAATAATTAATAATTATATTAATAATAATTATAATATTTATGTTATTATTAATAATAATACATATTCTAATAATAATTTATATTTATTATAATGATAAATATATTATCAAAATAACTCCAAAATAAAAATAATAAGACTACTAATAAAAGTAATAATCATAATAATAATTTTAGTACTTATAATACATTAATTGTATCAAATTTTATATCTAACTATTATATGTAATAATATTAATAATACTGATATTAATATTATTATTAATATTAATATTACTAATAATAATGAAGTAATAATATTATTAGTATACAACTATATTTCTAACTTGTAATCTTATTAATATTACAATTTATTACTTATATAATATTTTGTATGATATCACTTATTTACCTTATATATATATATATATATATATATATATATATATATATATATATATATATATATATATATATATATATATATATATATATATATATATATATATATATATATATATTACAATATTTATAAACATACATTATATACACATTGCGAGTTATTTATATATTTAACTCTCATAATTAATATTCCAGCATATTGTTTATATTCAAATTTGTGTTATTTAAACAAAACATTATAATAGTCAAATTCTATTGAATGGAAAAACGTTTTTAATTAATATTTAAATATATTAAATATGCACATTAAATTAAATATAATTTGTTCGTGAATCGTTGGGCCCAGTCAAAAGGTTAAATGTATGCATGAATACAGTTCAAAGTTTTTGAGACTCAACATTACAGACTTTGCTTATCGTGTCGAAATCATATAAAGTTTAAGCTTAAATTTAGTCAAAAATTCTCGGGTCATCACAGTACCTACCCGTTAAAGAAATTTCGTCCCGAAATTTGAGTGGGGTGGTCATGGTTAACAATAAGAATGTTTTCATGACGAATTTGAGTTGATAAATAGAGTTTTATTATCATTGAGTAACATGGATAAAATGATTCGATTAATCGAAGAGTATGAATGAAGTTATCACAAAAGATCGAGATGAAGAAATGGAGATTTTCCATAACTTTTGACGTAGTCGCGATTGAATTCCGGAATTCAAGGGATTTAAAGAAAATCTGGGAGATTTGATTCGTCGACGAATAAGGAGATTAAAATCTCTATAATTAAATATGGTGACCTGCCTCGATTACTCTGTCTGATATTTCCAGTATAAATTAAACTTTTTCCGTTCCATTATTTTCCACCACTCCCATTTTCTATACTTTCATTCCTAATTCTTACTTCTAAAAGATTTTGAAAATGCTACATCCAGTTCTAATCATTGATATTTTCCTTAATTATCCTTTCTGTCATTTTTTTTTATCTTCCACCAGAAGAATCTGTTTTCTTTTACTTCGCCCTTGGTGTTATAGTGTTTTTAATTCTCCCGTGTCTTTATGTTGCAATAAACATTGATATACACGGTCTGTAATTTCCGTGTTGTTATTGGGCTTTATATCTCCCCTTATATTTCAATGTCCTTATTTCTGTTTCCTACAATCATTGTCATCCACAGTTAATGCTCTCTTTTATTTACTGCGATTTATACCCCAATTTCTATTTCGGAGCTTTGTCCATTCATTTCTTCTTCTTGCGATTAAACACCGCTTGTAATGGTTCAGAATTCGCAGATATAAACTTTGGAATGAACATTGTTAATGTTCTAAGAAGGAAATCATAATGGCACGATTTGATTTGTCAATTTACCAGAATCACTGAGAATAGAACTATTAAGAATATATTTTCTTGATATGTTCGGAGGTGAAGTAGAATGAACGAGTCGTGTAACATGGCACATAATGACGTTAGTGAATCATCACGTTCCATTAGAAACTCAGCATGACTTACTGTAATATAATCACGTTGATCAAGTGTCATTATATTATACTAACTTATGCATCAATTCCCAACACTACTTCAAAAACATTCATAATTTAAACTCGAATTTTTTTAAAGAAATTTAGAAACTAAAGTAGTTTCCTTTATGATGTAATATAGATAGCACGAAGAGATAAATAATTTCGGACGAGAATATTTATGAAAATATCTTCAGAAATATCGAAGATATTTATGATGATATTTTGGAATTTCTAAGTTCGATGGTTGATGAGGAAGATTTTCCGCAAGATTTTAACATGAGTACGGAGCAAGATATTCGTTGAAGGTTTCATTGGATCCAGAATTACCTGGATTCTTTGAATATATGGTATGGTCCTTGTGTTTGTCCTTAGTCTCCTTCGTGGTTAGCTCAATCCATTTTCCAGTTCCAACTTTTCTGAGCTTTTCCAACATACTATTGTTTATCATCAAACTTTCGATGATTAAGGTCGTTTACGGTTGTTTATGGTTTCTGCTGCTTCATCCAGCTTTTTCAACATTCAGAGTATTGATTTGTGACTGTGTGCTTTTCAGAATTTCAGAATGAGAGATCATAATTCTAAGAGATAAATGTCATACATATAACTGTTGATGTAGATATGCTGTGAGTTTTCAAAGTACTGATTGCTGATTCCCAGTAATTGTTATGGCAGTTCTCGTTACAAAATGCGGATGAGTATATGATAGGGTTTCAATGGATAAATATAATGATTTGTTAGAGAGATTTAAGCCTAAAAGCAACGAGGTTGCTGGTACGTCTGTTGGTAATATGGTGGAATATAAAAGAATTCTCCGGTATCAAAAGGGTAATTGTATATATCAGAATTATAGTAAGGCTACTTTGAATGAAAAGTCGAAGCTGACTTGCTGGAGCTGTGACAAAATTGGCTACTTTGAAAAGAGATTATCAAGTTATTTTGGGTAATAATGACACTAAGGAATTAGCACAACTACGTGTTAAACGTTTACTCAATTTCTGATAGTTTTTCAGATGCATAACTATATGCATCAATCTTTTCTTCCGTAGATAAAGTGCGTTTGGTTCATCCTCTCGATTGAGGTGTTTTTAAGAATTATGAAAGGTTTGAACGCAGATTGTAATCGTCAAGATACAAATGAGGTTTAAGATGAAATCAAGTGGCAAACTTGAAGAAATGTTTAGTTTCATATGTTATAATCAATATTTTAATTTATTTTAATTGTCCAATGTTGGTAGTCCTCAGTTGATAGTCCACAGTTAGCAATTCACTAATTCATATATAATATTCGAATTAATTAATAAGTATCGTGACCCGTGTACATGTCTCGGACTCGATCACAACTCAAACTATATATATTATTGTAGAATAAACCTCAACCCTGTATAGAGAACTCGATCATTACTGCATATAGAGTGTCTATGGTTATTCCAAATAATATATATAGATGCGTCGATATGATATGTCAAAACCTTGTATACGTGTCCCGATATTTAAAGTGCGTAAAATAAACAGCAGGAATTAAATGACGATAAATAAAGTTGCGATAATTAAAATTGCGATAAATAAAATGCGATAAATAAATTGCGATAAATAAATTGCGATAAATAAATTGCGATAAATAAATTGCGATAAATAAAATGTAATCAGTTAGCTAAGAACAATTAGCTAGGAACAGTTAGCGTGGATTCTTAACAAAATTCCTCATAGTTAATTTGTTTGTTTCTAACAAATTTTATTTTGTTCAACGTTTTCTTCATTATGCCACTTGTTGGATTCTGATAGATTAAAATCCAAATATGAAATTGAATGAAAATGATTATTCTGCTGTGAACGGATACGTATATCGGTGGTTGTAAATATGATAGTAAATGATCATTGAATCAAATTCAAAGAATGTACAGTGTAATTTATTAATGTGAAATCTAAATATTCCTTGGGTATTACCTACCCGTTAAAATATTTTCACCATTAACAGTTTGTACAAAAGAATTTTTAATTACAATCTTTATGAAAACATATATACATATATATTTTCTTCAGATGTAATCATGGATTTAATGAGTCAATATGATATTAAACTCATTTGATTTACCGTTAGAACAAGAATATATAATCTCTAAAACATTAAAGATTACATAGTCGCCATGTCGAACGATGGAAATTGATGTAGAACGATTCGTAGAACGATGATTATACTCGAGGTATAGAATGAGATGTCGAGGCGTGGATTGTTGAAACTTGGGTTGCTGGTGGTACTGGTGCCGTTGGTGCTGATGCTAGTGATGTTACTAGTGTTGGTGATACTGCTGGTGCTTGTAAATTGTGTACCATGCTCTCTAAAGTTAATACTCGAGCTCGGAGTTCTCTAACTTCTTCTACTAACCCTGGTTGGTTATCAGTGTGAGGTAGAGGTCGGATATCTCCTCTATTTCCGTTAATGGTGAAATGTCCCGTTCTTATTGATTAAAAACGTTCCATATTAATTGATTTCGTTGCGAGGTTTTGACCTCTATATGAGACGTTTTTCAAAGACTGCATTCATTTTTAAAACAAACCATAACCTTTATTTCATAAATAAAGGTTTAAAAAGCTTTACATAGATTATCAAATAATGATAATCTAAAATATCCTGTTTACACACGATCATTACATAATGGTTTACAATACAAATATGTTACATCGAAATCAGTTTCTTGAATGCAGTTTTTACACAATATCATACAAACATGGACTCCAAATCTTGTCCTTATTTTAGTATGCAACAGCGGAAGCTCTTAGTATTCACCTGAGAATAAACATGCTTTAAACGTCAACAAAAATGTTGGTGAGTTATAGGTTTAACCTATATGTATCAAATCGTAACAATAGACCACAAGATTTCATATTTTAATACACATCCCATACATAGAGATAAAAATCATTCATATGGTGAACACCTGGTAACCGACATTAACAAGATGCAAATATATAAGAATATCCCCATCATTCCGGGACACCCTTCGGATATGATATAAATTTCGAAGTACTAAAGCATCCGGTACTTTGGATGGGGTTTGTTAGGCCCAATAGATCTATCTTTAGGATTCGCGTCAATTAGGGTGTCTGTTCCCTAATTCTTAGATTACCAGACTTAATAAAAAGGGGCATATTCGATTTCGATAATTCAACCACAGAATGTAGTTTCACGTACTTGTGTCTATTTTGTAAATCATTTATAAAACCTGCATGTATTCTCATCCCAAAAATATTAGATTTTAAAAGTGGGACTATAACTCACTTTCACAGATTTTTACTTCGTCGGGAAGTAAGACTTGGCCACTGGTTGATTCACGAACCTATAACAATATATACATATATATCAAAGTATGTTTAAAATATATTTACAACACTTTTAATATATTTTGATGTTTTAAGTTTATTAAGTCAGCTGTCCTCGTTAGTAACCTACAACTAGTTGTCCACAGTTAGATGTACAGAAATAAATCGATAAATATTATCTTGAATCAATCCACGACCCAGTGTATACGTATCTCAGTATTGATCACAACTCAAACTATATATATTTTGGAATCAACCTCAACCCTGTATAGCTAACTCCAACATTCACATATAGAGTGTCTATGGTTGTTCCGAAATATATATAGATGTGTCGACATGATAGGTCGAGACATTGTATACGTGTCTATGGTATCTCAAGATTACATAATATACAATACAAGTTGATTAAGTTATGGTTGGAATAGATTTGTTACCAATTTTCACGTAGCTAAAATGAGAAAAATTATCCAATCTTGTTTTACCCATAACTTCTTCATTTTAAATCCGTTTTGAGTGAATCAAATTGCTATGGTTTCATATTGAACTCTATTTTATGAATCTAAACAGAAAAAGTATAGGTTTATAGTCGGAAAAATAAGTTACAAGTCGTTTTTGTAAAGGTAGTCATTTCAGTCGAAAGAACGACGTCTAGATGACCATTTTAGAAAACATACTTCCACTTTGAGTTTAACCATAATTTTTGGATATAGTTTCATGTTCATAATAAAAATCATTTTCTCAGAATAACAACTTTTAAATCAAAGTTTATCATAGTTTTTAATTAACTAACCCAAGACAGCCCGCGGTGTTACTACGACGGCGTAAATCCGGTTTTACGGTGTTTTTCGTGTTTCCAGGTTTTAAATCATTAAGTTAGCATATCATATAGATATATAACATGTGTGTAGTTAATTTTAAAAGTCAATTTAGAAGGATTAACTTTTGTTTGCGAACAAGTTTAGAATTAACTAAACTATGTTCTAGTGATTACGAGTTTAAACCTTCGAATAAGATAGTTTTATATATATGAATCGAATGATGTTATGAACATCATTACTACCTCAAGTTTAGTAGGTAAACCTACTGGAAGTGACAAGAAATGATCTAGCTTCAAAGGATCTTGGATGGCTTGAAAGTTCTTGAAGTAGGATCATGACAGAAAAACAAGTTCAAGTAAGATTTTTACTCGAATTAAGATAGTTTATAGTTATAGAAATTGAATCAAAGTTTGAATATGAATATTACCTTAAATAATAAAGATAACCTACTATATATAACAAAGGTTTCTTGATCTTATATGATTACTTGGAATGGATTAGAAAGCTTGGAAGTAAATTAGTAAACTTGAAGGGATTTTTGAAGTGTTCTTGAAGTGTTCTTCCTATGATGATTATAGCTTGATTCTTGAAGTGATTTTTGATGAAGATGATGATTAACTACTGGAAAAATACGTTCATAATAGTGTGTGTGTGTTGAGAGAGAATTAGAAAGAGAATTGGAAGTAAAATGGAGTGAATGATGAGTGGTAATTGGTGAGTGGTGAGTGGGGTTAAAAGGAGTTCTAGTTAGTTGACTAGCTCATGGTAGAAGTTAAAATTGATTAGTCATACATGACATAATCAAGAGTGGAATCCCATGCTAGTTCCTATTGGTATATACTCATAGTAAGTACGTTTTGAAGCTGTGTATAATACGGGTAAGAATACGACTAGAATTCTTGATGAAAGAAAAGAATGGAAAAGTAACTTTAACCATTTTCGTTAAGTATGAGTGTTTTGATATATGTCTTGAAGTCTTCCAAAAGTATTTTAATACATCTAAATACACTACATGTATATACATTTTAACTGAGTCGTTAAGTCATCGTTAGTCGTTACATGTAAGTGTTGTTTTGAGACCTTTAAGTTAACGATCTCAATTAATGTTGTTAACCCATTGTTTATTATATCTAATGAGATGTTAAATTATTATATTATCATGATATTATGATATATTAATATATCTTAATATGATATATATACATTTAAATGTCGTTACAACGATAATCGTTACATATATGTCTCGTTTCGAAATCCTTAAGTTAGTAGTCTTGTTTATATGTATATAACTCATTGTTAATATACTTATGGAGATACTTACTTATCATAATCTCATGTTAACCATATGTATATCCATATATATATCATCATGTCGTTTTTACAAGTTTTAACGTTCGTGAATCGCCGGTCAACTTGGGTGGTCAATTGTCTATATGAAACATATTTCAATTAATCAAGTCTTAACAAGTTTGATTGATTAACATGTTGGAAACATTTAATCATGTAAATATCAATCTCAATTAATATATATAAACATGGAAAAGTTCGGGTCACTACAGTACCTACCCGTTAAATAAATTTCGTCCCGAAATTTTAAGCTGTTGAAGGTGTTGACGAATCTTCTGGAAATAGATACGGGTATTTCTTCTTCATCTGATCTTCACGCTCCCAGGTGAACTCAGGTCCTCTACGAGCATTCCATCGAACCTTAACAATTGGTATCTTGTTTTGCTTAAGTCTTTTAACCTCACGATCCATTATTTCGACGGGTTCTTCGATGAATTGGAGTTTTTCGTTGATTTGGATTTCATCTAACGGAATAGTGAGATCTTCTTTAGCAAAACATTTCTTCAAATTCGAGACGTGGAAAGTGTTATGTACAGCCGCGAGTTGTTGAGGTAACTCAAGTCGGTAAGCTACTGGTCCGACACGATCAATAATCTTGAATGGTCCAATATACCCTGGATTTAATTTCCCTCGTTTACCAAATCGAACAACGCCTTTCCAAGGTGCAACTTTAAGCATGACCATCTCTCCAATTTCAAATTCTATATCTTTTCTTTTAATGTCAGCGTAGCTCTTTTGTCGACTTTGGGCGGTTTTCAACCGTTGTTGAATTTGGATGATCTTCTCGGTAGTTTCTTGTATAATCTCCGGACCCGTAATCTGTCTATCCCCCACTTCACTCCAAAAAATCGGAGACCTGCACTTTCTACCATAAAGTGCTTCAAACGGCGCCATCTCAATGCTTGAATGGTAGCTGTTGTTGTAGGAAAATTCTGCTAATGGTAGATGTCGATCCCAACTGTTTCCGAAATCAATAACACATACTCGTAGCATGTCTTCAAGCGTTTGTATCGTCCTTTCACTCTGCCCATCAGTTTGTGGATGATAGGCAGTACTCATGTCTAGACGAGTTCCTAATGCTTGCTGTAATGTCTGCCAGAATCTTGAAATAAATCTGCCATCCCTATCAGAGATAATAGAGATTGGTATTCCATGTCTGGAGACGACTTCCTTCAAATACAGTCGTGCTAACTTCTCCATCTTGTCATCTTCTCTTATTGGCAGGAAATGTACTGATTTGGTGAGACGATCAACTATTACCCAAATAGTATCAAAACCACTTGCAGTCCTTGGCAATTTAGTGATGAAATCCATGGTAATGTTTTCCCATTTCCATTCCGGGATTTCGGGTTGTTGAAGTAGACCTGATGGTTTCTGATGCTCAGCTTTGACCTTAGAACACGTCAAACATTCTCCTACGTATTTAGCAACATCGGCTTTCATACCCGGCCACCAAAAATATTTCCTGAGATCCTTGTACATCTTCCCCATTCCAGGATGTATTGAGTATCTGGTTTTATGAGCTTCTCTAAGTACCATTTCTCTCATATCTCCAAATTTTGGTACCCAAATCCTTTCAGCCCTATACCGGGTTCCGTCTTCCCGAATATTAAGATGTTTCTCCGATCCTTTGGGTATTTCATCCTTTAAATTTCCCTCTTTTAAAACTCCTTGTTGCGCCTCCTTTATTTGAGTAGTAAGGTTATTATGAATCATTATATTCATAGATTTTACTCGAATGGGTTCTCTGTCCTTTCTGCTCAAGGCATCAGCTACCACATTTGCCTTCCCCGGGTGGTAACGAATCTCAAAGTCGTAATCATTCAATAATTCAATCCACCTACGCTGCCTCATATTCAGTTGTTTCTGATTAAATATGTGTTGAAGACTTTTGTGGTCGGTATATATAATACTTTTGACCCCATATAAGTAGTGCCTCCAAGTCTTTAATGCAAAAACAACCGCGCCTAATTCCAAATCATGCGTCGTATAATTTTGTTCGTGAATCTTCAATTGTCTAGACGCATAAGAAATCACCTTCGTTCGTTGCATTAATACACAACCGAGACCTTGCTTTGATGCGTCACAATAAATCACAAAATCATCATTCCCTTCAGGCAATGACAATATAGGTGCCGTAGTTAGCTTTTTCTTCAATAACTGAAACGCTTTCTCTTGTTCATCATTCCATTCAAATTTCTTCCCTTTATGCGTTAATGCAGTCAAGGGTTTTGCTATTCTGGAAAAGTCTTGGATGAACCTTCTGTAGTAACCAGCTAGTCCTAAAAACTGGCGTATGTGTTTTGGAGTTTTCGGGGTTTCCCACTTTTCAACAGTTTCTATCTTTGCCGGATCCACCTTAATACCTTCTTTGTTCACTATGTGACCGAGGAATTGAACTTCTTCCAACCAAAATGCACACTTTGAAAACTTAGCGTACAATTCTTCCTTCCTCAATATTTCTAACACCTTTCTCAAATGTTCACCGTGTTCTTGGTCATTCTTTGAGTAAATAAGTATGTCATCAATGAAGACAATGACAAACTTGTCAAGGTATGGTCCACACACTCGGTTCATAAGGTCCATGAACACAGCTGGTGCATTAGTTAAACCAAACGGCATGACCATAAACTCGTAATGACCGTAACGTGTTTTGAAAGCAGTCTTTGGAATATCATCTTCTTTCACCCGCATTTGATGATACCCGGAACGTAAGTCAATCTTTGAATAAACAGACGAGCCTTGTAGTTGATCAAATAAGTCATCGATTCTCGGTAGTGGGTAGCGGTTCTTGATGGTAAGTTTGTTCAACTCTCGGTAGTCGATACACAACCTGAATGTACCATCTTTCTTCTTGACAAACAAAACAGGAGCTCCCCACGGTGATGTGCTTGGTCGAATGAAACCACGCTCTAAAAGTTCTTGTAATTGGCTTTGCAGTTCTTTCATCTCGCTGGGTGCGAGTCTGTAAGGAGTACGAGCTATTGGTGCAGCTCCTGGTACAAGATCTATTTGAAATTCAACGGATCGCTGTGGGGGTAATCCCGGTAATTCTTTCGGAAATACATCGAGAAATTCTTTTGCAATGGGAACATCATTGATGCTCTTTTCTTCAGTTTGTACTTTCTCGACGTGTGCTAGAACAGCATAGCAACCTTTTCTTATTAGTTTTTGTGCCTTCAAATTACTAATAATATGTAGCTTCGTGTTGCCCTTTTCTCCGTACACCATTAAGGGTTTTCCTTTTTCTCGTATAATGCGAATTGCATTTTTGTAACAAACGATCTCTGCTTTCACTTCTTTCAACCAGTCCATACCGATTATCACATCAAAACTCCCTAACTCTACTGGTATCAAATCAATCTTAAATGTTTCGCTAACCAGTTTAATTTCTCGATTCCGACATATATTATCTGCTGAAATTAATTTACCATTTGCTAATTCGAGTAAAAATTTACTATCCAAAGGCGTCAATGGACAACTTAATTTAGCACAAAAATCTCTACTCATATAGCTTCTATCCGCACCCGAATCAAATAAAACGTAAGCAGATTTATTGTCAATAAGAAACGTACCCGTAACAAGCTCCGGGTCTTCCTGTGCCTCTGCCGCATTAATATTGAAAACTCTTCCGCGGCCTTATCCATTCGTGTCCTGGTTCGGGCAATTTCTAATAATGTGGCCCGGTTTTCCACATTTATAACAAACTACATTGGCATAACTTGCTCCGACACTACTTGCTCCGCCATTACTCGTTCCGACACCATTTGTTCCTTTCGTTCTATTAACCCCTGGTCCGTAGACCTCACACTTCGCCGCGCTATGACCATTTCTTTTACACTTGTTGCAAAATTTGGTGCAGAACCCCGAGTGATACTTTTCACACCTTTGGCATAGCTGCTTCTAATTGTTGTTGTTGTTGCGGTTATTATTGTTGGGATGATTGTTGTAGTTGCTGTTGTTGTTGTTGTTGTTGGGCCGTTTTTGTAGTTGCGATTGATGTTGCGATTGTTGGGATAATTGTTGCGATTATTGTTGTAATTGCTGTTGTTGTTGTATTGGTGATTCTTATCACCGTTTTCCTCCCACTTTCTTTTGACTTGCTTCACATTGGCCTCTTCAGCAGTCTGTTCTTTAATTCTTTCTTCAATCTGGTTCACTAGTTTGTGAGCCATTCTACATGCCTGTTGTATGGAGGCGGGCTCGTGTGAACTTATATCTTCTTGGATTCTTTCCGGTAATCCTTTCACAAACGCGTCGATCTTCTCTTCCTCATCTTCGAATGCTCCCGGACACAATAGGCACAATTCTGTGAATCGTTTTTCGTACGTGGTAATATCAAATCCTTGGGTTCGTAACCCTCTAAGTTCTGTCTTGAGCTTATTGACCTCGGTTCTGGGACGGTACTTCTCGTTCATCAAGTGCTTGAATGCTGACCACGGTAGTGCGTACGCATTATCTTGTCCCACTTGCTCTAGATAGGTTTTCCACCATGTTAATGCAGAACCTGTGAAGGTATGCGTAGCGTACTTTACTTTGTCCTCTTCAGTACACTTACTTATGGCAAACACCAATTCGACCTTCTCGGTCCACCATTTCAATCCGATCGGTCCTTCGGTTCCATCAAATTCCAAAGGTTTGCAGGCAGTGAATTCTTTGTAGGTGCATCCTACACGATTTCCTGTACTGCCAGATCCAAGGTTATTGTTGGTATGTAGTGTAGCCTGTATTGCGGCTATGTTTGAAGCTAGAAAAGTACGGAATTCCTCTTCATTCATATTCACGGTGTGTCGAGTAGTCGGTGCCATTTCCTTTAAAATAGTCAAATGGAACAAGTTAATCATATAGAATATTAAGAGTAGTTAATAGTATTTCGTAGCATAATATGAACTCATTTATAAAAGCTTTTTCTTCATATTAGCGTTTTATAAGTTTAAATTCGGGTAGTACCTACCCGTTAAGTTCATACTTAGTAGCTAATATACAATTCAACTACTACAATTCTATATGAAAAACTGATTGTAATAATATTTCGCGTTCAAACTTTTATACAATATTTTACAAACTTACAATACCGCTTATTTTACATAAAGCATGAAATATAGCACACAATAACTTTGATACAAGATAGTTGTGAAGATAATTCTAGCTAGTACACAAGTCGTTCAGCAAAGGCAATAAAGACACGTAATTCATACGTCCAGAAACAAGTCATGCATTCTGGTTTTACTAGGACTACTTCCCATCCTTGGTCTTGTGGAACATAACCGTTATGGCCGTTGATAAGACAGCGTGTTGTAACGTCGTCAAAGGGACGAGGGTTACGTAATGACCAACAGTCTCGTAATAACCTAAAAACCTCATTTCTTACCCCAATTACCGACTCCGTCACTTGTGGGAACGTTTTGTTTAATAGTTGTAGCCCGATGTTCTTGTTCTCACTTTGGTGAGAAGCGAACATTACTAACCCGTAAGCATAACATGCTTCTTTATGTTGCATGTTAGCCGCTTTTTCTAAATCACGAAGTCCTATATTCAGATATACTAAGTCAAAATAATTTCTTAACCCGTTGCGTAAAATAGCATTTGGGTTCCCCGCAATATATGCGTCAAAGTAAACACATCGTAACTTATGGATTTCCCAATGTGATATCCCCCATCTTTCGAACGAAAGCCTTTTATAAACCAAGGCATTCTTGGAACGTTCTTCGAATGTCTTACAAACTGATCTCGCCTTAAATAGGTGTGCCGAGGAATTCTGACCGACTCTAGACAAGATTTCATCAATCATGTCTCCGGGTAGGTCTCTTAAAATATTGGGTTGTCTATCCATTTTGTGTTTTTATACTGTAAAATAGACAAGAGTTAGATTCATAAAAAAAATACTTATTAATACAAGCAATTTTTACATATATCATAAAGCATAAGCACACTATATTACATATATTACACCACACGAATACAACTATCTTATCCCGACTCGCTCGTTTCTTCTTGTTCGGTTTTGGTTCGTTTTGCCAAGTTTCTAGGGATATATGATGTTCCCCTAATACGAGCCGTCGTTGTCCACATTGGTTTAGAAAAACCTGGTGGTTTAGAGGTTCCCGGGTCATTGTTACAACTTAAGGACTTCGGGGGTTGACGATACATATAAAGTTCATCGGGGTTGGAATTAGATTTCTCTATTTTTATGCCCTTTCCCTTATTATTTTCTTTTGCCTTTTTAAATTCAGTTGGGGTAATTTCTATAACATCATCGGAATTCTCGTCGGAATCCGATTCATCGGAGAATTGGTAATCCTCCCAATATTTTGCTTCCTTGGCGGAAACACCATTGACCATAATTAACCTTGGTCGGTTGGTTGAGGATTCTCTTTTACTTAACCGTTTTATTATTTCCCCCACCGGTTCTATTTCTTCTTCCGGTTCCGATTCTTCTTCCGGTTCCGATTCTTCTTCCGGTTCCGACTCTTCTTCCGGTTCCTCTTCGGGAACTTATGAATCAGTCCACGAATTATTCCAATTTACATTTGACTCTTCATTATTATTAGGTGAGTCAATGGGACTTGTTCTAGAGGTAGACATCTATCACATAATATCAAACACGTTAAGAGATTAATATATCACATAATATTCATATGTTAAAAATATATAGTTTCCAACAAAAATGTTAAGCAATCATTTTTAAAGAAAACACGATCGAAGTCCAGACTCACTAATGCATCCTAAGAAACTCGATAAGACACACTAATGCAAATTTTCTGGTTCTCTAAGACCAACGCTCGGATACCAACTGAAATGTCCCGTTCTTATTGATTAAAAACGTTCCATATTAATTGATTTCGTTGCGAGGTTTTGACCTCTATATGAGACGTTTTTCAAAGACTGCATTCATTTTTAAAACAAACCATAACCTTTATTTCATAAATAAAGTTTTAAAAAGCTTTACGTAGATTATCAAATAATGATAATCTAAAATATCCTGTTTACACACGACCATTACATAATGGTTTACAATACAAATATGTTACATCGAAATCAGTTTCTTGAATGCAGTTTTTACACAATATCATACAAACATGGACTCCAAATCTTGTCCTTATTTTAGTATGCAACAGCGGAAGCTCTTAGTATTGACCTGAGAATAAACATGCTTTAAACGTCAACAAAAATGTTGGTGAGTTATAGGTTTAACCTATATGTATCAAATCGTAACAATAGACCACAAGATTTCATATTTCAATACACATCCCATACATAGAGATAAAAATCATTCATATGGTGAACACCTGGTAACCGACATTAACAAGATGCATATATATAAGAATATCCCCATCATTCCGGGACACCCTTCGAATATGAAATAAATTTCGAAGTACTAAAGCATCCGGTACTTTGGATGGGGTTTGTTAGGCCCAATAGATCTATCTTTAGGATTCGCGTCAATTAGGGTGTCTGTTCCCTAATTCTTAGATTACCAGACTTAATAAAAAGGGGCATATTCGATTTCGATAATTCAACCATAGAATGTAGTTTCACGTACTTGTGTCTATTTTGTAAATCATTTATAAAACCTGCATGTATTCTCATCCCAAAAATATTAGATTTTAAAAGTGGGACTATAACTCACTTTCACAGATTTTTACTTCGTCGGGAAGTAAGAATTGGCCACTGGTTGATTCACGAACCTATAACAATATATACATATATATCAAAGTATGTTTAAAATATATTTACAACACTTTTAATATATTTTGATGTTTTAAGTTTATTAAGTCAGCTGTCCTCGTTAGTATCCTACAACTAGTTGTCCACAGTTAGATGTACAGAAATAAATCGATAAATATTATCTTGAATCAATCCACGACCCAGTGTATACGTATCTCAGTATTGATCACAACTCAAACTATATATATTTTGGAATCAACCTCAACCCTGTATAGCTAACTCCAACATTCACATATAGAGTGTCTATGGTTGTTCCGAAATATATATAGATGTGTCGACATGATAGGTCGAAACATTGTATACGTGTCTATGGTATCTCAAGATTACATAATATACAATACAAGTTGATTAAGTTATGGTTGGAATAGATTTGTTACCAATTTTCACGTAGCTAAAATGAGAAAAATTATCCAATCTTGTTTTACCCATAACTTCTTCATTTTAAATCCGTTTTGAGTGAATCAAATTGCTATGGTTTCATATTGAACTCTATTTTATGAATCTAAATAGAAAAAGTATAGGTTTATAGTCGGAAAAATAAGTTACAAGTCGTTTTTGTAAAGGTAGTCATTTCAGTCGAAAGAACGACGTCTAGATGACCATTTTAGAAAACATACTTCCACTTTGAGTTTAACCATAATTTTTGGATATAGTTTCATGTTCATAATAAAAATCATTTTCTCAGAATAACAACTTTTAAATCAAAGTTTATCATAGTTTTTAATTAACTAACCCAAAACAGCCCGCGGTGTTACTACGACGGCGTAAATCCGGTTTTACGGTGTTTTTCGTGTTTCCAGGTTTTAAATAATTAAGTTAGCATATCATATAGATATAGAACATGTGTGTAGTTAATTTTAAAAGTCAAGTTAGAAGGATTAACTTTTGTTTGCGAACAAGTTTAGAATTAACTAAACTATGTTCTAGTGATTACGAGTTTAAACCTTCGAATAAGATAGTTTTATATATATGAATCGAATGATGTTATGAACATCATTACTACCTCAAGTTTAGTAGGTAAACCTACTGGAAGTGACAAGAAATGATCTAGCTTCAAAGGATCTTGGATGGCTTGAAAGTTCTTGAAGTAGGATCATGACACAAAAACAAGTTCAAGTAAGATTTTTACTTGAATTAAGATAGTTTATATTTATAGAAATTGAATCAAAGTTTGAATATGAATATTACCTTGAATAAGAAAGATAACCTACTATATATAACAAAGGTTTCTTGATCTTATATGATTACTTGGAATGGATTAGAAAGCTTGGAAGTAAATTAGTAAACTTGAAGGGATTTTTGAAGTGTTCTTGAAGTGTTCTTCCTATGATGATTATAGCTTGATTCTTGAAGTGATTTTTGATGAAGATGATGATTAACTACTGGAAAAATACGTTCATAATAGTGTGTGTGTGTTGAGAGAGAATTAGAAAGAGAATTGGAAGTAAAATGGAGTGAATGATGAGTGGTAATTGGTGAGTGGTGAGTGGGGTTAAAAGGAGTTCTAGTTAGTTGACTAGCTCATGGTAGAAGTTAAAATTGATTAGTCATACATGACATAATCAAGAGTGGAATCCCATGCTAGTTCCTATTGGTATATACTCATAGTAAGTACGTTTTGAAGCTGTGTATAATACGGGTAAGAATACGACTAGAATTCTTGATGAAAGAAAAGAATGGAAAAGTAACTGTAACCATTTTTGTTAAGTATGAGTGTTTTGATATATGTCTTGAAGTCTTCCAAAAGTATTTTAATACATCTAAATACACTACATGTATATACATTTTAACTGAGTCATTAAGTCATCGTTAGTCGTTACATGTAAGTGTTGTTTTGAGACCTTTAAGTTAACGATCTCGATTAATGTTGTTAACCCATTATTTATTATATCTAATGAGATGTTAAATTATTATATTATCATGATATTATGATATATTAATATATCTTAATATGATATATACACATTTAAATGTCGTTACAATGATAATCGTTACATATATGTCTCGTTTCGAAATCCTTAAGTTAGTAGTCTTGTTTATATGTATATAACTCATTGTTAATATACTTATGGAGATACTTACTTATCATAATCTCATGTTAACCATATGTATATCCATATATATATCGTCATGTCGTTTTTAAAAGTTTTAACGTTCGTGAATCGCCGGTCAACTTGGGTGATCAATTGTCTATATGAAACATATTTCAATTAATCAAGTCTTAACAAGTTTGATTGCTTAACATGTTGGAAACATTTAATCATGTAAATATCAATCTCAATTAATATATATAAACATGGAAAAGTTCGGGTCACTACAAATGGTAGCCTCAAGACGAAAAATTCTTGCAAAAAGGGTATAAACGGTGTTGCAAACGGGTTCGCCGGTGAGCGGGTCTAGTACTCCAAGGTTAGGTGGTAGATTCGATTCATGATATGGAGTACCTTCTTCTCTTTTCCATAGGGTGAGTATGTCGCGAACCCACCCCCATTTTCTTCAGTAATCACGGTAGTTGATTGGTTGGTGTGCTCCTGTCACGCTGTCTTCGGAGTCAGAGGAACTTGGTCGATTCGTAGAGGCCATCTTACGCGATCTCAGGAAAGATTTTTGGTATTAAGAGTTTAGGGACAGAAATTGATAGTTTGATGATATTCTCAATGCATAATTTGCATAGATATATATAGTACCAGGATCCCTTAAATTAAGGAGAAATTTACGAGAGATATCAGGCAAGGTCTACAGTAACAGATACGCTAAGATATGAATTGTCAGATACGCTAATATATGAATTTTGTCTATACACTATTCATGCAGTCAATGCAGTAAAATGTGTCTAGACTAAGAATAATGAGTAGGTAATTTCCTAAGGATGATAAGCAGATGATTTCCGACAAAAATGATAAGCAAAACTTTTGACATGCAGACACGGTCGAAGTCCAGACTCACTAATGTATCCTAATGACTATCAGTTAGACACACTAATGCAAGACCTGGTTCTCTAAGACCTCTGCTCTGATACCAACTCTAATGCCCCGTCCTAATCCATCCGGACAAAGTCCATATCGATTATAAACGATTCACAACAGTTGATTACATCGTGAGGTACTTGACCTCTATATGATACATTTTACAAACATTGCATTCGTTTTTGAAAAGACAATCTTTCATTACATCGAAAGTTGACGGCATGCATACCATTTTATAATATATCTAACTATAATTCACTTAATAATAATCTTGATGAACTCAACGACTCGAATGCAACGTCTTTTGAAATATGTCATGAATGACTCCAAGTAATATCTTTAAAATGAGCAATTGCACAGCGAAAGATTTCTTTCATACCTGAGAATAAACATGCTTTAAAGTGTCAACCAAAAGGTTAGTGAGTTCATTAGTTTAACATAAATAATCATTCCATAATTTTAATAGACCACAAGATTTCATATTTCCATTTCTCATAAACATACGTCCCATGCATAGAGACAAAAATATCATTCATATGGATTGAACACCTGGTAACCGACATTCACAATATGCATATAAGAATATCCCCATCTTTCCGGGATCCTCCTTCGGACATGATATTAATTTCGAAGTACTAAAGCATCCGGTACTTGGATGGGGCTTGTTGGGCCCGATAGATCTATCTTTAGAGTTCGCGTCAATTAGGGTGTCTGTTTCCTAATTCTTAGATTACCAGACTTAATAAAAAGGGGCATATTCAATTTCTATAATTCAACCATATAATGTAGTTTCGATTACTTGTGTCTATTTCGTAAAACATTTATAAAAATTGCGCATGTATTCTCAGCCCAAAAATATAAAGGGTAAAAAGGCAAATGAAACTCACGCATATAAATATTGTAAAACAGTTAATAAAGCATTTGCATGTATTCTCAGCCCAAAAATATAAATAATAAAAGGGAGCAAATGAAACTCACAATACTGTATTTTGTAGTAAAAATACATATGACGTCATTGAACTAGTGTAGGGTTGACCTCGGATTCACGAACCTATATCATTTGTATATATATTAATACACATATTTGAAATCGAACAATTGTATATATATATATATATATATATATATATATATATATATATATATATATATATATATATATATATATATATATATATATTAATATTAGTTATATATTAGTTATATCGTATATATATATATACGATATTAGTTATATCGTATTTATTTAAGTAATATGTATATGTCTTCATATTTTCATTTTGTATATAAAAACATAAATTTTTATTATGTTGAGTATTAAATATATATATATATTTATATATATCATTAGTTTGAAAAATAGTAATTTTAATAATAATATTAAATATGGTAAAATTATAATAATTATAATGCTTAAGTTTTCTAATAAAGGTAATAATGTTAATATTTCTATTAGTGATAATACTAATAATGATATTAATGATAATAACTATATAAGTATTAATTTACTTTTAATGATAGTTATGTTAATGATTTTTGTAGTTACATAATAGTAATATTTATGATAATACTTATAATCATATTAGTGGTAATATTAATAATAATCTTATAAAAATATGATAACACCAATAATAATGATAATAATAATAATAATAACAGTGTTAGTAATAATAAATTTTATCATAACATCGTGTTATATTTGTAACCTATATCTATAGTTACTATAATTTAATGTTATAACAAATTTCATAATAATTATAATAGTAATCATGTTTGTAACTATAATCATCATAAAAATTAGTAAATGATAATCTTCATTTTTCATGTTACTTATATTAGTAGTAATAATAATAATATCTAACATTGACAATACTAGTAACAATAATAATAATAGTAATGATAATATTAACAATAATACTTAAATGATAAAATTAATAGTAATATTAATAATACTTGTATCAATAACAACATTAGTAATGTTTTTAGTATTTATGAATCTAAGTATGATAATAATAATAAAGATAATAATTATAATACTAACAATATCAATAATCAATAATCAATAATAATAATAATAACAAAAATAATAGAGAGTTACAACCTTGAAGAGAAGTTCAAAAATAATGCCACCGCCGGGACTCGAACCCGAGACCTCCTGAATACCTGAATACCCTCCTGACCACTCGTCCATTTCAGTTTATCTGAATTATACTAAATCGAATTTTTATTTAACCCATTTCATTAACTGTTCCCCTTCTTCTTCATATGATATTCGACAGAACCCAATTCACAATATATCATAGATTATTTTATGTTGTAGTATTGATTTTGGAAAATAACGATTTTATAAATGAGGATTTCAATTAATCAAACACAAAACAAAAAAAAATAAAAAAAATATATACAGACGAATACCAAATACTGTTGTCGCTGCTACGAATGAAAAAAAAATTGATTTCATTTTAGAGAACGTATTAACCAAAGATTATAACATGAAATCCATTTCAAATCGATTTTAGAAACGTTCTGTAATATCAGTTTACTCAGAAACATTAACATGATTACGAATTTCATGATGAACTCAATATTTGACTTTTTGTATTTAAAACTTTGACTCATCAATTCGACCTTGATAAAAGGATTTGATACATCAAATTTTGCAGAAAGTTTACCTAGATGAATCCTAACACTTTGGCATTTTTAGATTTTGACAATTGATTCGGAATCGAGTTATGAATTAAAAGGGTGCGTACAGAGGAATAAAAGAAAAGAAAAAAAAATATCGAGCAGTTTTTCTTAGCTTTCTTCACTCAATAACTATTAATTGTAATTAATAATAGAGAGTTGAATGTATTGATTCACTTTACAAGCTGATTGATTTCGTGTATATAATATGGATGAGAGTAGACAGCTTATCACGAGCAGCACAGCAGATGGAAGAAAAAAGAACAAAAGGTTAACCAGATTATGACAAATAAAAAAAATTACGCGTGATATAGCTGTGTATGGATATATATTTATTATTTTAAATTTTTAATAATTAATAATTAATAATTATATTAATAATAATTATAATATTTATGCTATTATTAATAATAATACATATACTAATAATAATTTATATTTATTATAATGATAAATATATTATCAAAATAACTCCAAAATAACAATAATAAGACTACCAATAAAAGTAATAATCATAATAATAATTTTAGTACTTATAATACATTAATTGTATCAAATTTTATATCTAACTATTATATGTAATAATATTAATAATACTGATATTAATATTATTATTAATATTAATATTACTAATAATAATGAAGTAATAATATTATTAGTATACAACTATATTTCTAACTTGTTTCTAACTTGTAATCATATTAATATTACAATTTATTACTTATATAATATTTTGTATGATATCACTTATATATATATATATATATATATATATATATATATATATATATATATATATATATATATATATATATATATATATATATATATTACAATATTTATAAACATACATTACATACACATTGCGAGTTATTTATATATTTAACTCTCATAATTAATATTCCAGTATATTGTTTATATTCAAATTTGTGTTATTTAAACAAAACATTATAATAGTCAAATTCTATTGAATGGAAAAACGTTTTTAATTAATATTTATATATAATTAAATATGCACATTAAATTAAATATAATTTGTTCGTGAATCATTGGGCCCAGTCAAAAGGTTAAATGTATGCATGAATACAGTTAAAAGTTTTTGAGACTCAACATTACAGACTTTGCTTATCGTGTCAAAATCATATAAAGTTTAAGCTTAAATTTAGTCGAAAATTCCCGGGTCATCACAGATTTGAGCAATCGCACCCTCGTTGTCACAAAAGATCTCAAGAGGGTCCTGAATGGAAGGGACTACTCCTAAGTCGTCGATGAATTTCTTCATCCATGCAGCTTCCTGAGTTGCCAATGAGGCGGCGATGTACTCCGACTCTGTAGTGGATAATGCAACAACATCCTGTTTTGAACTCTTCCAAGAGACCGCACCTCCATTTAACGTGAAGACATAACCGGACTGTGATCGAGAATCATCTCGATCAGTTTGGAAACTCGCGTCTACATAACCTTTTACAGCGAGTTCCTCCTCACCAGACCCATATATTAGAAACATATCCTTAGTCCTCCTAAGGTATTTCAATATACTTTTAACAGCAATCCAATGACTATTTCCTGGGTTATTCTGGTATCTACTTGTCAGGCTAAGAGCGCATGACACATCCGATCTAGTGCATATCATTGCATACATGATTGACCCAATGGCAGACGCATATGGGACTTTCTTCATTCTCT
Organism: Rutidosis leptorrhynchoides; assembly: GCF_046630445.1. Taxonomy (NCBI): domain Eukaryota; kingdom Viridiplantae; phylum Streptophyta; class Magnoliopsida; order Asterales; family Asteraceae; genus Rutidosis; species Rutidosis leptorrhynchoides. The sequence continues at coordinate 379,114,472 of NC_092335.1, read as the reverse complement.
CCTGTTCATCTTTCCTGGGTTATTCTGGTATCTACTTGTCAGGCTAAGAGCGCATGACACATCCGGTCTAGTGCATATCATTGCATACATGATTGACCCAATGGCAAACGCATATGGGACTTTCTTCATTCTCTCCTGTTCATCTTTCGTGGTGGGGCACTGAGATGAACTGAGAAGTGTTCCCTTTTGAATAGGTACCAAACCTTTCTTAGAGTTCTCCATCTTGAACCTTTTCAAGATCTTTTCAATGTATGCACTTTGATTCAAACCTATCAGTTTCTTGGATCTATCCCTGTAGATCCCAATCCCCAAAACGTATTGTGCTTCTCCAAGATCCTTAATAGAGAAGCATTTACTTAGCCAAGTTTTAACACTTTGCATTGCCGGAATATCATTTCCAAATAACAATATATCATTCACATATAGTACAAGGAACATGATAGTGCTCCCACTAGCTTTCTTGTATACGCAAGCTTCATCACCATTTTTAATGAAGCCAAATTTCTTGACTTCCTCATTAAAATGATGATTCCACATTCTAGATGCTTGTTTCAATCCGTAGATTGACTTCTTTAACTTGCATACCTTTTTAGGATATTTCGGATCAACAAAACCTTCAGGCTGAGCCATATAGACATCTTCCTCAAGATGTCCATTTAGGAAAGTGGTCTTGATATCCATTTGCCATATTTCATAATCATAATAAGCAGCAATGGCAAGTAATATCCTAATAGACTTTAGCATTGCCACAGGCGAAAACGTTTCATCATAGTCAACCCCTTGAGTTTGAGTGAAACCTTTTGCTACAAGTCTAGCTTTATATGTATCCAAGTTTCCATGTATGTCGGTTTTCATTTTGAAAAGCCATTTACAATCAACTAGCCTTGAGCCAGTAGGTTGTTCAACAACTTCCCAAACTTGGTTGTCATACATGGATTGCATCTCAGCGTTCATGGCTTCCTGCCATTTATCCTTATCAATCCTTGATAAAGCATCTTGGTAGTTTATTGGTTCATCCAAATCAACCACATAGCAACCATCCATGAGAAACCCATATCTCTCAGGAGGATTACTAATCCTACCAGATCTGCGAACGCCTTGTGTATTTTGATCATCAATTTGATCACTCTCAACATTTTCATGTTGAGTGCTAGTGTCAACCAATTGTGTATCATCTACTTGATCTTGAACCTCTTCAAGATCTATCTTCCTTTCACTATTTCCTTCCATTAGGAACTTAGTTTCAAGGAATTCAGCCTTTCGAGCAATAAATACATTTTGCTCGGTTGGATCATAGAAATAGTATCCCATATCATCCTTGGGGTATCCTATGAAGATACACTTTGTGGATCGAGCATTCAACTTATTAGGGACGTAACGTTTAGGATAAGCTTCACATCCCCATACCTTTAAGTATGATAGAGATGGAGGTTTTCCAAACCACATCTCATGAGGAGTTCGTTCCACTTTCTTATTTGGGGCCATATTTAGAATACGAGCCGTGGAGCATAGACAATAACCCTAGAATGATAGAGGTAATGAGCTTCTAGCCATCATAGATTGAACCATATCCATTAGGGTTCGGTTCCTCCTTTCGGAAACTCCATTAAGTTGGGGTGTTCCAGGAGGAGTGAGTTGCGAGATAATCCCACAACTTTTAAGATAATCTTGGAAAGCATCGCTTAGGTATTCACCTCCTCTATCGGTACGAAGTACCTTGATTGTCTTATTAAGTTGATTTTATACTTCATTTTGATATTCCTTGAATGCTTCAAAAGTTTCGTCCTTATGTCTTAACAAGTAGACATATCCGAAACGACTAAAGTCATCAATGAAAGTGATGAAGTATCTTTCACCTTTCCTAGTCATGGGCTTAAAGGGTCCACATACATCCGAATGTATTAATCCCAATAAGTCTTTAGCCCTTTCATAGGTCCCTTTGAAAGGTGCTTTAGTCATTTTGCCTTGTAAACAAGATTCACAAACATCAAACGAGTCTAGTTCATTTGATTTCAAAAGTCCATTCTTTTGAAGTGTATGCATTCGATTCTTGTTTATGTGACCAAGGCGACAATGCCATAAGTAGGAATCACTCAAATCCCTTTTGAGTTTCTTGGTGTTTGCATGGTATATTGAGCTATTGTATGATGTGTCATCATGAACCAATTCATAAATACCATTCACAGGTGAAGCCTTGAAATAGAACACATTATCTAAAGAAACATGGATATCATCATTAATGAAATTAAGATTAAAACCACATTGTTTCAAACGGGATACAGAAATAAAGTTTCGAGATAATCCGGGTGCATACAAAACATTTTTCAAAATAAGCTCCAAACCACTTGGTAGCTTCAAAACAAAGTCTCCTTGAGCTTTCACTTGCACCCTTGCTCCATTTCCCATGAAGAGACTTGTTGTTCCCGCATCTTGATCACTTCTTTTGAACCCCTGCAAAGAATTGCAAATATGAGTTCCACATCCTGTGTCTAATACCCATGTATTAGAAGAAGTAATACTAAGCTCAATGTATACCATATATACATTACCTGAGGTTTGCCCTGCATCCCTCTTTTCTTTCAACTCCTTCAGGTAGACTGGGTAGTTGCGTTTCCAGTGACCCATTTCACAGCAACCGAAGCACAGATCTTCCTTGGGGTTAGCTTTACCGGCAACCTTTTGCTTCTTCTTGTTGTTGGTTGGGGTAACCATCTTCCCCTTTCCCTTGCCCTTGCCTTGGTAGGCGGGTCCTTTCCTCTTAGCCGCCTTCGGCTTAGAAGTATTATTGTTTTTGGACCCGCCTTCATTAATCATAAACATGGGTGAAGCCCTTTTACCCATGCTCGCTTCGGCCGTCTTTAGCATGGCATGTAATTCGCCAATGCTTTTATCCCATCCATTCATGTTGTAATTCATTACAAATGTGTCAAACCTCTTTGAAAAGGAATTAAGGATAAGGTCTGTGGCTAATTCATTAGACACGTTGCAGTTTAGACGGTTCACTCAATCAATTAGGCTTTTCATCTTAAGGACATAAGATGAAACGGATTGGGAGTCGTCCATCCGACATGCATGAAGCGCTCGGACCGTTTCAAAGCGCTCGACACGAGCTTGTTGAAGGAACATCTCCTTCAACTGTGTGATCATGTCATATGCACTATGATGCTTGAAATCCTTTTGGAATTCTGGTATCATAGTCCCAATCATGAGGCAAGAAACTTGCACCGAATCGGTGCAATATTTCTCCCAATAAGCCATGCCTTCCGTATCATCCTCATCCGGTTGATCGGGAATGGGGTCTTCCAATACATACGCCCTATCCTCTAGTTTGAGGACAATTCTTAGATTGCAGAACCAATCCATGAAGTTCGTATGGTTGAGTTTTTCCTTTTCGAGGATTGACCTCAACGATAGGTTGTTAAAGTTGATAGGTGCATTTGGAATGTTGTTGTTATTGGCAGCCATCTACAAAATTTAACAAAGTTGTTTAAGTATTAATTTTAATTTAACAATCAGTACCCTTTAAATCCAATTGATATTTATTAAATTTTAGAATCCAACGGTAAACCAAATTTCGGTTAGGTGACCTTTATCCCGTCATTTGATTTAGCTAGGTAGTCATTATATGACAATTGCAATCCTTTTGGAACTTCTAAGTTATGGGATCATGCAATCCTTTTGCATGACATATTTATCCCATCAACGCCTATTTGTTCCTCATGCTTCGGTGACCCTAAGTTCATGATTCCCAAATCAAGTCGTCCTACTTGTGTAAACGTGTGAATTTAACATACAAATGGTTAGGTGACCTTTATCCCACAAGCATGCGAAATTCACCTTAATCATATTAGTTTGCTCATAATGGTTAGGTGACCTTTATCCCATTGTGAGTTCCCTAATATGCCTAAGTGTCACACAAAAGGATGACGTTCAACTTGTTTGCCTTGTTAATAAGGGATTTTAAGTTTTCATTAATTCTAATTTGAGAAAACTTTTATGCCATACACCAACATGCATTTAGTGTATGGTTCATTTGAAATCCATTTTCATGTCTTGTAATTAAGCCAATTAGTTGATATAAACCATTTTATATGTGTGATCCTTTTAGTGTTCTTAATAACCATTTATTAATGTCATTTTGCCATTTCAATTTAACCATTTAAATTGTCGTTTTGCACGTCGTTAATAATGTCCAATTTTAACCAATTAAATTGTCATTTTGCTTGTTGTTAACATGTGATTTACTTGTAGCAACCAAACATACAAACACAATAAACAACCATGCATGCAAAACTAATATGTTCACAATCAAGTCAATTTGGTAGACATTTGTTTAGCCGAAAACAAATGCCTCCGGTAAAGGGTTATAACACAAAGTAGGAGATTTTAAATCTCCCACTTAATCTTGCATCCAAATGCTTCTTCTTGTGTTCTTCAAGTCTTCATCATCTTCATCATCTTCATCATTTTTTTTACAAAATATATCCTAATACATTTTTCTCTAAAAAATGAAATTACAACCTAATCTATTTTACATACCAAATATAAAATAAATTACATAATCAAAATAATATTATTACAAACCAAATGAATGAATTAATATTACATACCAAATAAATGAATTAATTCAACCAAACATGCAACCATACAAACACAAGGTCAAGGCTTGATTGTGAACTTCAATATATCATCAAATATTAACCAAATGGCAAACCCAAAACCACTTTTGGAACCTCCCAAATTCGGCCAAAATAATATACCCACCCAAATCCATTAATTTTTGCATTCTACATTCATGCATGTTAATAAAATGCAAAGTTGGTGGGTTTTAAAGACCATATATAAGAAGCATATTTCATAGACTTCGGCTCTAGATACCATTGATGGAATTCAACATAACAACAAGTTCATAATGTTAACATGATCACAAACCAATTTTATGATAGTTAAAATAAGCGGAAGCATAATTATTAAGAAAACAAGTTTATATGTTTAACCATTTAAATTGAATTCCATGTAAATATCAAGTCATGAACATATGCTTACATATATCAACAAGTAAGTAAGAGTTATACCTCCTCAAACTTGTTTGAGGGCTGTTTTGGATGAGCAAGTAGATGATGATGAATGGAGCTCCAAAAGAATGAAACCTCAAGTTGTTATAACCCAAACTTTGTACCAACACCTTGTACTTTGGTTAGGATTTATTGACACTTGAATTAAACTTGCATAAACCAAATTTAGAACCCTCTTTTACTCCCTAAAAGGCCACGGCCTACAGCAGCATATGGAGAGAGTTTTATGCAGCTTTTTTGATGTGTAATTGCTTGTCTGTTTTCCAAAGAGAGTCAACATGCATGTATATGGAAATGGGAAGACATGACTAAAAGATGGAATCTCTAGCATGTGCACTTCAACTCTCATGCCACTACTTCAAGTTATAATATAAAATAGGTTTTATAAAACTAGATTTTATAAAACTAGTTTCCCCTTTTTTTTTTATAAACTAGTTTCTATAAAATTAGATTTTATAAAATTCATTTTATAAACTTGCATATTATTTGTTATGTACATTTTATAAAACCAATTTTATAAAATTGTAACATAACTTCATTAATTATTTAACCTATAAATAATTATATCCTCATTATATAATTATTCCATAAATTATATATATACACATCAAGTAATATAATTTTAGAAACCATTTTCTTAAAATTCAAGTGTCGCGTATTTAATCAACGATCTAATCGCTAAGATCAAATACTAATAAGGTGTCGGTAAGTTTGTTATTGGGTATGACCCAACTTGGATCAAAACATATTAGCCACGTTAATTTAATATGTCTCTCGGGCATACATAAAACCTTCAAAAGGATCACTAAAATTCTCTTCACCCTAGTAACTCCTATCTATCAAAACCCTTCGCACCCTAAAAACTTCCGAATTCCCATCTCTTCACGGTTCAAGCCGAGTTGATAACTGAAAATTCTTTCAAATAAGTGATGAGATTTGAGTCTTGATCAAGCCTATGACGAAGAATGTAAGCATGACTGGCTAAGAGTGACTTCATTTCTTAGAACTATAGGACACTCTAAACACTTTAGTGAAATGAGTGACCCGAGTGAGATAGCATCAGTTATGTAACCTCCTCTCATGCTTGCGGGAAAAAGGTTTGGGAATAACAAAAAGAGTAAAACCAAGTTTTCGCTCCTCCGTCTTGCAGAACAAAAAATCACTTGATCTCTACGAAAAAAAAGTCCTCAGTGTCTAAAGTTCAAAAGTTTGCTTGAGGACAAGCAAAGTCTAAGTGTGGGATATTTGATATCGGCTAAAAAGTCATGTTTTTACCCCCGATATTGAGTCCCAAAAGCATAAAGTTCAAAGCTTTGTCAGAAAAATAATCGCTTTTTCGGTTAGATTTGTAGGTAAAGTAATTACGAAGATGATGCAAGAAGAATCAAGAAAATCGGAGCTAAAACGAAGATTCTAGAGCAAAAACGGTGAAAGACAAGAAATCAAGTTACGATCCAAGGATTAAGCAAGCCAAACGTCTTACCAAACGGGTGGCCAAATGGCCTGCCAGTTAGGCAAACGGCCTGCCAAACGCCCAGATCAAACGGGCCAAGCAAACGGGCAGGCCTGGCAAACGGGCTGTGCAAACGGCCTGCCAAACGGCCTGCCAGCCGTTTATAGGAAAAATTCAAGTCTATTTAAAGGGCTTTTTGTCATCCAATTTCAACACACTTCTCTTCATTCTCTCACTACAATACACTTTCTCTCACTAGAGCTTTCAAGGCCTTCTCACCTCTGAGCGAGAAATTAAGTACCCGAAGGCGAACGCCGAAGATTGTAATAGGAGCGGTCTAGAGGATGTCAGCACTTGTAATGGTCCGGATCCTGTCTGTAAACGGTGAATGCTTTCCTTAATTTAATAATGTTATCTTAAGTTGCTTTCATCCTGCAAGACTATCTATCTATTGCAAATGTTTATTATTTGTTGAATACGTTATCTGAAACTTATGCTATTATTATGCTGAAACCTTGACGGTTTAGAAATTTAATTTACGGATCACCCTTTCTGCTTATTCACGTGGCTATAACCTAGTATTAGGACATGATCAACCCTAGGATACGGGTAAGTAGTTATGTGTGCTTAACGTTACAATAGGGATATAGTACCTACATACGGATAATCAATTATCCATCAAAGAAGAGCTGCCCATTTAGGTTGTGATCAGAGTAGACAATATAGAGTTCAGTGAACACTGGTCTGCTTAGAAGCATGATTCGCGTCAGAAGCAACGTTCTTGAGATGTTGTAAGATGATCCGGTGTTGAATAAGTGATCGCAAAGGAGAGACCTCTAACCCAATTAGCAGTACCTTAGAATATCTAAGATTGCACATCTGTTAATGTTAAGGCGTAGCATAGTACTAAGTGGTGGAATATTACTTTAGTTAAACCAACTAGGATTAAGAAAAGCTGAGACTTTCCTTTATGGGTATACCACTTTGTTCATGTACCTAGGATTCCATCCATAAGGTCGTTTAAACCTTTTAGGTTAACGTTGGGAGCAGGGATATCCGTCTTAGCCAAAATCTTCAAGGCCTAAACTCTTAGTGACAAATCAGTTAGGTTCATAGCCCAGTTGATTAAGGTTTAGTGTTTATCCTAGGAAAATAACTCTTGTGATAATTCCCCATCAGAACCCTACTCTTCATACCTATCCATCCTTATCTTTATAGTTATACTATTATATTCGTAATTAATCTTGAATTATCACCTCTTGTCAATAGGGTTAGCTATATAGGCACTTTGGTCCCACGTTACTGAGCAAACATATAAAAATATGAACCTGAGTTATATTTACCACTTACTCGTTAAAAGGAAGACAAGTAGGTGAGTTATAGCTAGGAACCCCAGCTAAATATAAATAATAAAACCATTATGCCCTTGTGGTAGCTAATTCTGACGTGTCGCGGCCTAATGACACCGCATAAAATAAAACCGTCCGATTTGGCCATATCACTTGCGGCTTTTTGTAGGGCATAGCCCCAAAAACTGATTGGAAGCTTTGTGCGACTCATCATGGATCGAACCATATCAAGTAATGTTCGATTCCTCCTTTCAGCCACACCATTATGTTTTGGTGTTCTATGAGGAGCTAATTGTGAGATTATCCCATAACCCCGTAGATGATCACAAAATTCATCATTAAGATATTCACCACCTCTATCAGATCGGAGAATCTTAATTCTTTTGTTCAGTTGATTTTCTAATTCGTTTTGGTATGCCTTGAACACTCCCAAAGTTTCAGACTTTTGTTTAACTAAATAAACATAACCATATCTACTGAAGTCATCAGTAAATGTAACAAAGTATCGTTCATGGTGTCTAATAGGCGATCTGAACGGACCACACACATCAGTGTGTACCAACTCCAACAGATCCTTACCCCGTTCACAGTTTCCTGTGAAAGGTGCCTTTGTCATTTTTTCTAATAAGCAAGATTCACATTCATCATATGATGTAACATCAAATGATTCCAAAATTCCATCTGACTGGAGTTTGGCTATGCATTTTTTGTTTATGTGGCCTAAACAACAATGTCATAGATACGTTATATCCAAACCATCTTTGAATGAATCAATATTATAGATTGAACTGTCATTTAGCTTTATTGTGGTTTCCAAGATACCTCTACAAGGACTAGCTTTGAAATAAAATATTCCATTCTTGTAAACAAGTATTGATCCATTATCAAAACTAAAATCAAAGCCATCATTAAATAAAGCATCAAATGATATAATTTTTCTTGAAATTTCGGCACTGTAGCAAACATTAGACAAAAGAATACATAGACCAGAATCAAACGATCTTCGGCGTTCACCTCCGGGTACCAAATTTCCCGCTCGGAGGTGAGAAGGCCTCGAAAGTATTATAAGATAGATTTGAGAATTTTGTAATGAGAAGTATGAAGTGTGTCTTGAAATGTATACAAATGGACCTATTTATAGTAAAAGACTCATGGGTAAGCCGTGTACACGGCCTTTTAATTTGTAGGCAAGTCGGGTGCCCTGGCAGTGTATAGCAGCCGTGTGCATGCATTGCCCAGGTACACTCGCCGTATGACAGGAACATGGTCAAGCCGTGTAAAGTGGTGACCAGCCGTATGTCCTAGCCGTATGACTTCCTTCCTTTGGCCGTTTTGCTGATTTCCGGGATCGCAACATGGTTTCCGGGGTCGTAAATTGAATTTCATCATTTTCGCTCTAGATTCTTCGTTTTAAGCGCGTTTTTCCGATTATTCTTGAATCGCCCTCGTAATCGCTTGCTCTATCAAGTAAAGATAATAAACGTTCAACTTAGCGATAAAGTTTATAACTTTATTGTTTTGGGCCTTAATATCAGAAGTAAAAACATGACTTTTTAGCCGAACTTATTTATTTATTACTGAATTAAAATGACTTATAAGTATCCTTACAAGTGACCAACTGACAGAAAATAAAGACACTACTCCACTTGGTAGATATATTGTCAAGGTGACTAATAAACAAGTTTTTTTTCTTGCGAGTATACAAATAACCAGTGGAGGATTTAGAGATTATTGTCAACGGGAACATATTTTACATTAAAATTATAAATCACAAAATCACATATAGATCATCAAAATTTTACTAAAATTGTTACTCTTACATTAGTAAACAAGAAACTAGTTTTAAAATATTAACTTTAATATTTTGACTTGCTAATACATTGTAACCGTAATTTATTTATAAGAAATTATTATGAATAAGACATCTATCTATATCACATTAGTAGGTACTAATAGTTTGTCATAAATCGATTATTACACTATATCAAATAGAATCAATCCACGACCCGGTGTCTACAAGTCTCAGACTCGATCACAACTCAAAGTATATATATTATTTTGGAATCAACCTCAACCCTGTATAGCTAACTCAAACATTACTGCATATAGAGTGTCTATGGTTGTTCCGAAATATATATATATAGATGGGTAGATATGATATGTCAAAACATTGTATACGTGTCTATGGTATCCCAAGATTTCATAATATGTATAATACAATATAAATTAGTTAGGATATGTTTAGTCTAGATTTGTTACAAAATTTTCGTAGCTAAAAGTAGAAAATTTATCCAATTTTGTTTTACCCGTCATTTCTTCGTTTCAAATCCGTTTTGAGTGATTCAAGTTGATATGGTTTCATATTGAACTTAAGTTTATGAATCTAAACATAAAAAGTATAAGTTTATAGTCGGAAATATAGGTTACAAGTCAATATTATAAGAGGTAGTCATTTCAGTCGAAAGAACGACGTCTTGATGACCATTTTGAAAAACATACTTCCACTTTGAGTTTAACCATAATTTTTGGATATAGTTTCATGTTCATAAGAAAAATAATTTTCTCAGAAGAACAACTTTTAAATCAAAGTTTATCATAGTTTTTAATTAACTAACCCAAAACAGCCCGCGGTGTTACTACGACGGCGTATGTCCGGTTTTACGGTGTTTTTCGTGTTTCCAAGTTTTAAATCATTAAGTTAGCATATCATATAGATATAGAACATGTGTTTAGTTGATTTTAAAAGTCAAGTTATAAGGATTAACTTTGTTTGCAAACAAGTTTAGAATTAACTAAACTATGTTCTAGTGATTACATGTTCAAATCTTCGAATAAGATAGTTATATATATATGAATCCAATGATGTTATGAACATCATTACTACCTTATGTTTAGTATGTAAACCTACTGGAAGTGACAAGAAATGATCTAGCTTCAAAGGATCCTTGGATGGCTTGAAAGTTCTTGAAGTAGAATCATGACAAGAAATCAAGTTCAAGTAAGATTTTTACTCGAATTAAGATAGTTTATAGTTATAGAAATCGAATCAAAGTTTGAATATGAATATTACCTTGAATTAGAATGATAACCTACTGTAAATAACAGAGAGTTCTTGATCTTAGATGATTACTTGGAATGGATTAGAAAGCTTGGAAGTAAACTTGCAAACTTGAAAGTATTCTTGATTTTATGAAACTAGAACTTATAGAATTTATGAAGAACACTTAGAACATAAAGATAGAACTTGAGAGAGGTCAATTAGATGAATAAAATTAAAGAATGAAATTGTTTTTAGGTGTTTTTGGTCGTTGGTATATGGATTAGATATAAAGGATGTGTAAGTTTGTTTTTTTTTAAATAATTCATGAATGATTTATCATACTTTTGTAATTTTGTGTAATCATTCATGCTAGTTGTCAAATGATGGTTCCCACATGTTTAGGTGACTCATTAAGGCTGCTAAGGAGCTGATGATTGAGTGTATATACCAATAGTATATACATCTTAGAAGCTGTGTATTGTACGAGTACGAATACGGGTGCATACGAGTAGAATTGTTGATGAAAATGAATGAGGATGTAATTGTAAGCATTTTTGTTAAGTAGAAGTACTTTGATATATGTCATGAAGTCTTCCAAAAGTGTATTAATACATCTTAATACACTATATGTATATACATTTAACTGAGTTGTTAAGTCATCGTTAGTCGTTATATGTAAGTGTTGTTTCGGAACCTTTAAGTTAACGATCTTGTTAAATGTAATTGATCCATTGTTATTACACTTAAATGAGATGTTAAATTGTTATGTTAACATGTTAACATGGTGTATTAATATATCTTAATATCATATATATATATATATATATATATATATATATATATGTGTGTGTGTGTGTGTGTGTGTGTGTGTGTAAAATACTATTACAACGATAATCGTTACATATATGTATTGTTTCGAAATCCTTAAGTTAGTAGTCTCATCTTACTCGTGTAGTTCATTGTTAATACGCTTAATGATATATGTAATTATCATTTCATGATGTTAAACATAGTGTATTAATATGTTAATATGATACATATGTATTTAGTAAGACGTTGTTATAACGATAATCATTATATTTATCGTTTCGAGTTTTCTTAATTCAATAGTCTCATTTTATGTATATAACTCATTGTTAATATACCTAGTGAGATACTTTCTTATCATAATATCATGTTAACTATATATATATATATATATATATATATATATATATATATATATATATATATATATATATATATATATATATATATATATATATATATATATATATATATAGTTAACATGATATTATGATAAGAAAGTATCTCACTAGGTATATTAACAATGAGTTATGTATATATATATATATATATATATATATATATATATATATATATATCATCATCATCATATAATTTTTACAAGTTTTAACGTTCGTGAATCGCCGGTCAACTTGGGTGGTCAATTGTCTACATGAAACTCATTTCAAATAATCAAGTATTAACAAGTTTGATTGCTTAACATGTTGGAAAGATTTAATCATGCAAATATAGTTTTCATTTAATATATAATCATGGAAAAGTTCGGGTTACTACAGTACCTACCCGTTAAATAAATTTCGTCCCGAAATTTTAAGCTGTAGAAGGTGTTGACGAATATTCTGGAAATAGGTGCGGGTATTTCTTTTTCATCTGATCTTCATGCTCCCAGGTGAACTCGGGTCCTCTACGAGCATTCCATCGAACCTTAACAATTGGTATCTTGTTTTGCTTAAGTCTTTTAACCTCACGATCCATTATTTCGACGGGTTCTTCAATGAATTGAAGTTTTTCGTTGATTTGGATTTTGTCTAATGGAATAGTGAGATCTTCTTTAGCAAAACATTTCTTCAAATTCGAGACGTGGAAAGTGTTACGTACAGCCGCGAGTTGTTGAGGTAACTCAAGTTGGTAAGCTACTGGTCCGACACGATCTATAATCTTGAATGGTCCAATGTACCTTGGATTTAGTTTCCCCCGTTTACCAAATCGAACAGCGCCTTTCCAAGGTGAAACCTTAAGCATAACCATTTCTCCAATCTCAAATTCTATATCTTTTCTTTTACTGTCCGCGTAGCTCTTTTGCCTACTCTGGGCAATTTTCAATCGTTGTTGAATTTGGATGATTTTCTCGGTAGTTTCTTGTATTATCTCCGGACCCGTAATCTGTCTATCCCCCACTTCACTCCAACAAATCGGAGACCTGCACTTTCTACCATAAAATGCTTCAAACGGCGCCATTTCAATACTCGAATGGTAACTGTTGTTGTAGGAAAATTCTGCTAACGTTAGGTGTTGATCCCAACTGTTTCCGAAATTGATAACACATGCTGGTAGCATGTCTTCAAGGGTCTGTATCATCCTTTCACTTTGCCCATCAGTTTGTGGATGATAAGCAGTACTCATGTCTAGACGAGTCCCCAATGCTTGTTGTAGTGTCTGCCAAAACCTTGAAACAAATCTGTCATCCCTATCAGAGATAATAGAGATTAGTATTCCATGTCTGGAGACAACTTCCTTTAAATATAATTGCGCCAACTTCTCCATTTTATCATCTTCTCTCATTGGCAGAAAGTGTGTTGATTTGGTAAGATGATCGACTATTACCCAAATAGTATCATAACCACTTGCAGTCCTTGGCAATTTAGTAATGAAATCCATGGTAATGTTTTCCCATTTCCATTTTGGGATTTCAGGTTGTTGAAGTAGACTCGATGGTTTCTGATGTTTAGCGTTGACTTTAGAACATGTCAAACATTCTCCTACGTATTTAGCAATATCAGCTTTCATACCCGGCCACCAAAAGTGTTTCTTGAGATCTTTGTACATCTTCCCCGCTCCGGGATGTATTGAATATCTGGTTTTATGTGCTTCCTTAAGTACCTTTTCTCTCATATCTCCAAACTTTGGTACCTAAATTCTTTCAGCCCTATACCGGGTTCTGTCTTCACGAATATTAAGATGTTTCTCCGATCCTTTAGGTACTTCATTCTTCAACTTTCCTTCTTTTACAACTCCCTGCTGCGCCTCCTTTATTTGAGTAGTAAGGTTAGTACGAATAATTATATTCATAGCTTTTACCCGCATAGGTTCTCTGTCCTTTCTACTCAAAGCGTCGGCTACCACATTCGCCTTCCCCGGGTGGTAACGAATCTCAAAATCGTAATCATTTAATAATTCAATCCATCTACGCAGCCTCATGTTCAGTTGTTCCTGATTAAATATATGCTGGAGACTTTTGTGGTCGGTATATATGATACTTTTGACCCCATATAAGTAGTGTCTCCAAGTCTTTAATGCAAAAACAACCGCGCCTAATTCGAAATCATGTGTCGTATAATTCTGCTCGTGAATCTTCAATTGTCTAGACGCATAAGTAATTACTTTCGTTCGTTGCATTAATACACAACCGAGACCTTTCTTTGAGGCATCACAATATATCACAAAATCATCATTCCCTTCAGGCAATGACAATATAGGTGCCGTAGTTAACTTTTTCTTCAACAATTGAAATGCTTTTTCTTGTTCATCCTTCCATTCAAATTTCTTCCCTTTATGCATTAATGCAGTCAAGGGTTTTGCTATTTTGGAAAAATCTTGGATGAATCTTCTGTAGTAACCAGCTAATCCTAAAAATTGGCATATGTGTTTTGGAGTTTTCGGGGTTTCCCACTTTTCAACGGTTTCAATCTTTGCCAGATCCACCTGAATACCTTCTTTATTCACTATGTGATCGAGAAATTGAACTTCTTCCAACCAAAATGCACACTTTGAAAACTTAGCGTGCAGTTTTTCTTTCCTTAACAACTCTAGCACTTTTCTCAAATGTTCTTCGTGCTCTTGATCATTCTTTGAGTAGATAAGTATGTCATCGATGAAGATAATGACAAACTTGTCAAGATATGGCCCACACACTCGGTTCATGAGGTCCATGAACACAGCTGGTGCGTTAGTTAAACCAAACGACATAACCATAAACTCGTAATGACCGTAACGCGTCCTAAAAGCAGTCTTCGGAATATCATCCTCCTTCACCCGCATTTGATGATATCCGGCATGTAAATCAATCTTCGAATAAACTGACAAACCTTGTAATTGATCAAATAAGTCATCGATTCTCGGTAGTGGGTAACGGTTCTTGATGTGTAACAACCCAAACCAACCCGCGATTAAACCGTGTAAAATTACAAACAAACAAAAAATTTTGCTGAACTGCCACCTGGCGCGGCGCGCCATATAGGCCGCGCGGCGCGCCAAACCTGACTGTCCGGAAAGTCTTTAAATGCGAAAATGTTTGACTAGTTCCCGACGTATTTAGACAAAATGCTTTTAACCGCATGTTCAATATAATAAAACTAGCGCGTTCCATTAATAAAATTATGTTTACGAAGCGGGGCCCACATCGACCCAAATTACCCTTTAAGTATCGAAATACAATTTTCGACCATAAGACTTTTAATACAAAACAAAGCCGAGCATGGCGATTGGGGATACGCTACCCAATCCTAATAAACCCAAAAGCAAGCCTTCTACGCAAACTATGCAAGTCCACTAATCCTCGCGCTTACCCGAGCCACCATCCGCATGCAATCTATAAAAAGAGTCAACAACGAGAGGGTAAGCTAACGCTTAGTGAATGATAATATACTACATACATATATATGTATAAAATGGACACGCCACAAAATAACAAATACCGCATACCGAGGCATCCATATAAGGCACTACACTAAGCATACCATACGATCTCTAAGCAACGAGCTAAAGATACAACAACAATATAAGTTCACCAACGACGATGTGAACAACGCCAAATAGCTACACCCGGAGGGTTAGCTACAACACAACAATACATTAATATGTAACAATATAAATATAACAACGCGTAACACTCCCAAGGTTAACCATAACGCTATGGTGCTACCGGCTCGTGGTTCACACCATACGCAATTGAGTCATACTCTTTTATAGTGATACCGGCTCGTGGTTCACACTCGATGCTACCGGCTCGTGGTTCACATCAATTATTTTATAGTGCTACCGGCTCGTGGTTCACACTCGATGCTACCGGCTCGTGGTTCACATCAATTATTTTATAGTGCTACCGGCTCGTGGTTCACACTCGATGCTACCGGCTCGTGGTTCACATCTTAGTTTATAGTGCTACCGGCTCGTGGTTCACACTCGATGCTACCGGCTTGTGGTTCACATCTTAGTTTATAGTGCTACCGGCTCGTGGTTCACACTCGATGTTACCATAACATCCACAAACAAATACGCCATAAACATGAACGCATAATTATTCCACTCACAATATTAACCCTTCGCCATTGGGGTTATATAATCCACATCGCCCGCCCATGTGATAACGTACACACAAAGTGTGCACCTCGTCAAAGGTGGTCAACCAAAATGCACAACCGTGCCAATTGGACCTATACACAAGTCCATCAATCCACCTATATGTGAAGTGAGCTCTATGGCCGAGAACCACTTCACCCGACCCGCACCCATCCTACACATACATATGCACATAGGATATTAACACTCACCTTGAAGTCTTGAAGAAAGCTTCCAAGTAAACCGCAACTCGCCAATGGAAAATACCTATTCCATTATCACAATTACAACAATACACTTAGAGTGGATTTACAAATCAACCCAATTCGTCACTTAGTGCAATTTCGACCCAAATGCACTTCCAAGCACAAACCGTACCCAAAACTAACCAATAATCACTAACACAAGTGAGAATGGTCCTAATACGCCAATTAAACCCGAACTCAAGTGTTAAACACGCGTCATACCCATTTTGACACTAAAACCCTAGTTTTGACCCATTAAGTCAAAATCTCACCATTTACAAGTTTTAACACCAAAACACATTTAACTCGGTTTAATACTTCAACTTAATCCATTTTAAGTTTATAAACCTCATTAAATCGCCAAATGGGTCATAATCACCACCAAACCCTAATTTGACCCAAAGTCACAATTAGTCAACCAAATAACCTTAAATGGGTTTCAATACTTCCATAATCACTAACTTAAGTGATTAAACTCAATTTCAAGTCCTAAACATGGCCAATTAGTTCACCAACCCAAAATCCACCAACAATTAACAATAAATCCAATTACTAGCATCACTAAACCCATTTCATCATCTAAAAGGGTTTTTCATCAAACTAACTCAAACCCTAACTTGAATATCAAATCAAATAGATGAAATTCAGAGTTTGAGCTTACCAATACTATCACGACGTAGCTAGGAACGAAAGGAACAACTTTAGAACTCGAGCTTTTGATCAATTCGGCCTCCTTCTTCACCAAAACCCTAAATCTCTCTCTAGAATCTCTCTCTCTCTCTCTAGATAGTTGGGAGTGATGAATGGATGTGAAAATGATCCAAAACTGATCCAAACCAGCTAATATGGCTCACAAATCCGGCCCCAAGTGAAATTACCCAATTTCCCTTCATTTAAAACAATTAAAACAAAGGATTCTGTCAGCGCCAAATGGCGCGGCGCGCCCCAAACCCGCGCGGCGCGCCCCAAACCCGCGCGGCGCGCGACCCTACTGAAACAGTTTCTTTTGCATTTTAATTTATATACAATAAAACCCACACCCTTGAACACCATAATACACAAGTATACAAGATAAATATTCGGGTCTTACAACTCTCCCCCACTTAAACTCTATCACGTCCTCGTGATCCTCGTCACTTAACCAAACGGACCACACTCCACGGTCCTCAAACATACGTCCCAATCCGAATTTCCTAGGCAACTCTTCCCAATGAATCACCTCTAACAACCAAAATCGTCATACGCGATTTAACAAATCACAATCCGAGCACTAAAACCATGTTCAATCCCTCACATCGGGAAACTCTATCAATCTCGAACCGAGATATCAACCCTATAGTGTACCCTTTCTAAGTACAATGCTAAAAACAACCAAATATCGACCTAAGGTCAACAACCCAAAACGATGAAGACCGAACCAAACGAACCCTTACGGATTACACCAATCACTAAACATCCCTTGTAGTGCGCCATACGACCAATACACAACTACCGTAACATCATAATCCAATGGCTAGAACCGATAGCGCCCAAAACGACTATGGAAACGCAAAACCCAAGGTGTACGAAATCAACCATCGTCACACCCGTAGCAAACATGTGAGCGAAACACAGCTATCGCCTCACTAATCCCACAACATGGTCCTCACGACCCCACCATCGACGTATAAAATGACCGATAGTTCCCGCAACATGGTCCTTACGACCCTACCATTGGTGTATCAAACAACCAATAGATCACACGACACGAAGGCTGGCCGAAAACACACGCGCCCTAGTGAATCCGAACTACATGCGACTCACTACCTTCACCACAACAACAATCGGGAATGGCCGAACTACACGCGCCATAGTGAATCCGAACTACACGAGAGTCACTATCCCGGAGGAATGACCGAACTACACGAGTCATTTGTGAATCCGAACTACACGAGACTCACTCCTCAATACAATGACCGAAACCACACGAGTCATTTGTGAATCCGAACTACACGAGATTCACTTCCACAACATCGAGGTTGGCCGAACTACACGAGCCTTAGTAATCCGAAACCACACGAGATTACTACCTCAATAAGATGACCGAACTACACGAGTCACCATGAATCCGAACTACACGAGATTCATTTTGATAAGATGACCGAACTACACGCGTCATCGTGAATCCGAAACCACACGCGATTCACAATCTCAACATAGGAATGGTGCTCGCATTTCCCACCGGTACTCGCATTTCCCGATAATGTTACACCATACCGACATAACACTACTCCCTTGATGAAGTCAGCGGACCCCGAAGGTCATGCTCCACCAATCACAACACCGGATGAAGTCAGCGGACCCGAAGATCATGCTTCACCGATATAACACCACGCTCATGATGAAGTCAGCGGACCCCGAAGGTCATGCTCCACCAATCACGTATTCCCATGATGAAGTCAGCGGACCCTAAAGATCATGCTTCATCAAACAACCATACCATAATCGAGCAAGAACCACCTATACCAAACATAGGTACCAAACAATAATTCTCCACAAGAGAACCCGACACACACCTCCCTTAACCGGAGGATTTCACCTTGCTCGCCAAACACGTCCATTATCCCTCAACGAGATTTACTACGTTACCACCTCGGTGATGATTCAAATCCAAACCATAAGTACAATTTATCCAAAATTGTACTCTACCATAAATCGACCAAAACCAGGTCTCGACAACATTTTCCGGATCTACCAAAAGCATCATCCGAAATCTCACACTAAAACTTCCTCGTGCGGGAGTGTAACTCCCCCACTTAGAACCACGTTCCATATCCACAACTCGTACAACCGCACAATGCTACCACAGGTAGAATTTACCAACAATTGGGCTCACACGACCCATTACCACATCTTGCTCCAACCTTGAGCACACGAAGGATTTTAACCAACCCTTAAACACTTTGTACGAAAAGTGTACCGCAACACAATCGGAGTCGAACACCACACTAGTAGGTATAAAAGAGGCACCTAATGTCGCGTCATAAAGACTCCATTACCAACACACATCGAGATTTAAAACACTCGATCTCAAGGGTTCCAACCAACCGACGAACCTCATGATTCGTCACTTCAACATCAAAGCGAACACGCGCTTAACAACCAAACACCAAAATCATTTTCGTGGCTTGGTAGAAACGTTTCTCAAATACTAAGGAATGCTTGGTTGCACCAAGTCTTACGCCCTTCGCCCGTCAATCAATCATCAACATAGGGTACATCCATTAGGAACGTCACCCATAGCATAACATGCACAACAAAGGCACGCAACTCAACTCAAACGACATTTAATAAATAATCAAAAGACATATTTATCAAAATTAAACGTACCTTAACGTCTCCTGGCCGCACCCGTCCCCGCTAACTTGGGACATTCCGACTTACGATGTCCTTCGTTTTGGCAATTGAAGCACACCATACCATCACCCTTTGGTACCGAACATTCCCAAGACTTGTGACCCCTCACGCCACAATTGTAACATCTAGCCGCACTAGAATCCGACATACCCGTTCGCGTACCACCCGTGCTCACACTCGGACCCTTAGCCCTCTTACTCGGAGCACCATAAGAAACGACCCTTCGCTCACTTGAAGGTTCACCCTTTTTCGATCGTGAATACGACTCAAAACCTCTAGCCAAGTCGAATAATTCCGAAAACGATTTCGCTTGACCCCGGATAATTTTACTTTTCAAGTCATCATTCAAGGTCCGATAGAAATCTCCCATCAACAAACGATCATTCCCCAAATACTCCAGACAAAAACGAGCCTTCGCCATAAAGGTCGTCTTGAGAGTACTCAAATCCATAGATCCTTGTCGCAAATTTCACAACTCATTACGCAATTCCCACAAATCGGCCGAAGTCCGGAACTCCTCGAAGAATTCCTCCTTAAAGTCGTCCCACGATAAAGCCATAAACGTCTCGCCACCGACAAGATCAATCTTACCATCCAACCAATCCCTTGCCCTACCCCGCAACAAACTCGTAGCGAGTCTCGTCTTTCTCTCGGGAGGGCAATCAATAGTACGGAAACACCCTTCGACGTCCGAAATCCAAGTTGTGCTTACCAAAGGATCCGGCTTTCCGTCATACATCGGGGGTTTAGTCCTCATGAAGCTCTTAATATAACGCTCCATTTCACCATTACTTTGAAGTTCGGAATACCTCCTTTCCATTCTTTCTTCTAACGCACCCATTTGCTCCGCAACGGCGGCCGCAACCCTAGTGTTAAACTCCACGTCATTCGCCTCGGTCTCGTTTCGCGTCGTCATTCTAAAGGATGCAAAACGATTAGTCCACGAACGTGTAAAACCGTACGCACGACACAGCCCCATCTTGCTAAACACTCATCGTACATCACTTGTTAGACACGATTTGCACCCGTAATAAGGTTTGCAAGTTCTTATTACACACACATGCCGCATCGACTCGTTAGTACAACGACCGTCTCGCTCGATGATATACACAAACACAACCAAAATTCTACGCGGTACAAACACACGCGAGAATTATTATCACAACACAACAACATATTAATAATATCCGCATTACTAATATAAACGTTAGTCAACCTATAGCCAAGGCACTAACCAAACCCATTCCGACCCGTAATCCTACAAGTCCCGCAACAATTTAAGCACACACAAGTCTAAGTCTAGGCACCTATCTCAAGTCACCTAAATCCCTTAGACCATGCTCTGATACCACTTGTAACAACCCAAACCAACCCGCGATTAAACCGTGTAAAATTACAAACAAACAAAAAAATTTGCTGAACTGCCACCTGGCGCGGCGCGCCATATAGGCCGCGCGGCGCGCCAAACCTGACTGTCCGGAAAGTCTTTAAATGCGAAAATGTTTGACTAGTTCCCGAAGTATTTAGACAAAACGCTTTTAACCGCATGTTCAATATAATAAAACTAGCGCGTTCCATTAATAAAATTATGTTTACGAAGCGGGGCCCACATCGACCCAAATTACCCTTTAAGTATCGAAATACAATTTTCGACCATAAGACTTTTAATACAAAACAAAGCCGAGCATGGCGATTGGGGATACGCTACCCAATCCTAATAAACCCAAAAGCAAGCCTTCTACGCAAACTATGCAAGTCCACTAATCCTCGCGCTTACCCGAGCCACCATCCGCATGCAATCTATAAAAAGAGTCAACAACGAGAGGGTAAGCTAACGCTTAGTGAATGATAATATACTACATACATATATATGTATAAAATGGACACGCCACAAAATAACAAATACCGCATACCGAGGCATCCATATAAGGCACTACACTAAGCATACCATACGATCTCTAAGCAACGAGCTAAAGATACAACAACAATATAAGTTCACCAACGACGATGTGAACAACGCCAAATAGCTACACCCGGAGGGTTAGCTACAACACAACAATACATTAATATGTAACAATATAAATATAACAACGCGTAACACTCCCAAGGTTAACCATAACGCTATGGTGCTACCGGCTCGTGGTTCACACCATACGCAATTGAGTCATACTCTTTTATAGTGCTACCGGCTCGTGGTTCACACTCGATGCTACCGGCTCGTGGTTCACATCAATTATTTTATAGTGCTACCGGCTCGTGGTTCACACTCGATGCTACCGGCTCGTGGTTCACATCAATTATTTTATAGTGCTACCGGCTCGTGGTTCACACTCGATGCTACCGGCTCGTGGTTCACATCTTAGTTTATAGTGCTACCGGCTCGTGGTTCACACTCGATGCTACCGGCTCGTGGTTCATATCTTAGTTTATAGTGCTACCGGCTCGTGGTTCACACTCGATGTTACCATAACATCCACAAACAAATACGCCATAAACATGAACGCATAATTATTCCACTCACAATATTAACCCTTCGCCATTGGGGTTATATAATCCACATCGCCCGCCCATGTGATAACGTACACACAAAGTGTGCACCTCGTCAAAGGTGGTCAACCAAAATGCACAACCGTGCCAATTGGACCTATACACAAGTCCATCAATCCATCTATATGTGAAGTGAGCTCTATGACCGAGAACCACTTCACCCGACCCGCACCCATCCTACACATACATATGCACATAGGATATTAACACTCACCTTGAAGTCTTGAAGAAAGCTTCCAAGTAAACCGCAACTCGCCAATGGAAAATACCTATTCCATTATCACAATTACAACAATACACTTAGAGTGGATTTACAAATCAACCCAATTCGTCACTTAGTGCAATTTCGACCCAAATGCACTTCCAAGCACAAACCGTGCCCAAAACTAACCAATAATCACTAACACAAGTGAGAATGGTCCTAATACGCCAATTAAACCCGAACTCAAGTGTTAAACACGCGTCATACCCATTTTGACACTAAAACCCTAGTTTTGACCCATTAAGTCAAAATCTCACCATTTACAAGTTTTAACACCAAAACACATTTAACTCGGTTTAATACTTCAACTTAATCCATTTTAAGTTTATAAACCTCATTAAATCGCCAAATGGGTCATAATCACCACCAAACCCTAATTTGACCCAAAGTCACAATTAGTCAACCAAATAACCTTAAATGGGTTTCAATACTTCCATAATCACTAACTTAAGTGATTAAACTCAATTTCAAGTCCTAAACATGGCCAATTAGTTCACCAACCCAAAATCCACCAACAATTAACAATAAACCCAATTACTAGCATCACTAAACCCATTTCATCATCTAAAAGGGTTTTTCATCAAACTAACTCAAACCCTAACTTGAATATCAAATCAAATAGATGAAATTCGGAGTTTGAGCTTACCAATACTATCACAACGTAGCTAGGAACGAAAGGAACAACTTTTGAACTCGAGCTTTTGATCAATTCGGCCTCCTTCTTCACCAAAACCCTAAATCTCTCTCTAGAATCTCTCTCTCTCTCTCTAGATAGTTGGGAGTGATGAATGGATGTGAAAATGATCCAAAACTGATCCAAACCAGCTAATATGGCTCACAAATCCGGCCCCAAGTGAAATTACCCAATTGCCCTTCATTTAAAACAATTAAAACAAAGGATTCTGTCAGCGCCAAATGGCGCGGCGCGCCCCAAACCCGCGCGGCGCGCGACCCTACTGAAACAGTTTCTTTTGCATTTTAATTTATATACAATAAAACCCACACCCTTGAACACCATAATACACAAGTATACAAGATAAATATTCGGGTCTTACATGATGGTAAGTTTGTTCAACTCTCGGTAGTCGATACACAACCTGAATGTACCATCTTTCTTCTTGACAAACAAAACAGGGGCTCCCCACGGTGACGTGCTTGGTCGAATGAAACCTCGCTCTAAAAGTTCCTGTAATTGGCTTTGGAGTTCCTTCATTTCGCTGGGTACAAGTCTATATAGAGCACGGGCTATTGGTGCAGCTCCTGGTACCAAGTCTATTTGAAATTCAACGGATCGGTGTGTAGCAACCCCGACAAATCGTCAATTGACGGCGCCGTCTACGTAGGTCCCATTACATGGTCATAAGTCTTTAAGACAAAGTTTGACCGAAAATATGTCGCATTCATTTCATAAGTGTGGATGTTTCAAAGTTTACAAAAGTAGTTTTCATAACTAGTACATAACGACGTTTAAAGTACAAATGAAACACGTGCGACACAGTTTAAAGTAGTCAAAAGACGCTCCACATATGCAATTATACTCGACATCCAAAGCAAGTATCAAAAAGAACGAGCGGAAGTATGTATCACCTAATGTTCATGGACCTGAGAAAAACATAGAAATTTTGTCAACGAAAACGTTGGTGAAATCATAGGTTTAAGTAAGTAAGTGAGTAAAAGTAAGTCGAACCACAAGATTTGCATCATTGATAAATAGTAATGCATTCTAAAAGTTAATATTCACGTGCACCCAATTATCAAAGCTTAACGTTTCCATCCTTAGTACCCCATCACAATAGTTTTAGAACATACACCGTTTCCCGAAATTATATTTCATCCGAATAACGGTAGCGAACCGTCCGAATGAGGGTTTGTCAAACCCATATAGCCATATAACATAAGTTCTCGCTTACACCATCAAGTGTAACTAATGATAATCGAATTGAGAATTTTTGTTCTAAACTCGTATGTAGAATGTTTGTTTTCATGAACTTGTGTTCGCTTAGTTAAAAAGAGCGTTTATGTTTTCTCATCCCAAAAGTAAGTTCAAAAGAGTAAAAAGTGGGACTATGATCTCACCTTGAGCACAAGAGCAAATAAGTACTTCGACAAGTAACGTGTGTAAAGAACAATGCTAGTCTTGACCTAAACAAATAGGTTGTATCAATAACGATAGTCACGATTGGTCAAAGATGTTCAATTAGTCCTATGGCTCGTTATGACTCGATTATGTAGCATGTGAATCAAATTATCAAGTTTCATGCAAAATACAAGTATAGAAACAAGTTAGGAAGGTTACATAATCATTTGGTTAAGTTTGACAAAAAGTCAAACTTTGGTCGGGTCAAAGTCAACGAAAAAGTCAACATGTTCGGGTCGAGTCCCGAACTATTTTTCTGTGCTAATTACTCATATATAAGCATGTTAGAACAAGTTGCATGTGAATTGGAGGTCCGTAGCATGCCAAACATTTTTCGTATATTGGACAAGGAGGTCAGAAACTGGACACGGCTTATGCCGCGCCGCGGCCCAAATTGTCGCGCCGCGACAATACACGGGAGCTGGTACCTGGCCAGTTTCAGTTTTTCTAAGTCCAAACCAAAATCTTTTCATGCACAAAACACAAACCGTAACCACTTAGAACTCGCACCTTATATCGTTGGAAAGCTCTTTTGATAAGGAATACAACTAAACACATTTCACCAACCGAAAACATTATTTGAAATAACCGACTTTTCAAATCAAAAGATCAATCAATGCACACATTTAATGCTTCAAATTTTATAGGTGCACATTTATGATTTGGGCATTTAATGAATACATACAACACGCCGTGTTGTAGGTAATCGAGCATACAATACAACTAGCTACTTACCAACAACAATTCATGGCATTCAATGCATCAAATATTCATTTCAAGTTCATTAAACCCTAACCCAATTTCACCAAAATCACTAATCAAGTTTATGGAGTTTTCTCAAGCAACCTACCCATCAAATTGAAGTTAGTGATACTAGGAACACATTTAATACATGCATTTATAACATTTAACAACATTCAAGCAACCAAATCACCAAATCAAACACACCAAAGTTCATATTCAAGCTAGTTACTTCAAATAACGAAATCGAGCATATAAATCATATAATCATGTTAGACTTGAGCCATAGACACTAATTAACAACTTTATAACTTAAAAACATCAAGAACACAAAATCTAGTGATTTTAAAAAGTTATCCAAATGCAATGAAATCGGTATGGAATCGAAGAGGAAGTTGCAAGGATTCCAAATATGTAATTTGTTTGGATTGAAGCTTGATCGATTGAAAATAGATGATGATTCCTTGTTTGAAGATTTGAGAGAAATTTGGAAAGTATTTAATGAAAATGGAAATGAAATTAAAAAGTAAATGGGGAGGTGGGTTGACTAGTCAAAAAGCTAGTCACCTCTTTGATACTTTGGCGATTTTAGTCCCTCGAGTTCGGTTGCGGGTGCGTGAATTACCTAAACGAGAAATTTTTAAAACGAGTATTAACGAGGGATGTTATAATCATATAACGGACTTTAAATAATTAAACGTAAAAGTAAACGGAAAAAGGCGGGATGTTACATTACCTACTCCTTAAAAGAAATTTTGTCCCGAAATTTAAGTAGGCGTAGTAGTCGTTGTTTCTTCCTCGGAATCTGACGTCTCCGGAACCGGGAATAGATGAGGGTATTTCCTTTGCATTTGATCTCGCCTTTCCTAAGTAAACTCGGGTCCCCTTTTGGCGTTCCAACAGACTTTAACAATCGGAATTCGGCTTTGTTTCAACGTCTTGACGGAGGTGTCCACAATTTCAACCGGTTCTTCCACAAAATGAAGTTTATCATCAATAGTAAGTTCCTCGAGAGAGATGACGATATCGGGTTCGGCAAGACACTTTTTCAAGTTCGATACATGGAAAGTAGGATGGACGGAGCTTAGTTGAGGCGGAAGATCCAAACGATAAGCAACGGTTCTAACACGCTCTAAGATTTCGAAAGGACCAACATAACGCGGATTTAGTTTCCCACATTTCCCAAAATGAATGACACCTTTCCAAGGTGCGACTTTTAACATGACGCGGTCACCGACTTGAAATTCGAGGTCGTTGCGTCTTTTGTCGGTATAGCACTTTTGACGACTTCAGGCCGTCCGAAGCCTATCTCGGATTTGTACGATCTTCTCGGTGGTTTCGTGAATGAGTTCGGGTCCAGTGATTTGCACGTCGCCTACCTCGGCCCAACAAAGAGGTGAACGTCATTTTCGGCCATATAGCGCTTCAAAAGGTGCGGCTTTAATACTCGCGTGATAACTATTGTTGTAAGAGAACTCGGCGAGAGGTAAGTGCTTGTCCCAAGCTTTTCCAAAATCAACCACGCAAGCTCGTAACATGTCCTCCAATGTTTGAATTGTGCGTTCGCTTTGTCCATCGGTTTGAGGATGATATGCGGTGCTCATGTCTAAACGCGTTCCCAATGCTTCTTGCAAGGTACGCCAAAATCAAAAAATAAAACGGCCATCTCGGTCGGAGATAATCGATAAATTTACATTGTGTCGGGCTACAATCTCCTTAATGTAAAG
This sequence comes from Rutidosis leptorrhynchoides, assembly GCF_046630445.1. Classification (NCBI taxonomy): domain Eukaryota; kingdom Viridiplantae; phylum Streptophyta; class Magnoliopsida; order Asterales; family Asteraceae; genus Rutidosis; species Rutidosis leptorrhynchoides. The sequence goes on along the minus strand of NC_092335.1, from coordinate 379,087,136 downwards.
TTGTGCAAGTTTCTCCATTTTGTCGGTCTCCTTCATGGCGAGAAAGTGTGCGGATTTGGTGAGACGGTCAACAATAACCCAAATGGTATCATAACCGCCCGTCGTTTTTGGTAGTTTGGTGATAAAATCCATCGTTATCCTTTCCCACTTCCATTGCGGGATTTCGGGTTGTTGAAGTAACCCGGACGGTCTTTGGTGTTCGGCTTTGACTTTGGAACATGTCAAACACTTGGAAACATAAGTAGCTACGTCCCTTTTGATGTTCGGCCACCAATATTGTTGTTTAAGGTCATGGTACATCTTATTGGCACCGGGGTGAATCGAGTATCGTGACTTATGGGCTTCATCTAAAATAAGACTTCGTAGGTCCCCATATCTAGGCACCCAAATCCTTCCGGTGAAATATCGAAGTCCGGTCTCCCTAACTTCGAATCGAGAGACGAGAATGTTCAAGAGCTCGTGTGAAACGTTTTCATCCTTGAGAGCCTGATCTTGGGCTACCCGAATTTGGCTATTAAGGTTTGTGTGGATGGTAATGTTTAAGGCTTGGATACGAAGAGGCACCGCTCTTTCTTTTCGACTTAAGGCATCGGCTACTACATTTGCCTTTCCGGGATGGTAACGAAGCTCGCAATCGTAATCGTTTAAGGTTTCAATCCACCTTCGTTGTCTCATGTTTAGTTGCTTTTGATCGAAGATGTGTTGGAGACTTTTGTGATCGGTAAAGATAGTACTCTTGGTTCCATAAAGATAGTGTCTCTACATTTTAAGTGCAAAGACAACGACTTCGAGTTCGAGATCATGTGTTGTGTAGTTTCGTTCATGAATTTTGAGTTGTCGAGAAGCATAAAAAATGACTTTCATTCGTTGCATCAACACACACCCAAAACCATGTTTCGAGGCATCGCAATACACAACAAAATCATTGTTGCCTTCAGGAAGTGACAAGATAGGAGTGGTGGTTAGCTTCATTTTCAAGATTTGAAATGCGGATTCTTGTTCGGTTGCCCAAACGAATTTTCTTCCCTTGTGAGTTAACGCGGTTAGAGGACGAGCGACCAAAGAGAAATCTTTGATGAATCTACGATAGTATCCGGCGAGACCCAAGAATTGATGAATATGAGTAGGAGTAGTAGGAGTCTCCGATTTACTAATGGCTTCGATTTTCGATGGATCGACTTTAATACCTTGGTCACTTACAACATGACCAAGAAATTGAACTTCCTTCAACCAAAATTCACACTTGGAGAATTTGGCATAGAGTCGTTCTTGTCTTAAAAGTTCAAGCACAAGTCGGAGGTGTTCCTCGTGTTCTTCTTCGCTTTTAGAATAAACCAAAATATCATCGATGAACACGATAACGAATTTGTCAAGATACGGTTTGCACACGTGGTTCATAAGATCTATGAACACCGCCAGTGCGTTAGTGAGACCAAATGGCATGACAAGGAATTCATAACTACCATAACGAGTTCGGAAAGCGGTTTTGGAGATATCTTCCCCCTTAACCCTTAATTGATGATAACCTGAGCGGAGATCGATTTTCGAATATACACAAGACCCTTGTAGTTGATCAAAGAGGTCATCGATGCGAGAAAGAGGATATCGGTTCTTAACCGTCAATTTGTTTAGTTCACGATAATCAATGCACATTTGTTGGGATCCGTCTTTCTTTTTAACAAACAAAATCGGAGCGCCCCAAGGTGAATGGCTAGGTTAGATAAAACCACGATCAAGTAGTTCTTGGATTTGACTTTGCAATTCTTTCATTTCGGATGGAGTGAGTCTATATGGTGCACGTGCTACGGGTGCGGCTCCCGAAAAAAGATCGATTTGGAATTCAACCGGTCGATGAGGTGGAAGACCCGGCAATTCGTCGGGAAATACATCGGAATAGTCACTAACAATTGGCACATCATCGATGTGCTTCTCATCGGACTCGACTTTCTTAACGTGAGCAAGGATCACAAAACAACCCTTATGGAGTAGTTTTCTAACTTTAATGCACGAAACGAGGTTGAGCCCGGTGCAACTCTTATCGCCATAAACAATCAAGGGTTCACCATTCTCGATAGGAATTCGGATTGCGTTAAGATCACAAAGAATGTGAGATTTCGTTTTGGCTAGCCAATTCATACCGATTATTACTTCGAAGCTTCCTAGTTCCATGGGTATCAAGTCAATTTCAAACTCATTACCCAAAATGTTTAACGTACACCCCCGGTAATATGTGTCGGCACTCAATAGTTTCCCGTTGGCCACTTCAATGGTATAAGTGGTATCTAGTGGAAGTGGTGGAGTGCTAAAAGAATGAGTCAAAGTCTTGAATACGAAACTCTTATCGGCACCCGAATCGAATAAACAAGTAACATAAGTGTTGTTGAGAAGAAACGTACCCGTGACTAGTTCATTGTCGTCCCGGGCTTCCTCGGTGTTAATGTTGAAGGCTCGGCTACGTGTGTTGGGGTTGGCCTTCTTCTTCGGGCATTCGTTCCTATAATGGCCCGTTTGGCCACATTCGTAACAAGTGACCGTCTTTAGAGGATTGGGCCCCTTTCGAGCGATGGGGGCGGCGCTTGTGCAATTGTTGGCCTTTTGACCAACTCCTTGGCATCGGTGACAAATTTGCTTGCCACATTCACCCGAGTGGTGCTTGTGACATTTGTTGCAAAAAGGTTGAGTTCCGGCATAACCTTTTTTGCCGTCGTTGGTGAAAGGCTTTTTGGTGAAGGTGTTGTTGTTGTAGTTGCTTGATGGAGTGGCTTCCCATTTCCTTTTGTTGCCACCCGATTTGTCCTCGGCCTTAGGAGCCGGTACTACGATTTCATCAACCGTTTCGATCAATTGGCGGGCCATGTTCAAAGTGGCTTGATGATTAGCGGGTTTGGAGGACATCACACCTTGTTTGATGCTCTTTGGAAGACCATCCATATAGAGTTCAACCCTTTGAGATTCGGGGTTCACGAGATTAGGACACATCAAGGATAATTCGGCGAAACGTTGATTATAAGCTTTGAGATCGTTCCCGACCGCCTTTAAAGCTCTTAGCTCTTGTTCGAGCTTTCGGGTTTCTTAGCGAGGGAAATATTCAACAATCATCTTTTCCCTTAAATCGGCCCAAGAGAGGGCATGAGCTTCATCGGTACCCACCGATTGAACATAGGTGTTCCACCACGTGAGGGCAACACCGGCGAAAGTGTGAGTGGAGTATTTGACCTTATCTTGGTCCCGACAACCGCTTATGCTAAAGACGTCTTCCGTTTGTTCGAACCATCGAGTAAGAGTAACCGGTCCCCCGATTCCATCATAAGTGTGAGGTTTGCACCCCATAAAAGCCTTGTAGGAGCACCCTTCACTAGAGTTACCGGCTCCTTGTTGTTGTTGTGGTTGTTGTTATTGTTGTTGTTGGAGGAGTGACTGGCCATGGCCGCCTCTACGGCGGTGGCCACCATTCGTTGTAGAGCTTGTTCGGGAGTCTCATGGCGTGGCACACAACGAGGAGGCATTGTTCCTTCAAAACAAAAGAATACCGTTGGTTAGTATTCTAAATAATACTAACTGTGATATGGAATAAAGATAGAGAGAAAATTTTTCCTTGACTCGCCTTAAATTCTTTATGTCATAATGTCGGAACGTTCATATAAGTCATCGTAATATAATCCCGAAAATTATACTACCCTAATTCATATGTGCATTCGACACTATTTCATATAGTCAAGGTGGCGCGTCAATTAAATCAAGTAACGTGAGATTAAGATTGAATAAGAATTAGATATGATAGAAGAGTTCGAGTATAATGCACAAGTAGTCAACTAATTCCTACTTCAAGTCTATATGCCGGTTGTAGTCTAGACTCACCATTGTACTCTATGACTCGGGGTTGACACCAATGAACTCTAAATCCCTACAACCAAGGCTCTGATACCATCTGTAGCAACCCCGACAAATCGTCAATTGACGGCGCCGTCTACGTAGGTCCCATTACATGGTCATAAGTCTTTAAGACAAAGTTTGACCGAAAATATGTCGCATTCATTTCATAAGTGTGGATGTTTCAAAGTTTACAAAAGTAGTTTCCATAACTAGTACATAACGACGTTTAAAGTACAAATGAAACACGTGCGACACAGTTTAAAGTAGTCAAAAGACGCTCCACATATGCAAGTATACTCGACATCCAAAGCAAGTATCAAAAAGAACGAGCGGAAGCATGTATCACCTAATGTTCAAGGACCTGAGAAAAACATAGAAATCTGTCAACGAAAACGTTGGTGAAATCATAGGTTTAAGTAAGTAAGTGAGTAAAAGTAAGTCGAACCACAAAATTTGCATCATTGATAAATAGTAATGCATTCTAAAAGTTAATATTCACGAGCACCCAATTATCAAAGCTTAACGTTTCCATCCTTAGTACCCCATCACAATAGTGTTAGAACATACACCGTTTCCCGAAATTATATTTCATCCGAATAACTGTAGCGAACCGTCCGAATGAGGGTTTGTCAAACCCATATAGCCATATAACATAAGTTCTCGCTTACACTGTCAAGTGTAACTAATGATAATCGAATTGAGGATTTTTGTTCTAAACTCGTATGTAGAATGTTTGTTTTCATGTACTTGTGTTCGCTTAGTTAAAAGAAGCGTTTATGTTTTCTCATCCCAAAAGTAAGTTGAAAAGAGTAAAAAGTGGGACTATGATCTCACCTTGAGCGCAAGAGCAAATAAGTACTTCGACAAGTAACGTGTGCAAAGAACAATGCTAGTCTTGACCTAAACAAATAGGTTGTATCAATAACGATAGTCACGATTGGTCAAAGATGTTCAATTAGTCCTATGGCTCGTTATGACTCGATTATGTAGCATGTGAATCAAATTGTCAAGTTTCATGCAAAATACAAGTATAGAAATAAGTTAGGAAGGTTGCATAATCATTTGGTTAAGTTTGACAAAAAGTCAAACTTTGGTCGGGTCAAAGTCAACGAAATGTCAACATGTTCGGGTCGAGTCCCGAACTATTTTTTTGTGCTAATTACTCATATATAAGCATGTTAGAACAAGTTGCATGTGAATTGGAGGTCCGTAGCATGCCAAACATTTTTCGTATATTGGACAAGGAGGTCAGAAACTGAACACGGCTTATGCCGCGCCGCGGCACCAAATTGTCGCGCCGCGACAATACACGGGAGCTGGTACCTGGCCAGTTTCAGTTTTTCTAAGTCCAAACCAAAATCTTTTCATGCACAAAACACAAACCGTAACCACTTAGAACTCGCACCTTATATCGTTGGAAAGCTCTTTTGACAAGGAATACAACTAAACACATTTCACCAACCGAAAACATTATTTGAAATAACCGACTTTTCAAATCAAAAGATCAATCAATGCACACATTTAATGCTTCAAATTTTATAGGTGCACATTTATGATTTGGGCATTTAATGAATACATACAACACGCCGTTTTGTAGGTAATCGGGCATACAATACAACTAACTACTTACCAACAACAATTCATGGCATTCAATGCATCAAATATTCATTTCAAGTTCATCAAACCCTAACCCAATTTCACCAAAATCACTAATCAAGTTTATGGAGTTTTCTCAAGCAACCTACCCATCAAATTGAAGTTAGTGATACTAGGAACACATTTAATACATGCATTTATAACATTTAACAACATTCAAGCAACCAAATCACCAAATCAAACACACCAAAGTTTATATTCAAGCTAGTTACTTCAAATAACGAAATCGAGCATATAAATCATATAATCATGTTAGACTTGAGCCATAGACACTAATTAACAACTTTATAACTTAAAAACATCAAGAACACAAAATCTAGTGATTTTAGAAAGTTACCCAAATGCAATGAAATCGGTATGGAATCAAAGAGGAAGTTGCAAGGATTCCAAATATGTAATTTGTTTGGATTGAAGCTTGATTGATTGAAAATAGATGATGATTCCTTGTTTGAAGATTTGAGAGAAATTTGGAAAGTATTTAATGAAAATGGAAATGAAATTAAAAAGTAAATGGGGAGGTGGGTTGACTAGTCAAAAAGCTAGTCACCTCTTTGATACTTTGGCGATTTTAGTCCCTCGAGTTCGGTTGCGGGTGCGTGAATTACCTAAACGAGATATTTTTAAAACGAGTATTAACGAGGGATGTTATAATCATATAACGGACTTTAAATAATTAAACGAAAAAGTAAACGGAAAAAGGCGGGATGTTACACGGTGTGGAGGTAATCCCGGTAATTCTTTTGGAAATACATCGGGAAACTCTTTTGCGACGGGAACATCATTGATGTTCTTTTCTTCAGTTTGTACTTTCTCGACATGTGTTAGAACAGCATAGCAACCTTTTCTTATTAGTTTTTGCGCCTTCAAATTACTAATAAGATTTAGCTTCGCGTTGCTCTTTTCTCCGTACACCATTAAGGGTTTTCCTTTTTCTCGTATGATGTGAATAGCATTTTTGTAACAAACGATCTCTGCTTTCACCTCTTTCAACCAGTCCATGCCGATTATCACATCAAAACTCCCTAACTCTACTGGTATCAAATCAATCTTAAACATTTCGCTAACCAGTTTAATTTCTCGATTCCGACATATATTATCTGCTGAAATTAATTTACCGTTTGCTAATTCAAGTAAAAATTTATTATCCAAAGGCGTCAATGGACAACTTAATTTGGCACAAAAATCTCTACTCATATAGCTCCTATCCGCACCCGAATCAAATAAAACATAAGAAGATTTATTGTCAATGAGAAACGTACCCGTAACAAGCTCCGGGTCTTCCTGCGCTTCTGCCGTATTAATATTGAAAACTCTTCCACAACTTTGCCCATTATTTTTCTCTGGGTTCGGGCAATTACTCCTAATGTGGCACGGTTTTCCACATCCATAACAAACAAAGGCGGCATTACTTGTTCTGACATTATTTGTTCTTTTATTTCTGTTATTCATTGGGCCGTAGACCTCACACTTTCTCGCACCATGGCCAGTTCTTTTACACTTGGTGCAAAATGTCGTGCAGAACTCATTCGGGTGGTACTCTTCACACCTTTGGCATGGCTTTTTCTGATTATTATTGTTATAGGAATTGTTATTGTTGCGGTTATTATTGATGTTGGGATGATTGTTGTGGTGGTTATTGTTGTTAGGATGGTTGTTGTAGTTGTTGTTGGAACGATTTTTGTTGCGTTTGTTGTTGCGATAATTGGTGCGATTGAAGTTGTGATTGTTGTGTTGATTGTTAAAATTGTGACTCTTGTCACTGATTTCTTCCCACTTTCTTTTGATTTGTTTTGTGTTGGCTTCTTCGGCCGTCTGCTATTTAACTCTTTCCTCAATCTGATTTATGAGTTTATGAGCCATTCGACTCGCCTTTTATATGGAAGCGGGCTCGTGTGAACTTATATCTTCTTGGATCCTTTCTGGTAACCCTTTTACAAATGCGTCGATTTTCTCCTCTTCATCTTCGAACGCTCTAGGGCATAATAAGCACAACTCCGTAAATCGTTGTTCGTACTTGGTAATATCGAATCCTTGCGTTCGTAATCCCTTAAGCTCTACTTTTAGCTTGTTGACCTCGCTTCTGGGATGATACTACTCAGTCATCAGATGTTTGAATGCTGACCACGGTAGTGCGTACGCAGCATCTTGTCCCACTTGTTCTAGATAGGTATTCCACCATGTTAATGCAGTACCTGTGAAGGTATGCGTAGCGTACTTTACTTTGTCTTCTTCAGTACACTTACTTATGGCAAACACCGATTCAACCTTTTCGGTCCACCGTTTCAATCCGATTGGACCCTCAGTTCCATCGAATTCCAGAGGTTTACAGGCAATGAATTCTTTGTAGGAGCATCCTACACGATTTCTTGTGGCGTTATTTGCATTGCTAGATTCTGAGTTATTGTTGTTGTTTTGCATTGCAGCCTGTACTGTGTCTATGTTTGCTGCAAGGAAAACACGGAAGTCTTCCTCGCTCATGTTCAAATTCTGACGAGTCGTCGGTGCCATTTCCTTCAAAAATAGCCCAAAAGAATTAAGTTAATCATATAGAATATTAAGAGTAGTCAATAGTATTTCGTAGCATAATATGAACTCATTTATAAAAGCTTTTTCTTCATATTAGCGTTTTATAGTTTTAATTCGGGTAGTACCTACCTGTTAAGTTCATACTTAGTAGCTAATATACCATTCAACTACTACAATTCTATATGAAAAACTGATTATAATAATATTTCGCGTTCAAACTTTTATACAAAAACTTACAAGCTTACAATACCGCTATTATACATAAAGCATGAAATATAGCACACAATCACTTTGATACAAAATAGTTGTGACAACATTCCTAGTTAATACGCAAGTCGTTCATCAAATGCAATAAAAACACGTAATTCATAAGTCCAGAAACAAGTCATGCATTCTGGTTTTACTAAGACTACTTCCCATCCTTGGTCTTGTGGAACATAACCATTGTGGCCGTTGACAAGACAGCATGTTGTAACGTCGTCAAAGGGACGAGGGTTTCGTAATGCCCAACAGCCCCGTAATAATCAAAAAACCTTGTTTCTCACCCCAACTACTAAATCCGTCACTTGTGGGAAGATTTTATTTAAAAGTTGCAATTCGATGTTCTTTTTCTCACTTTGGTGAGAAGCGAACATCACTAACCCGTAAGCATAACATGCTTCTTTATTTTGCATGTTAGAAGCTCTTTCTAACTCACGAAGTCCTACGTTAGGATATGTTGAGTAAAAATAGGTTCTTAACCCGTAGCGTAAAATTGCATTTGGGTTCCCCATATTTAACGCTTTAAAGAAAACACGGCGTAACTTACGGTGTCCCCAATGTGATATACCCCATCTTTCAAATGAAAGCCTTTTATAAACTAAGGCATGCCTGGAACGTTCTTCAAATGGTCTACAAACTAATTTTGCCGTAAATAATTGTGCCGACGAATTCTGACCGACTTTAGACAAGATTTCATCAATCATGTCCCCGGATGGGTCTTCTAAAATTTTTGGTTGTCTATCCCTAACATCCATTTTTTGTTTTTATAGTGTAAAAATAGACGAGAGTTAGATTCGTAAAAGATAATTATCAAATAATACAAGCAATTTTCACATACAACAAGAAAAATACAAGCATACTTATTTTACATATTTTACATCTCCTGATTACAACTCTTTATTCCGACTCACTAGTTTCTTCTTCTTCGGACCTGTTTCATTTTGCTAATTTTCTAGGGATATATGATGTTCCTCTAATACGATCCGTTGTCTTCACAAATGGTTTAGAAAAACCTGGTGGCTTAGAGGTTCCCGGGTTATTGTTACAACTTAAGAAATACGGGTGTTGACGATACATATAAAGTTCATCGGGGTTGGAATCAGGTTTCTCTATTTTGATGCCCTTTCCCTTATTATTTTCTTTTGCTTTTTCAAATTGGGTCAAGGTAATTTCTATAACATTATCGAAATCCTCATCGGGATCTGATTCATCAGAAAATTGGTAATCTTCCCAATATTTTGCTTCCTCGGCGGAAACACCATTGACCATTATTAACTTTGGTCCATTGGTTGAGGATTTTCTTTTATTTATTTGTTTTTCTGTGGTTCCTAATATTTCCTCCTCCGGAACCTCTTCTTCCGGTTCCTCTTCTTCCGGTTCCTCCTCTTCCGGCTCCTCTTCTTCCGGTTCCTCTTCAGAAATTTGTGAATCTTCCCAAAATATATTCGGCTCTTCATTATTATTAGGTGAGTTGATGGGATTTGTACTAGCGGTAGACATCTATCACGCAATATCAAACACGTTAAGAGATTAATATATCACATAATATTTACATGTTAATAATATATAGTTTCCAACAAAAAGTGTTAAGCAATCATTTTTTTAAAGAAAACACGGTCGAAGTCCAGACTCACTAATGCATCCTAACAAACTCGGTTAGACACACACTAATGCAATTTCTGGTTCTCTAAGACCAACGCTCGGATACCAACTAAAATGTCCCATTCATATAGATTATAAACGTTCCATATTAAATGATTTTATCGCGAGGTTTTGACCTCTATATGAGACGTTTTTCAAAGACTGCATTCATTTTTAAAACAACCATAACTTCTATTTTATCGATAAAGGTTTAAAAAAAACATTACGTAGATTATCAAATAATGATAATCTAAAATATACCGTTTACACACGACCATTACATAATGGTTTACAATAAAAATATATTTCATCGAAATAAGTTTCTTGAATGCAGTTTTTACACAATATCATATAAGCATGGACTCCAAATCCTGTCCTTATTTTAGTATGCAACAGCGGAAGCTCTTAATAATCACCTGAGAATAAACATGCTTAAAACGTCAACAAAAATGTTGGTTAGTTATAGGTTTAACCTATATATTATCAAATCATAGTAATAGACCACAAGATTTCATTTTTATAACACATCTCATATCAGGCATTTCGCAAACTGCATAGAGACAAAAATCATTCAAATGGTGAACACCTGGTAACCAATATTAACAAGATGCATATAGAATATCCCCATCATTCCGGGACACCCATCGGACATGATAAACTCGAAGTACTAAAGCATTCCAAATTTCAGAATGGGGGTTGTTAGTTCCCGTAGATCTACTTTTAGGATTCGCGTCAATTAGGGGCCAGTTCCTTAATTCTTAGGCTACCAAGCTAAAAGGGGCGTATTCGGTTTAATAATTCAACCATAGAATGTAGTTTCGATTACTTGTGTCTATTTCGTAAAACATTTATAAAACTGCATGTATTCTCATCCCAAAAATATTAGATTTTATAAGTGGGACTATAACTCACTTTCATAGATTTTTACTTTGCCGAAAATAAGACTTGGCCACTGGTCGATTCAAGAACCTATAACAAATATGTACATATATATCAAAGTATGTTCAAAATATATTTACAACATTTTTTATTACGTTTTAATGATTTGAGTTTGTTAAGTCAGCAGTCCTCGTTAGTAACCTACAACTAGTTGTCCACAGTTAGATGTACAGAAATAAAGCAATATATATTATCTCGAATCAATCCACGACCCGGTGTCTACAAGTCTCAGACTCGATCACAACTCAAAGTATATATATTATTTTGGAATCAACCTTAACCCTGTATACTAACTCAAACATTACTGCATATAGAGTGTCTATGGTTGTTCCAAAATATATATATATATATATATATATATATATATATATATATATATATATATATATATATATATATATATATATATATATATATATATATATGGGTCGATATGATATGTCAAAAAATTGTATACGTGTCTATGGTATCCCAAGATTTCATAATATGTATAATACAATATAAATTAGTTAGGATGTGTTTAGTCTAGATTTGTTACAATATTTTTGTAGCTAAAACTAGCAAATTTATCCAATTTTGTTTTACCCGTCATTTCTTCGTTTCAAATCCGTTTTGAGTGATTCAAGTTGCTATGGTTTCATATTGAACTTAAGTTTATGAATCTAAACAGAAAAAGTATAAGTTTATAGTCGGAAATACAGGTTACAAGTCAATATTATAAGAGGTAGTCATTTCAGTCGAAAGAACGACGTCTTAATGACCATTTTGAAAAACATACTTCCACTTTGAGTTTAACCATGATTTTTGGATATAGTTTCATGTTCATAAGAAAAATAATTTTCCCAGAAGAACAACTTTTAAATCAAAGTTTATCATAGTTTTTAATTAACTAACCCAAAACAGCCCGCGGTGTTACTACGACGGCGTATGTCCGGTTTTACGGTGTTTTTCGTGTTTCCGGGTTTTAAATTATTAAGTTAGCGTATCATATAGATATTGAATATGTGTTTAGTTGATTTTAAAATTCAAGTTAGAAGGATTAACTTTGTTTGCAAACAAGTTTAGAATTAACTAAACTATGTTCTAGTGATTACATGTTCAAATCTTCGAATAAGATAGTTATATATATATGAATCGAATGATGTTATGAACATCATTACTACCTTATGTTTAGTAGGTAAACCTACTGGAAGTGACAAGAAATGATGTAGCTTCAAAGGATCCTTGGATGGCTTGAAAGTTCTTGAAGTAGAATCATGACATGAAAACAAGTTCAAGTAAGATTTTTACTCGAATTAAGATAGTTTATAGTTATAGAAATCGAATCAAAGTTTGAATAGGAATATTACCTTGAATTAGGATGATAACCTACTATAAATAACAGAGAGTTCTTGATCTTAGAAGATTACTTGGAATGGATTAGAAAGCTTGGAAGTAAACTTGCAAACTTGAAAGTATTCTTGATTTTATGAAACTAGAACTTATAGAATTTATGAAGAACACTTAGAACTTGAAGATAGAACTTGAGAGAGATTAATTAGATGAAGAAAATTGAAGAATGAAAGTGTTTGTAGGTGTTTTTGGTCGTTGGTATATGGATTAGATATAAAGGATGTGTAAGTTTGTTTTTTTGTAAATAATTCATGAATGATTTATCATACTTTTGTAATTTTGTGTAATCATTCATGCTAATTGCCAAATGATGGTTCCCACATGTTTAGGTGACTCATTAAGGCTGCTAAGGAGCTGATGATTGAGTGTATATACCAATAGTATATACATCTTAGAAGCTGTGTATTGTACGAGTACGAATACGGGTGCATACGAGTAGAATTGTTGATGAAAATGAATGAGGATGTAATTGTAAGCATTTTTGTTAAGTAGAAGTACTTTGATATATGTAATGAAGTCTTCCAAAAGTGTATTAATACATCTTAATACACTATATGTATATACATTTAACTGAGTCGTTAAGTCATCGTTAGTCGTTATATGTAAGTGTTGTTTCGGAACCTTTAAGTTAACGATCTTGTTAAATGTAATTGATCCATTGTTATTACACTTAAATGAGATGTTAAATTGTTATGTTAACATGTTAACATGGTGTATTAATATATCTTAATATCATATATATATATATATATATATATATATATATATATATATATATATATATATATATATATATATATATATATATGTGTAAAATACTATTACAACGATAATCGTTACATATATGTATTGTTTCGAAATCCTTAAGTTAGTAGTCTCATCTTACTCGTGTAGTTCATTGTTAATACGCTTAATGATATATGTAATTATCATTTTATGATGTTAAACATAGTGTATTAATATCTTAATATGATACATATGTATTTAGTAAGACGTTGTTATAACGATAATCATTATATTTATCGTTTCGAGTTTTCTTAATTTAATAGTCTCATTTTTTGTATATAACTCATTGTTAATATACCTAGTGAGATACTTTCTTACCATAATATCATGTTCACTATATATATATATATATATATATATATATATATATATATATATATATATATATATATATATATATATATATATCCATATATATATATATCATCATATAATTTTTACAAGTTTTAACGTTCGTGAATCACCGGTCAACTTGGGTGGTCAATTGTCTACATGAAACTCATTTCAAATAATCAAGTCTTAACAAGTTTGATTGCTTAACATGTTGGAAACATTTAATCATGCAAATATAGTTTTCATTTAATATATAATCATGGAAAAGTACGGGTCACTACAGATATTGCATGCCATGAAAAGTCCATTCGTGTAAAGACCCCAAGTGGGGGAGAGCTAATTATTCATGGCGAGAAATGGAGAAGACTTGTGCCATTATGCACTTATGCACGGGCACGTCGTCTCCTTAGTAGTGGTGTCATGGCTTTTCTTGCCCATGTAGTTGATACTCGTGAAGAGCCACCATCCATTCGTGAAATTCCGATGGTTAATGAATTCAAAGACGTTTTTCAGATGAATTACCGGGTGTTCCGGTGGAAAGACAAGTTGAATTTCGCATTGAGTTGGTTCCGGGGGCTACTCCCATTGCTAAAACTCCTTACTTTTAGCACCAACGGAAATGCAAGAGTTGTTGAATCAAACCCAAGAGTTGCTTGAGAAGGGTTTTATCTGACCGAGCGCTTCACCATGGGGCGCTCTGGTTTTGTTCGTGAAGAAGAGGGATGGTAGTATGCGAATGTGTATCGATTATTGCGAGTTAAACAAGGTGACGATCAAGAATCATTATCCATTGCCTCGGATTGACGATTTATTTGACCAACTCCAAGGTGCGACGTATTTTTCTAAGATTGACTTACGGTCCGGCTATCACCAAATGAGGGTCCGTGAGGAAGATATTGAGAAAACGGCCTTTCGAACGCGTTACGGGCATTTCGAATTTGTAGTTATACCTTTCGGTCTTATGAATGCACCGGCAGCATTCATGGATCTTATGAACCGAGTGTGCCAACCTATGTTGGATAAGTTGGTAATTGTGTTCATTGACGACATACTTGTTTATTCGAAAAGTATGAATGAACATGAATGTCATTTGCGTGAAGTATTGAAGACGTTTCAGAAGGAGAAGTTGTATGCTAAATTCTCAAAGTGCGAATTTTGGTTAAGGGAAGCGCAATTCCTTGGCCACATTGTGAATAAGGAAGGCATTCAAGTATATCCGGGGAAGATAGAGACAGTGAAGAGTTAGGGATAATCGACTACACCTACGGAAATTCGAATTTTTTTCGGATTGGTCGGTTATTATCGTCGGTTAATCCAAGATTTTTCTAAAAAATTGCTTCTCCGTTAACGAAGTTGACAAGGAAGAACGCGAGATTTAATTGGAAAAATGAGCAAGAAATTGCTTTTCAATTGTTAAAAGAGAAGTTGTGTCAGGCTCTGGTTTTGGTGTTCCCGGAGGGTGTAGAAGATATGACGGTTTATTGTGATGCCTCATTAAATGGGCTCGGGTGTGTTCTAATGCAACGGGTAAAGTCATCGCTTACGCCTCTCGACAATTACAGGAACACGAAAGGAGATACCCGACTCATGATCTTGAATTGGAGGCGGTGGTTCATGCGTTGAAAATCTGGCGCCACTACTTGTATGGTGTCAAGTGTACGATTTATTCGGATCATAAGAGTTTGAAACATCTCTTTAACCAATGAGTTTTGAATTATCATCAACGAAGGTGGATGGATGTGGTAAAGGATTATGATTGTGAGATACTTTACCATCCGGGTAATGCGAATGTGGTCGCGGATGCGTTGAGTCGAAAGAGTCAACATCCGGCAATACGAGTAGGATCGTTATGCATGATTATTACTAACGATTTTCTTGTGAAGCTCGGTGAGATTCAAATTGAATCTTTTGTTTACAACAAACATGAGGAACGAATCATGGGACAAACTGAGTCTATTACCTTAGGCCCGCATGGTTTGTTGTCATTTCAAGGAAGAGTGTGGGTGCCTAGAATGGGAGATTACCGACAAGTGCTACTTGATGAAGCACATAAGTCAAAGTATTCCATTCATCCGGGTGCGACAAAGATGTATCTTGATTTGAAGAAAGAGTATTGGTGGCCCGGCATGAAACGTGATGTTGTTAAGTATGTCGAACAATGCTCCACGTGTTTTCAAGTTAAGGCCGAACACCAAAAGCCATATGGTATGTTACAACCGTTAGAAATCCCGAAATGGAAATGGGAAAACATTACCATGGATTTCATTACAAAGTTACCAAAGACGGCGAGAACTCAATTTGATACGATTTGGGTGATAGTTGATCGGTTGACGAAAAGTGCTTTATTTCTTCCCATTCGGGAAAGGATATCGTCGGAGACTTTATCTAAGTTGTTTATCAAGGAGATGATATCAAGGCATGGGGTTCCTATATCTATTGTTTCGGATCGAGATACTCGTTTCACGTCTCGGTTTTGGATTAAGTTTCACGAAGATATAGGTACTCAATTGAAGATGAGCATGGCATACCATCCTCAAATGGACGGTCAAACACAGCGTACGAATCAAACGTTGGAGGATATATTACGGGCGTGTGTTATTGATTTATGTGGTAGTTGGGATGAGCACTTACCTTTGGTGGAATTCTCGTACAACAATAGCTATCATGCTAGTATTGGAATGCCATCGTATGAGATGCTTTATGGGTGAAGGTGTCGAACTCCAATTTGTTGGGGTGAAGTGGGGCATAGAGAAATCGGGAGTACCGATTTGGTTTTAGAGACGAATAGTAAGATAGAGATGATTCGAGCTCGATTGAAAGCGGTGTAAGATAGAAAAAAATTATATGCCGATAAGCGTAGGCGACCGATTGAATTCCAAGAAGGTGACATGGTGATGTTTAAGGTTTCGCCGTGGAAGGGTGTTATTCGGTTTCGAAAACGGGGAAAGTTAGCTCCTCAGTTTATTGGACCTTTTTAAATTTTGGCTCGTGCTGGCGAAGTTGCTTATAGACTAGAGTTGCCCGAAGAGCTTGCGGGGATTCATAACACATTCCATGTTTCCCACCTTCGTAAGTGTCATGCGGATGACTCGACGTGGGTGCCGTTAGATGAGATTTCGTTGAATAACAAGTTAGAGTATCTGGAGGAACCGATTGCCATTCTTGATGAAAAGGTTAAAATGTTGCGTAACAAGGAGGTGAGGACTTATAAAGTCCAATGGCGTCATCGAAAGGGTTTCGAGTTCACGTGGGAATCTGAAGAGTTTGTTCTGGTGTATCTTCCTGCTTGTCATGCGACTTGGATTGCGAGGACGCAATCCGAGTTAAGTGGGGAGAGTTGTAAGACCCAAGTTCGAAATGTGCACCTTGTAAATAAAAGAAAAGCTGATGGCTTCTGTTTCAGCATGGGGCCGCGGTGTGACGCCCCGTACAAAATTAACATGTACGGATCATCAACAACAGGATCATTACAAGGTCAAACACTATATGCTGTTTTAAAATAAGTTTGCATTCATAAGAAAGGGTGACGTCATAACCAACATCAAAAGTTTTACAAATGATAGTAGGCTTCTACAAATAGAAGCAATTAACATAAGTACGAGACCCAATGGTCATTACAAATTCATTGTTTCAAAAGTAACATAGTTGTGAATGCAAGGTAAACGTTTCATGCAGAGACATCTCTAACAAAAGCAGCGGGAGTCTACACAGCAAGACTACTACAGCGGAAGCATCAAACCTCTAAGCACCTGAGAAAACATGCTTAAAAATGTCAACACGAATGTTGGTGAGCTATAGTTTAAATGTAAC
This sequence comes from Rutidosis leptorrhynchoides, assembly GCF_046630445.1. NCBI lineage: Eukaryota > Viridiplantae > Streptophyta > Magnoliopsida > Asterales > Asteraceae > Rutidosis > Rutidosis leptorrhynchoides. The sequence goes on along the minus strand of NC_092335.1, from coordinate 379,069,919 downwards.
TGTAATGTAAGGTAGGCCATGAGATTTCAGTATTTCAAAACAGTATGGAAAGTATATGCTTAACCGTGGGCACTTGGTAACTAACTTAACGTAATATCACCCCCTATAAGTACACTTGGCGAGTGCGTAAGTTTACGAAGTATTAAACACCCGTTAAATTCTAGCGCGACTAGCCCGAGTGGGGATGTCAAACCCTATGGATCCATATCTAAGATCCGCGTTCACCGGTTCAAAAACCAATGACTAAACGTTACCGAGCTAAGGGGAAAGTTTATGCCGTTGTATAACCCACACATATATAAAGTTTAAGTACTCAAGCCTAGTATGTAAAATGTAAAAAGCGCATGTATTCTCAGTTCCCAAAATAGTTAAAGTAAAAAGGGATGCTATAACTCACAGTGAAAAGTAGTAAAGTCGGTACGAGATAAGTAAGCAACTAGTTGGTCCGAAAGGTCCTCAACCTAAGTCAAAAGTTACTAAGTAAGTAAATCGTTCCCAAAGGTTTAAAAGTATGTAAATTAGGTCTTAAGTATCATCATCATTCAACAACATAAGTAAAAAGTAAAGTAAGTTTTCAATCAAGAATAGAGATCGAAACAAAGGCTGAATTCGTTCAGCTGCTACGACCATTATACAAACTGAAATGAGGTGAGACCAGTGGCCATGGCTCCGTAAACGAGTCCTTTAACCACTGACCAATTTTCAGAACCAAACTCGTCTTCGTTTGACCGGGGCAACGGTTTAAGTGCGAGTAGGTCAGAAATTTCAGCACAACGTTAAAAGGGCGTAGTGACTTTCGGAAGGCTAGAAATCCTAAACCGTAAATCGGATTAAGATGAGGCCTAAACGGAAAATCATCTACTCGAACCGAACTAACTGGAAATCAAATTTCCAGTAGCCTAGGGAGTTTGATCAGACCCAGAAAACAGTAAGTAAAGTGCTCCGGTGGGGTTCTTGGTGCTTGATGTTCATCACGGTTCTCATCCTTGATGCTTGTAGCTTCAAGTGTACAACTCGTTGATGTCACCTTAACCAAGTTTTGACCATAATAACACTAGTGTATGTCTAAGATAAATAGCACAACTCATTTAAGAGTTGTATGAAGGTTGATGAACCAAAGTTACATCAAGATCTTAGATCCACACATACATGAGTTCTAATAGTAATATTAAGCTATAAACTTGAATGTAAACTAAATAAACAAGATCTTAAGTTCTAGAACTTAGATCTTAGTTAGATCTTGAAGATCCTAAACTAAAAAGTCTAGATCTAGTATTCTTAAGTTAAACCCTAAGTTATAGAACTTGGATCTTCACTTTAATAAAACCATAAGTTATGAAACTTAGATTTTAATCTTGTAGAATGTATATAAGCTTATAAGCTTTTGTTTTAGACAAAATTGGAAGACCATAAGCTATAGAAACTTAGATCCAACATAAGTGTATAAAGTTATAACTAGAAAGTTTAACTTCCATGTTCTTGATCTTACAAAGTTTAAACTTTAGTTTCAAGAAAAATGAGATCAAGTTTAACTAGTAATACTTGACCAATATTATACAATCACGAAATAAATAAATAAAATGAAGAAATAAACTAAAGTTACAAGTAATAAGTTCATGTTTGTTTCATACTTAAGGAGATTCAAGTCAAGGCTTGGATCTTAAGACAATAAACCTTAAGTTTCCAAAACATGAACACAAGTAAGATCCTAAAGCTTATGAACTTTAGATCTTTATAATATTTCAAGTGTAGAACAATAAGCTAACAAGCTTAGATCCTTGTTCTTGATTCCTCATCAAACAAAGGATGGAAGAAGCAAGATTACATGAAGATACAAACTATAAAGCTTGATCTTTAACAACAAACAACAAACAAGTATGATGATGATGATGAACTTGGCGGTTTTAAAGGGAGAAAGAAGAAAGAAAAATAAAGTTTTTTACTTACAATTTAGAGAGAAAAGTTGAGAGTGAAAGTGGTGTAAGTAAGATGTGTGTGAAATGAAGTTCAAACTAGCATATAAGTAACAAAAAAAAATGGAACTCACTCCCCTAGCACCAAAGCCGACGGTTTTGGCTTCCAAATGGGGAAGTCAAAGTTGTTCTTTCATGTGTGAGAAGGTGGTGCATGCTAGAAAGAGGTATAAAGCCAAATACATGAGAAAGATGGTCATGCATGCTTGAAACATCTTTGTCTCCAACACTTAACTAATTAATCTTTGTTTATCCTTAATGAATCACTAGCATAAAAATGGGCTCACTAATTAGTACATTAAGTGGTGTAGGGTGGGCCTTGATGGTCCAAGTCCAATAACATAAGCTCATGTATAAGTATGCAACAAATTAGTAAAAGCCCAAGTAATTAACTATTTACATTAGTTAATTAGGAATAATTAATAATAATTAATTATGAACGTAAATAATATATTCGAAATATTATTCGTGAGAAGCACGTGTCGAAAAGACGAGTCGGGACATGGAAAGTCAATTACGGTGACAAGGAAAATGTATAAGAATACATTTATTAACACGCAAGTATTAATAATAAATATTAATAATATATTTGGAAAATTCAGGGTCGTTACATTACCAACCTGTTAAAGAAAATTTCGTCCCGAAATTTTAAGCTGAGGTAGATGGAGGAGTTGGGAAAAGGTGAGAATACTTCTACATCATTTGATCCTCTCGTTCCCAGGTAAACTCGGGTCCTCGTTTGGCATTCCATCGGACTCGGACGATCGGAATCTTGTTGCGTTTCAAAGTTTTGACCTCACGGTCCATAATTTCTACAGGTTCTTCCACGAAGTGGAGTTTGTCATCAATCGTAAGTTCCTCCAGTGGTATGACAAGTTCCGGTTCAGCAAGACACTTCTTCAAATTCGATACGTGGAAGGTAAGATGAACTGAGCTCAATTGAGTCGGAAGATCTAAACGGTAAGCAACGGGTCCAACACGCTCCAAGATTTCGAAATGACCAATGTATCGCGAGTTGAGCTTCCCACGTTTTCCAAAACGAATCACACCTTTCCATGGTGCGACCTTCAACATTACACGGTCACCCACATTGAATTCGAAGTCTTTACATTTAAGGTCAGCATAACTCTTTTGGCGATCACGGGCCGTCTTGAGTCTCGCTTGAATTTGGACAATCTTCTCGATTGTTTCATGGATGAGTTCGGGTTCGATGATTTGCTTTTCACCTACTTCGGCCCAACAAATAGGAGAACGGCATTTGCGGCCATACAATGCTTCGAAAGGTGCGGCATTAATACTCGAATGATAACTGTTGTTGTAAGAGAATTCGGCTAGTGGGAAATGCCTTTCTCAAGCCTTTCGGAAATCAATGACACAAGCACGCAACATGTCCTCCAAAGTCTGAATCGTGCGATCGCTTTGTCCGTCGGTCTGCGGGTGATACGCAGTACTCATGTCGAGACGGGTTCCCAAGACTTCTTGCAAAGAATACCAAAATCTAGAAGCAAAACGGGCATCTCGGTCTGAAATAATCGATAAGGGCACACCATGACGAGATACAATTTCCTTTATGTATAGTTGAGCGAGTTTCTCCATCGTATCCATTTCCTTCATGGCTAAGAAGTGTGCAGATTTGGTAAGACGGTCAATAATAACCCAGATAGTATCGTATCCACCCACCGTCTTTGGTAGTTTCGTGATGAAGTCCATCGTTCTCCTTTCCCACTTCCATTGCGGGATTTTTGGTTGCTGGAGTAACCCAGATGGCCTTTGATGTTCGGCCTTAACCTTCGAGCAAGTCAAACACTTCCCAACATAAGTTGCAACATCCTTCTTAAGATTTGGCCACCAATACTGTTCCTTGAGATCGTGGTACATTTTACCAGCTCCTGGATGAATCGAATATCTCGATTTGTGGGCTTCATCTAGAATAAGGCTCCGTAGATCTACATAACTAGCTACCCAAATTCTTCCGACGAAGTATCGGAGTCCAGTCTCCTTAACCTCTAATCGAGAGACGAGAATATTCAAGTGTTCATGAGAAATATTTTCCTCTTTGAGAGCCTCATCTTGGGCTACTCGGATCTGGCTATTGATATTCGAATGTATGGTGATGTTCAAGGCCCGAACACGAAGAGGTGCTGAAACGACCCGTCCATATTACTATAAATGCAATACGTTATTCATTGGTCCCATAGCGAGGTATTTGACCTCTATATGATACGTTTTAGAAAATATTGCATTCGTTTCATAAAAAGCACACCATTATTATACATAATGCATGTTTTAAACAAGTGGGCAATTATTTAAGGAATAATCCCCATAATACTTCGATTTTCAAACACTACACACGCGACATAACAGTCGAATATAATACATGACAAAGGTTTTATTAAATGCAATACTTCATTTAAATAAAAGCATGAGACTCCATGCACAGCTTGCTCAGATAATGCAACAGCGGAAGACTTTCTTAAGGACCTGAGAATAAACATGCTTAAACAGTCAACACAAAGGTTGGTGAGATATATAGGTTTAAAGCTATCATCTATATAAATATAGACCACAAGATTTTATAGTTATAAATATATGTACACTCGCAAGTGTATAAAAGTATTCTATAAGTTGTTGAGCGCTTCGGTAACCATACTTAACCATTAATGTAGCATATTCCCTTTATTATGAAATCTCCCTACACTATACCAAGTGTAGTAAAAACGAAGTACTATGCAACCATTTACGATACTAGAGCGACTAGCCCGGTTGGGGTTGTCAAACTCGATAGATCTATCAATAGGATTCGCGCTTACATGTTCTTACAACATGTAATTATTAGTTACCAAGCTATTAGGGAAGATATGCAAAGTGGTACAACTCAACGTAGAATATATTTTAAGTACTTGTGTCCATGGCATAAAACATAAACTGCATGTATTCTCATCCCAAAATATTTTAAGAGTTTAAAAATGGGACTATATACTCACGGTAGTAAAAGTATATTAATAATAAGTTTTCAACTTATTTAAAATATGGCCGTCGTCCTTGGATTCACGAACCTGTAACAAATATATATGTATATCAAAATGTAATACAACTATTATTCATTTCATATCTTCAATCACATGTGATTGATTAAGTTTATATTTTCAATCACGTGTGATTTTTTAAGTTTATATTTTCAATCACGTGTGATTGTTTAAGTTTATATTTTCAATCACGTGTGATTGTTTAAGTTTAAGTTGTCAAGTTAGCAGTCCAACGTTAGTAGTCCACAATTAATAGTCCACAGTTAGTAGTCCACAGTTAGTAGTCCACAATTAGTAGTACATAGTATACACGTGTTGTATAAGACTCAATCATGACCCACAATACCGCTATTGTAGTTACACGTATTGTGTATGTGGTGTCTTTTGATTTATCCGACGTATTGTGTAACCATGACATGTTAGAATACATGTATAATACAAGAAAAGTTAGCTAGGATATGGTTAGTATAGATTTTAATGAATTAATCCGGTAATCAAATTATCCATTTCTAACCAATATTGTTTTGCCCATAATTTCTTCGTTATAAATCCGTTTTGAGTGAATCAAATTGCTATGGTTTTATAACAAACTATAATTTGTGAAACTAAACTGAAAAAGTGGTGGTTTATAGTTAGAGTTACAAGTTATAATCCATATTTGAAAGAGGTAGTCATTTCCGCCAAAAGAACGACATCTTGAACACCATTTTGAAAAACATACTTCAATTTTGAGTTTAACCATTATTTTTGGATATAGTGTCATGTTCATATGAATTATCATTTTCCCAGAAGAACAACTTTTGAATCAAATATTATGATAGTTTTTAATTATCCAACCTAAAACAGCCCCCGGTTTTACTACGACGGCGTATGTCCGGTTTTATTGTGTTCTTCGTGTTTCCAAGTTTTAACTCATTAAGTTAGTATATCATATAGATATAAAACATGTGTTAATTTGTTTTTAAAAGTCAAGTTAGAAGGATTAACTTTGCTTGCGAACAAGTTTAGAATTAACTAAACTATGTTCTAGTTTATAAACTCTTATATAGATAGCTATAGACATATGAATTGAACAAGAGTTGAAGTAGAGTTTTTACCTCAAGTTTAGAATGTAAAGTTGCTGGAAAGAAGTAGTAGAATAAAACTTGAGAGAGTTCTTGCAAATGTGTGTGAAAATTGGAAGTAAAATTTGCAAAATGAATGTGTAAAAATGAGTTAGAAATGGTGCTTATTTATAGGCTTAAAAATTTGGTTTTTAGTGAAAATATCTAAGATAAGTTAAAATGTATTAAGTCATGGATGACATATTAAATTGATTAGGTCATGGATGACATATTACACAAATAATTGCAGATTTCTATTGGTATATATCAATAGTAAATACTTCTAGAAGCTGTGTATAATATGAGTAAAAATACCGTATGAATGCGAGTAGAATTCTTGAGGAAATTGAACAAAAATATGAGTATAGCTATCCTTTATATGTATTGGTATATTATAAAGTGTATTTAATACTTGTAAGGATGTATTTACACTCGTAATACTTTATATGTAAATACATTTTAACATAAGTTAATTACGTCGTTTAAATAGTAACATATATATTGTTCAAAAACTCTATAAATTAGTAGTATGAAAATATATATATATATATATATATATATATATATATATATATATATATATATATATATATATATATATATATATATATATAATACTTTATTAATATACTTAATGAGATATTTAATTATCATATTTTCAAGTTAAATATATATATGTACACATATATATAATTAATACAAATTATGACATTCGTGAATAGTAGGAATAGAAGGGTAATTGATTATATGAACACAGTTTCAAAATTTTTGAGACTCAACATTACAGACTTTGCTTATCGTGTCAGAAACATTTAGAGATTAAGTTTAAATTTGGTCAGAAATTTCTGGGTCGTCACAGTACCTACCCGTTAAAGAAATTTCGTCCCGAAATTTGATTGGGATGGTCATGGCTGACAATAAGTATGTTTTCATGACACATGTGAGCTAGAAATTAGATTTTTTATTATCAGTGAGTAATATGGATAAAACAATTCATTTATGTGAAGAGTACGAGTGAAGCTTATCATAAAAGAGTGAAATGAATAAATGAGGTTTGTCTTAACTGGTGACCTAGTCACGGTTGATTTCCGAAAACCAAGGAATTTAGAGGAAATCTTCGTACTAAGATTTGGTTCTTCGATAATTAAGGAAATTGGGATCTTCTTTAGTTAAATGCGATAATCTGTTTCGATTTCTCTGTCGGACATTTCACTATAAATCCGCTCCCTTAGTTTCCTTATTTCTAAAACTCATACCTTCTATTCTTTCTCCCCCAATTCATATTTTAAAGTATTCATCAATATGCTCCATCCAGTTCTGATTCTTGATATACTCCTAACTTTCATATCTGTTATTCTTCTTTTTCATCTGCCGCCAGAAGAATATATTTACTTCTACTATACTCTTGGTTTTATAGTGTTTTTAGTCCTCCTGTGTCTTTATATTGCTATATGCATCGATATATAAAGTTTGTAATTTCTGGGTTGTTGTTGGGTTTTAAATCTTCCCTTATATTTCGATGTCTCTGCTTCTGTCTTTCTATAATCATTGACATCCACAGTTAATACTCTCTCCAATTTGCTGTGATTTATACCCCTCTTTATACTTCGAAGCTTCATGATTTTGTCTTCTATTCTCGACCTTAAGTACAGTAAGTAATTGTCCAGAATTCGTGGGTATGGATTTCGAAATGAACATAGTTAATGTTCTAAGAAGGAAATTGTAATGGCACGATCTTGATTTGTCAAATTACCAGAATATCCGGAAAAATAGAATTATCAAGAAGATATGTTCTTAATATGTTTGGAGATTAGGTAGAATGTAAGAGTCATGTAACATGGCACATGATGACGTTATGGTCTGTGAATCATCATGTTTCATTAGAAACTCAGCATGAATTACTGTAATATAATCACGTTGATCAAGTGTCATTATATTATACTAACTCATGCTTCAGTTCCCAACATTACTTCAAAAACGTTCATACTATACACTCAAAGGTTTCAAATGTTTAGAAACTAAAACAGTTTCCTTTATGATGTGATACAGATAACGCGAGGAGATAAATGATTTCAGATAAGAATGGTTATGAAAATATCTTTATAAATATCAAGGATATTTATAATGAAAGATGTGATGATATCTTAGAATATCTAAGATCAGAGGATGATGAAGAATATTGTCCGCAAGGGTTTAGAGTCAGGAGCAAGGTATTCGTTAATGACTTCAGTAGACACTGAATCATTTGGATTCTTTGAAGGAAGGTTTAGTCTTTGTGATTTGTCCATAGCCTCCTTCATTGTTTGCTCAATCCGTTTTCCAGTTCCAAACCTTCTCTTTTCTGAGCTTTGCCAACGCACTATTCTTTATCATCAAACTTTTGGCTGTTAAGGTCGTTTACAGTTTTTGCTGCTTCATCAGCATTTTTTAAAATTTTGAAAACTGATTCGTAGGTTGGGCGCATTTAAGAATTTCAGAATGGAAGATCATAATTCTAAGAGATAATTGTTATATGTATGCATGTAACTGTTGATGTAGAAACGTTACGAGATTCGAAATACTGATTGCTAATTCCTGGTGGTTGGTATGGCAATTATTGTTACAAGATGTGGATGAGTACATGATACAGTTTCAATGAGTATAATGATTTTTCGAAAGGTCAAAGATCAATGAAGTTGTTGGTAAGTTTACTGCTAATTTGGCGAGATATAAAAGGTTCCCTGGTAACAATGATGAAGGGGTAATTGTTATAATAAGGCTTATTCGAATGAAAAATTGAAGTTGATTTGCTGGAGCAGTGACAAAGCTGTCTACTTTGAAAAGGGATTGAAAAGTTATTTTTGGTAATAAATACCAAATGATCTGACACGGATACGTGTTAAACTTCTACTTGGGTTTCGAGAGTTTTCCAGGTGTATGACTGTATGCATAAGTTCTTCTTTTCATAGATAACGTGTGGTTGGATCATCTTCTCGATTGTTTCTTAATTGAGGTGTTTTCAAGACTCATGAAGGGTTTAAACGCAGATTGTAATTGTCAATATACATATGATGTTCTAGAGTTTTGGACGACAAGAATATTTTTCTGTGTTTTATGAATAGAAGTGATGTTCTATCACAGTTTTGAAGTCAAAGTATAGCTTTGAAAACTGTAGGGATCTAAGAGTGATGTCTTCTGTTAAATCTTGACTTAAATTTTGATTTGTCAAAATCAGAATATGTAATCAAATTTGGATGAGAATGATTGTTTTGATTTCTATAAAAGAATGTATATCGTTGTGAAAGTAGTGAGTATAGTTGATGATTTGTTGAATCAGAATCGAAGAATGTAACATATTAATTGTGAATTTATATATCTCTCGGGTATTACCTACCCGTTAAAAGTTTCACAAGTAATATTTTATACAAGTGAACTTTTATTACAGCCTTTATGAAAAAATATATATATATGTATATTTTCTGCAGATGTAACATAGATTTAATGAGTTAATATAATATTAAACTCATTTGATTTTCGGCTGGAACTAGGAATGAATAATCTCTAAAACATTAGAGATTACATAATCTTCGCGGAGTATTTCACTAATGTAGTCAATACTTCATTATTTATTCTTATTGACATTTCTTCGGTGAATGATGTTGATGTTTGTGGAGTTCTTGTGAATTATTAAAGCATGAATGATGTTTTCCAGAAAGTTTCGAGTACATCAAAAATGAAAGTGTAACATCAAACATGTATTTGAATAGTACACTTGGTTTATTATGAAATGAAATTCATCGAATTATAACAGAGATTGTAGTTAACGATGGTTAAGTTGTTAACGACGGATGTACATCATAGCATATTAATATGAATTTAACCGAGTAGTATCTACTCTTTTTCAATTCATACATAATAGCTTAGTACGAAAAGATTTACTTCAAAATTCATATATATATATATATATATATATATATATATATATATATATATATATATATAATTTCTTCAGGGGGAATGAGTTAATACTTCATAACTCGTTGATACAATATACGTGTTGTTGATTTGTGATGATGTTGATGATTATGGAATTGGCGGAGCTTGTAGTGCTACAGGTTTTACCGGTGTTGGTGATAATAATGGTGATGCTGGTGGTACTACCGGTGGTGCTTGTATAACAAGTCTAGCTTGTAAACCACGCACCATTCTTGTCAGGGTTTCTACTCTTCCTTCTATCATTTTGGTCCACTCATCTGATTTATGGTTAAGGCTGGAATAGATAATCTCTAAGACTTTAGAGATTACATAATCGCCACAGAATGTTTCTCCAATGAAGTTATGAATCAATACTTCATCGGTTATTGTTGTTGGTACTCCTTAGTATCTACGGTGCGTATGACGTTGATGCTCGAGGTATAGATTGTGACGTTGAGGTGTGGGATGTGAATGTTGTTGTTGATGGTGGTAATGGTACTGTTGATGTTACTAATGGTGGTACTGTTGATGCCGGTGATGCTGCTGGTGCTTGTAACCTTTGCACCATATTTTCCAAAGCCACTACCCGAGTGCGAAGCTCATTGACTTCTTCTATTAAAAGTCAAGTTATGTAATGACCCTATATTTTCCAATGTTTTATTATTAATAATTTATTATTAATGCTTGTGTTTTAATAAACGTGTTCTTATACGTGTTACTTGTTACCGTATTTAACTTTTCATGGCTCGACTTGTCTTTGTGACACACGTACTTTACACGAATAATATTTTTGAATATTATTTACATTCATGCTTAATTAATATTAATAATTTTTAATTAACTAGTGTAAGTAGTTAATTACTTGGGCTTAATTATTTAATTTGTTACATACTTGGACTTGGGCTTTTATTATTTGAACATGGACTTGGAAGCCCACCCTACTTCTCTTAATGGATTAATTAGGAGTCCAACATTATGCTAATGACTTGTTAAGGACTTAACTTAGATTAATTAGTGATGGAATCTAGTTACATGCACACTTACACCACTTTCCCATACCAATTTGCTTTATTACCATTCTAAGCTATCACCTCCTCCCCATGCTTGAAAGTTGGCTTTTGACCCTTCATTTTTTGCTTGAAAAACCGTCCACTATATGCTCATGGGAGGGAGTTTTTTTTTTCAATTTTTGATACTTATATGCTAGCTTGTAACTTCATTTTTACACACACATAATACTTACAACTTCTTTTCTCTCTTTTTCTCTCAAACTTTGTAAGTAATAAACTTATTTTCTTTCTTTTCTTTCTTTTAAATTCAAGTTCCATCATCATCATCATCATCATTTACTAGTTACTTGTTGTTTATTGTTATTAAAGATCAAGTTCTCTAACTTGTATCTTCATGAATCATGCTTTCTTCCATCTTTTAGTTGATGAAGAACCAAGAACAAGAACCTAAACTTATTAGTCTATGGTTCTACATTTAAATGTTTTCAAGATCTAAAGTTCATAAACTTGATGATCTTCTTTGTGTTCATGTTTTGTAGACTTGAAGCTTACTTTCTTAAGATTCAAACTTTGATTTGAATCTTCTCAAGTATGAAGCAAACATGAACATAATACTTGTAACTTTAATTTATTTCGTCATTTCATTTATTTAAAGTTTGTGATGTTGTTATTTTGGTCAAGTGTTACTAGTTAATCTTGATCTCATTTTTCTTGAACCAAAGTTAACTTTGTATGTTCAAGAACATGGAAGTATAACTTTCAAGTTATAACTTCAAATACTTATGTTGGATCTAAGTTTATATAACTTATGGTCTTCTAATTTTGTTGTAAATAAGAGCTTACAAGCTTACATACATTATTCAAGTTGAAAATCTAAGTTTCATAACTTATGGTTTCATTAAAATTGTAGATCCAAGTTTTGTAACTTACAATCTAACTTAAGAACACTAGATCTAGACTTTCTAGTCTAGGATATTTAAGATCTAGCTAAGATCTAAGTTCTACAACTTAAGATCTTGATTATTTAGTTGACTTTCAAGTTTGTAGCTTAATATTACTAGTGGAACTCATGTATATGTCGGATCTAAGATCTTGATGTAACTTTGGTTCATCAAACTACTTGCAACACTTAAGTGAGTTACTGAAAGGACCCGTTCATATACATTATAAACGATTCACAATAGTTGATTACATCGCGAGGTATTTGACCTCTATATGATACATTTTACAAACATTGCATTCGTTTTTAAAAGACAAACTTTCTTTACAACGAAAGTTGACGGCATGCACACTATTTCATAATACATCCAACTATAATTGGCTTAATAATAATCTTGATGAACTCAATGACTCGAATGCAACGTCTTTCAAAATATGCCATGAATGACTCCAAGTAATATCCTTAAAATGAGCTAATGCACAGCGGAAGATTTCTTTAATACCTGAGCATAAACATGCTTTAAAGTGTCAACCAAAAGGTTGGTGAGTTCATAGGTTTATCATAACAATCATTTCAATATATTAATATACCACAAGATTTCTGTTTATAAATATATGTACACTCGCAAGTGTATAAAAGTATTCTATAAGTTGTAGGCACCTGGTAACAAGCCTTAACGTTCATGTTTTACCCTCTGAAGTACACCAGATCAGGTGTGTTTAAAATAACCTCAAAGTACTAAAGCATCCCATAGTCAGGATGGGGTTTGTCAGGCCCAATAGATCTATCTTTAGGATTCGCGCCTACCGTACATAGACAAGTAGTTTAATGTTACCAAGCTAAGGGTATATTTCTGGTTTAAACCCACATAGAATTAGTTTTAGTACTTGTGCCTATTTCGTAAAACATTTATAAAACAGTGCATGTATTCTCAGCCCAAAAAAATATATAAAAAGGGAGTAATGAAACTCACAATAATGTATTTCGTAGTAAAAATACATATAACGTCATTTAACAAGTGCAAGGTTGGCCTCGGATTCACGAACGTATCAATATTGAGATTCAATATTGCAGGAAAGTACGTAGACCCAACGGAGTTGATAAACACTAGATTGACCTCACGAGCATACCCATGAACCATACCCATCACCTCCATAGCTATAACCCATAATTTCCTTAGCTTCGACTCATTCAAAAAAACTATTTTGAAATCACTCGGACAGCACTCTGTCGTAATATTTTATGTATACTAATAATATCTTGAAATAATACAGAGCATATATATATATATATATATATATATATATATATATATATATATATATATATATATATATATAAATCGATTGAGAGAGTTTAGAGAAATATATTTTCAAGTTTCTATGAAATAATGAAACTTATTGAATTCTATTTATAATAGATTTTTGAATTATTAAAGTGAATTATTAAAGTATGAATTATTAAAGTGAATTATTAAAGTATGAATTATTAAAGTGAATTATTAAAGTATGAATTATTAAAGTGAATTATTAAAGTATGAATTATTAAAGTGAATTATTAAAGTATGAATTATTAAAGTGAATTATTAAAGTTAAAGTAAAGTAAAAGTAAAGTAAAGGTAAAGTTAAAGTATATAGTAAAAGTATAAAAACTATGTATGTATAATACGTGTATAAATATGTATAATATTAATTTAAATCGTTAAATATATTTAATGAAATAAAATATAAATATCGTTATATTTATTATACTGGTTAAGTAATGAGTTATCAAAAGTGATTCTAGATATTTATAAAAGTTATATACGTTTTAATAATAAAGTTCTTTTTAAACTGAAAACGTCTTTGTACGTTTGAAAATAGATTAATAGAATATTATGGAAACCAATTCTCCACTAACTTTTGTCTAACTTTCATAAATGACACTTTTTGTTTTTATTTATAAATAGCTTTACAAATTATTCTGAATATCGTTAAGAGGAATAGATTTTCTCAAATCATAGTGGACCTCTCAACAGAGACTTGTAATCATAATTCAATGTTTCTGATAATTCAATCATTTAATATATTTTTTTTAATTTCGTCGAAAATCATATTGAAACAAATACGTTCGTGTAAAGTATTATACGTTTAATACTTTATTAATATTCTCAAGTTATAATATATATATATATATATATATATATATATATATATATATATATATATATATATATATATATATATATATACATATCTATTTATATATAACGGTTCGTGAATCGTCGGAATTTGTTCGAGGTTATAATGAATGTATGAACACAGTTTAAAATTCTTGAGATTTAACTTAACAAACTTTGCTTATCGTGTCGGAATAATATAAAGATTAAAGTTTAAATTTGGTCGGAAATTTCCGGGTCGTCACAGTACCTACCCGTTAAAGAAATTTCGTCCCCGAAATTTGATAGAGGTCGTCATGACTAACAATGAGAATGTTATTATAACGATTATAGAGTTTTATCATGTTCAAGAAGAATGGATAAAATAATTTGATTACTCAAAGTGTGTGAGTGAAGTTATCGTAAATGAATGAAATAAGATAATAGTGATTCGTCGTATCTTTTGACGTCATCACGATTGATCTCCGAAAAGAAAATCTTTGTAATCTATATTAGATTTGATTATTCGGCGATTAAGGAAATTATGATCCTCTTCGAATTAATGCGATAATCCATTTTGATTTCTCTGTCGGATATTTCACTATAAATCCACCTCATTTGTTTTCTTACAACTCACACCTTCTCAACTCATATTTTAAAGTATTTGTCAATATGCTTCATCCAGGGCTGATTCTTGATATACTCCTCACTTTCATATCTGTCGCTCTTCTTTTTCATCTGCCTCCGGAAGAATCTATTTACTTCTACTATACTCTTGGTTTTATAGTGTTTTTAGTTCTCCCGTGTCTTTATATTGCTATATGCATTGATATATACGGTTTGTGATTTCTGGGTTGTTGTTGGGTTTTATATCTTCCCTTATATTTCAAAGTCCTTGCTTCTTCTATAATCATTGTTATCCACAGTTAATGCTCTCTTCTATTTGCTATGATTTATACTCCCATTTCTAGTTCAGAGCTTTGTCCTTTCATTTCTTCTTCTTGCGATTAAGCACCACTTGTAATGGTCCAGAATTCGCAGATATAAATTTCGGAATGAACATTGTTAATGTTCTAGGAAGGAAATTGTAATGGCACGATCTTGACTTATCAAATTACCAGAATACCTCGGAAAAGGCCGAATCATCAAGAAATATTTTCTTGATATTTAGAGATCAAAGAGAATACAAGAGTCGTGTAACATAGCACATGATGACGTTATGATCTGTGAATCATCATGTTCCATTTAAAAACTCAGCATGAATTACTGTAATATAATCACGTTGATCAAGTGTCATTATATTATACTAACTTATGCTTCAGCTCCCAACACTTCTTCAAGAATATTCCTATTTTAAACTCGAATGTTTCAGAATTTAGAAACTAAAATAGTTTCTTTTATGATATAATACAGGTAGCGCGAAGAGGTAAATGATTTCAGATAAGAATAATTATAAAAATATCTTCAGAAGTATGGATGATATTTATAATGAAAGATACGATGATATCTTAGAATGTCTAATATCAGAGGATGATGAAGGATATTGTCCGCAGGGGTTTAGAGTCAGGAGCAAGGTATTCGTTAATGACTTCAGCAAGTACTGAATCATTTAGATTCTTTGAAGGCAGGTTCAGCCTTTGTGATTTATCCACAGCCTCCTTCATACTTTGCTCAATCTGTTTTCCAGTTCCAAAGCTTCTCTTTTTCTGAGCTTTGCCAATATACTATCCTTTATCATCCAACTTTTTACTGTTAAGGTCGTTTACAGTTTTTGCTGCTTCATCAGCATTTTTCAATATTTCGAGAACTGGTTCGCAGTTTAGGGTGTTTTTCAGAAATTTCTCATTCAAAGAATGTAAGTATTGGAGGTAGACGTTGTGTGTATATGTAATTGTTGATGTAGACATGCTGCAAGGTTTCAAAATACTGATTGCTGATTCTCAATAATTGGTATGGCAATTCTTGTTATAAGGTACGAATGAGTATATGATAGGGTTTCGATAATTATAATGATTTTTTTTTTGGAAAGTCAAAGATCAGTGAAGTTGTTGGTAAGTTTATTGCTAATGTGGTGAATATAAATGATTCCCCGGTAACGTTGGCGAAAGGGCAACGTATCTATCGAGGTTATAATAAGACTGTTTTGATTGTGAAGTCGAAGTTGACTTGCTGGAGCTGTGACAAAACTGTCTATTTTGAAACGGAATTGAAAAGTTATTTTAGCTGGTAAATGCCAAAGGGTCTAACATGGATACGTGTCGAACTATGACTTGGGTTTTGAGAGTTTTTCAGGTGTATAACTGTGGGTAACATGTGGTTGGATCATCATCTCGATTGTTCTTTTGTTGAAGTGTCTTCAGGAATTTCGAAGGGTTTGAGCATGTATTGTAATCGTTAATACATATGATGTTCTAACACAGTTTTGAAGTCAAAGTATAGCTTTAAAAGATATAGGAATCTAAGAGTAATGATACTGGTTATATTTCGAATTGAATTATGCGATTTCAAAATCAGAATATGTAATTGAATTTGAATGAGTATGATTGTTTTGATTTATATGAAAGAATGGATATTGTTGTGAAAGTAGGGAGTATAGTTGATGATTGTTGAATCAATTTCGAAAAATGTAATATATTAATTGTGAATTTATATATCTCTCGGGTATTACCTACCCGTTAAAAAAAATTCACAATTAATATTTTGTACAAAAGAAGTTTATTACAGTCTTTATGAAAATATATGTGTATATTTTCCTTAGATGTAATATAGATTTAATGTGTTAATATTAAATTAAACTCATTTGTTTTATGGTTGGAACTAGAATTGAGTAATCCCTAAAACTTTATAAATTGCATAAGTATTTCTTCAATAATATTGAAATTATGAATCATTACTTTGTTATTTGTTGGTTTTCGTGAAATTCTTGTGAACTTCGCAAGGTACGAATGATGTTATTTGAAAAGTTTCGAGTACATCGATGATGAAAGTGTAAAATCAAACATATATTCGAATAATACACTTAATTTATTATGAATTGGATTTTTATTGAATTGAGACAGAGATTGTAATTAACGATGGTTAAGTTGCGGACGAAGGACGTACATCATTGCATATTTGTAATATGAATTAACTGAGTAGTTAAGATTCACACATAATAGCTTAGTACGGGAAGATTTATTATGGTTTAAAAATTTATACATATAAAATATACATATAAATCTTTCGATTGGAAATGAGTTAATACTTCATAACTCGTTGATACAATATATTTGTTGTTGATTCGTAATGATGTCCACAATGATTCTTGAACTGACAGAGTTTGTGATGTTACAGGTGCTGTTGATTCTGACGATACTGACGGCACTGACTGTGTTGATGATGCTACGGTCCTGTTGATGCTGTTGGTAAAACAATTCTAGCTTGTAAATCGTACACCATTTTTGATCAAAGTTTCTACTCTACCATCTCCGTTCACTCATCCGATTTACAGTCATAATTAAATAATCTCTAAGATTTTGGAGATTACATAACTGCCGCAGAGATATCTCTTCAATGAAGTTTATGAATTAATACTTCATCGTTTGTTGTTGTTGATATTCCTGGATATTTACAAGGCGTATGACGTTGATGTTTGAGATACAGATTGTGATGTTGCGGTGTGGGATGTGGATGTTGTTGTTGGTGGTGGTGATGGTACTGTTGGTGTTGCTGATGGTGGTACTGTTTATGCTGCTGGTGCTGTTGCTGGTGTTTGTAACCTTTGCACCATATTCTCCAAAGCCACTACCCGAGCGCGAAGCTCGTTGACTTCTTCTATTACACCGGGGTGATTGTCGGTTCGGACGAGCGAATAAATAAAATCTAGAATTTGGTGTAGTATGTAATCGTGACGAGATACTCTAGAAATAAGAGAGAAAATGGTGTTTCGGATAGGTTCGCCGGTAAGTGCTTCAGGTTCTTCGCCAAGAGGGCAATGTGGTGGATGGAAGGGATTACCTTCTTCTTGTCTCCAATGATTAAGGAGACTACGAACTCATCCCCAATTCATCCAGAAAAGATGATGACTAATTGGTTGATCCATTCCGGTCACACTGCTTTCGGAACTTGAGTGGGATTCCATTTTGGAATCCGAGGAACTTGAACTAATGACGAATTCCATTTCGTACGATTGAATAAAGAATTTTTCGAAATGAAATGATTTTCCGGCTATCGGGTGGTATTCTAATTATATAGAGCAAAAGGTTTCGTAGATTACGGAAGAATTTACGGAATATGTCAGGCAAAGTTTACAGTAACAGATACGCTAAGATATGAATTAACAGATACGCTAAGATATGAATTTTGACTATACACTATTCATGCAATCAATGCAATAAGATGTGTCTAGACTAAGAATGATAAGCAGGTAATTTTTGACAAAAATGATGAGCAAAACTTTTCACATGCAGACACGGTCGAAGTCCAGACTCACTAATGCATCCTAACGACTATCAGTTAGACACACTAATGCAGACCTGGTTCGCTAAGACCACCGCTCTGATACCAACTGAAAGGACCCGTTCATATACATTATAAACGATTCACAATAGTTGATTACATCGCGAGGTATTTGACCTCTATATGATACATTTTACAAACATTGCATTTGTTTTTAAAAGACAAACTTTCTTTACAATGAAATTTGACGGCATGCACACCATTTCATAATACATCCAACTATAATTGGCTTAATAATAATCTTGATGAACTCAATGACTCGAATGCAACGTATTTCAAAATATGCCATGAATGACTCCAAGTAATATCCTTAAAATGAGCTAATGCACAGCGGAAGATTTCTTTAATACCTGAGAATAAACATGCTTTAAATTGTCAACCAAAAGGTTGGTGAGTTCATAGCTTTATCATAACAATCATTTCAATATATTAATAGACCACAAGATTTCCGTTTATAAATATATGTACACTCGCAAGTGTATAAAAGTATTCTATAAGTTGCAGGCACCTGGTAACAAGCCTTAACGTTCATGTTTTACCCTCTGAAGTACACCAGATCAGGTGTGTTTAAAATAACCTCGAAGTACTAAAGCATCCCATAGTTAGGATGGGGTTTGTCAGGCCCAATAGATCTATCTTTAGGATTCGCGCCTACCGTACATAGACAAGTAGTTTAATGTTACCAAGCTAAGGGTATATTTCTGGTTTAAACCCACATAGAATTAGTTTTAATACTTGTGCTTATTTCGTAAAACATTTATAAAACAGCGCATGTATTCTCAGCCCAAAAATATATATAAAAAGGGAGTAATGAAACTCACAATACTGTATTTCGTAGTAAAAATACATATAACGTCATTTAACAAGTGCAAGGTTGACCTCGGATTCACGAACGTATCAATATTGAGATTCAATATTTCAGGAAAGTACGTAGACGCAATGGAGATGATAAACACTAGATTGACCTCACGAGCATACCCATGAACCATACCCATCACCTCCATAGCTATAACCCATAATTTCCTTAGCTTCGACTCATTCAAAAAAACTATTTTGAAATCACTCGGACAGCACTCCGTCGTAATATTTTATGTATACTAATAATATCTTGAAATAATACAGAGCAAATATATATATATATATATATATATATATATATATATATATATATATATATATATATATATATATATATATATATATATATATATATCGATTGAGAGAGTTTAAAGAAATATATTTTCAAGTTTCTATGAAATAATGAAACCTATTGAATTCTATTTATAATAGATTTTTGAATTATTAAAGTAAATTATTAAAGTATGAATTATTAAAGTGAATTATTAAAGTATGAATTATTAAAGTGAATTATTAAAGTATGAATTATTAAAGTGAATTATTAAAGTTAAAGTAAAGTTAAAGTATAGTAAAAGTATAAAAACTATGTATGTATAATACGCGTATAAATATATATAATATTAATTTAAATCGTTATATATATTTAATGAAATAAAATATAAATATCGTTATATTTATTATACTGGTTAAGTAATGAGTTGTCAAAAGTGATTCTAGATATTTATAAAAGTTATATACGTTTTAATAATAAAGTTCTTTTTAAACTGAAAACGTCTTTGTACGTTTAAAAATAGATTAATAGAATATTATGGAAACCAATTCTCCACTAACTTTTGTCTAACCTTCGTAAATGATACTTTTTGTTTTTATTTATAAATAGCTTTAAAAATTATTCTGAATATCGTTAAGAGGAATAGATTTTCTCAAATCATAGTGGACCTCTCAACAGAGACTTGTAATCATAATTCAATGTTTCTGATAATTCAATCATTTAATATATTTTTTTTTATTTCGTCGAAAATCATATTAAAACAAATACGTTCGTGTAAAGTATTATACGTTTAATACTTTATTAATATTCTCAAGTTATAATATATATATATATATATATATATATATATATATATATATATATATACATATACATATCTATTTATATATAACGGTTCGTGAATCGTCGGAATTTGGTCGAGGTTATAATGAATGTATGAACAAAGTTTAAAATTCTTGAGATTTAACTTAACAAACTTTGCTTATCGTGTCGGAATAATATAAAGATTAAAGTTTAAATTTGGTCGGAAATTTTAGGGTAGTCACAGTTGTGCTACATATCTTAGACTTACACTAGTGTTATGATGGTCAAACCTTGGTTAAGATGATGCAAACCCATCAACGAGTTGTACACTTGAAGCTATACGCATCAAGGATGAGAACCGTGATGAGCATCAAGCACCAAGAACCCACCGAAACACCTTACTTACTTTTTCTGGAACTGATCAGACTACCTGGGCTACTGTAAAGTTGATTTTCAGTTAGTTCAGTTCGAGTAGATGATTTTTTGTTTAGACCTCGTCTTAATCCGAGTTACGGTTTAGGATATATGGCCTCCCGAAAGTCACTACACCCTATTAACGTTGTGCTGAAATTTCTGACCTACTCGCACTTAAACCGTCACCACGGTCAAATGAAGACGATTTTGGTTCTGAAACTTGGTCAGTACCTAGGGGACTCATATACGGAGCCATGGCCACTGGTCTCACCTCATTTAAGTTTGAATAGAGGCCGTGGCGACTGAACGAAGTCAGCCTTAATTTCAAACCCTAGTCTTGACTTAAAACTTACTTTACACTTTTTGTTTAATGATGGATGATGATGATACTTAAGACCTAATTTACATACATTTAAACCTTTTGGAACGATTTACTGACTTAGTAACTTTTGACTTAGGTTGAGGACTTTTCGGACTAACCACTTTGCTTACCTTTCTGCATATTGACTTTTACTACTTTCCACTGTGAGTTATAGCATCCCTTATTACTTTAACTATTTTGGGAACTGAGAATACATGCGCATTTTACGTTTTACATACTAGGCATGATTACTTAAACTTTATATATGTGTGGGTTATACAAAGGCATAAACTTTCCCCTTAGCTCGATAACGTTTAGTCATTGGTCTTTGAACCGGTGAACGCGAATCTTAGATATGGATCCATAGGATTTGACATCCCCACTCAGGCTAGTAGCGCTAGCATTTAATGGGTGTTTAATACTTCGTAAACATACGCACTCACCAAGTGTACTTTTAGGGGGTGATAAACATTAAGTTAGTTACCAAGTGCCCACGGTTATACATATACATTTCATACTGTTTTGAAACGCTGTTGAAGCACTGAAATCTCGTGGCCTACCTTACATTACTGTTATACTTAAACTATAGCTCACCAACCTTTGTGTTGACGTTTTCAAGCATGTTTTTCTCAGGTGCTTAAAGTTTGCTTGCTCCCGCTGTTGTACTAGTCATGCCGTGTAGACTTCCGCTGTGCTTACTAGAAATGTCACCGCATGAAACATTTTATCTTGCATTTAAACTATGTTACCTTTTGAAACAATGATTTGTAACGACCTTTGGTCACATACTATTATTCTTGCTTGCTATTTGTAGAAGCATACTTTCGTATGTTAAACATTTGACGTTGGTTAAAACGTCACCATTTATCATGAATGCAAACTTGTTTTGAAACAGCATATAGTATTTGACCTTGTAATGATCCTGTTGTTGATGGTCCGTACATGTTGATTTAGTACGGGGCATCACATTTGGTATCAGAGCATTGGTTGTAGGGAATTAGGTTGCATTAGTGAGTCAAGACCCGACCGAGTAGAATTCACTAATAGGACTAATCTACAACTTGCTAGTTTACTTGTTTCTGCGGAACTTACTGCATCCTGCTGCTTACTTTTGCTACTATATGCCGTATACTGCTACATGTTTACTCTACTGCATGCTACTATATGCTTCGATTGCATGATATTTCTGTACGATTTGTTATTATTACCATGCTACTTACTGCAATACATGATCTAGACTGTCATAGTTACCTTGCCTAATACGTGCTTGCTTTATGACTTACTGACATGGAAAAAGTTATTTTTCCTTGTTCAGATGTCGGATGCCCCGCCCACTATCATTCACTTGGAGAGAGACTCGGACTCATCGGACACCTCACCTACCGTTGTTGCTGACTCGATCCTGTCATCTACACCTTCCAGCGACTCCGGCGATTCATCCTCCGGAGCCAGTAACCATGCACCCGGCCCAGTGATCACATCTGACGGAGCCGAGGACCTACAGGAGATTCCAGCTCCACTTGCCCCAGGACCCTCGGAGCCACAGCACCATTCCGGTGGTGCTGTGATTCTCGTGGAACTTGGGGAAGGTCCAGTCCGTAATGAGCATAACCATTGGTACCGACGCCTTCCTGATGGACGTTTAGTGCGATCCCACCTTTCAGATACCGACTGATGATGGCCGCCCGAGGAGAGCCACCGGTGCAGCCACCTTCAGATGATTCTGAAAACTCATCATCCGACGACTCATCCTCTGATGACTCCAGTGACGAGGATCCCAAGGAAGCACCCGTGTAGCCACCCTCTACCCCGCCGAAGAAGCGGTATCGTTTCGATGGTACTGTGATTCCTGGGGTTAACGGAGGAAGATCGTCCATTAACGCACATGGACTGAGGACTAGAGTTACCACCCGTAAGCGGCTTGTGACGTATCCTACTGATCCCTTCATCCGTAAGCCTTACCACTATGCACCATCTACTTCTGGAGCCGGACCATCTGCACCACCTGTACCGACTGCACCGCCTACCCCACCATCTCCCTCTGTCGAGGAACTGACGAGGGAAGTGGAGATCCTCCGTGCTCGGGTAACTGAGCTCGAGGACCAGATATCCCACATAATGACCAACCTTCACCCACCATCACCATAGGAAATTTGTATTAGATTTCATTATGTAATCTCATTTGTAGTTTCATGTATTACTTATGTATTGTACGAACATATGCGAATGTATGCAACTTATTATTAATGAATAGAACTTTGTGTTGTTTAATTCTTGCACAGTGTTCTATTTGCATTACTGTGTGATGACTTTGTGGTATCTAAATCTATTTACAATACTTAATTAGCATGTGTTGTGTTGATTCCATGCTGGTTACCATATACTATATTATTACTATTTGAATACTGGATTTTGACTTGAGTCAAAAATTTTGTTTAGAACATCAATGGCCAACGGAAGATCAACACCCATTGCAGCCCAAATCTAGGAAATGATCAATGAACGAGTCGCCGCAGCTTTAGCGGAAATGAACCCCCAAGCTCCACCGCCACCGGTTATCCAGCCCATTCGTAATGGGTGCACATACAAAGAATTTCAAAGCTGCAAGCCCCACAACTTTAGTGGAACTGAGGGGCCAGTTGGTCTCACTAGGTGGTTTGAGAAATTAGAATCTGTGTTCTGAGTTAGTAACTGCTCAGAGGCAAACAAAACCAAGTATGCTTCATGTACGCTGTCAGACGGCGCACTAACTTAGTAGAACACTCTGGCTCAAGCAAAGGGTATTGATGAGGCGTATGCCACTCCATGGGAAGAGTTTAAGGGGGCCATGATTGAGGAATATTGCCCTAGGACAGAGATGAAGAAAATGGAGATTGAGTTTATGCAGTTGAAGGTTGTGGGAAACGATCTCGATGGTTACAACCGTAGGTATCTAGAATTAGCTCTGATGTGTCCTACCATGGTTACCCTAGAGTTTAAGCGCATGGAAAGGTACTTGTGGGGACTTCCGAAGTCCATTAAGGGAAATGTCACCTCATCTAAGCCACCTAATGTCCCGAAAGCAATGCGAATGGCGCACACCTTAATGAACCAAATTATCAGCGATGAACCGGAGAAGGCAAAATCTGAAGCGGGTAGTAGTGATAATCGTAAGTGGGATAACAACAAGGGGAGAGCCTATGATCAAACCCCCGCCAAGAAGCACAACGATGGGAGGAACCCCAATCCGAACACCAATTCGAACCCCAACTATAAAGGCAGTCTGCCACAGTGCAAGAGGTGCTACAAGCACCA